>NW_020448008.1:1287225-1612644 GCF_003343035.1 Apteryx rowi | reverse complement strand
GTTGGCTCCTCCACCACCTGTGTCAAGAAGTTGTCACCAATGCTCTGCAGGAACACATTTGCCACATTTGGGCTTGAAAATCCACAATCTAATTGGTAGATTAGGGAACTGTGCAAGTTTGGCCCTGTTCTTGGCTTTGCTCTACATTTTCTGTATAACCTTAAGTAATGAAAATAGTCGGTGTACCTGCAAGTTTCCTAATCTCTGAAACAAGACTTACAGATATTTTTAAATGGAATTCTGGTGATATTTAAGGCAGTAAAATGCTTAGAAATTCCTTAGAAAGGTGTACATAAAATTATGTTCCTTGAATAAACATTCCCTTTTAACTTACAGTTTTCAAATGGCATTATGGCATTAGATCTAGGCAGAATTTGTACTGGATGAAACATACATAGCATAAAGCTTTTTGGCTTAGTTCTGTACATGTGAGCATAACTGGCTGAAGAGCCGAGTACCAGTGAAAGGATGTGGTAAATTTTCCTTGGAGCTGGCAAATGTTCCTATATTTGGAACTTTTAAAACCAGACTAGATGATACACTGGGAAATATATTGCAGAGAAGAGTGCTTTATTAGTAGGAAAGTAGGCTGGGTATTCCTATAGACCTTTCTGTGTACAGCCAATGAAGTTCTAAATGATTATTATTTTAGCTCACCTTCTTTTTCCAGGTTTTACTGGATGTGACCTACAGAATGCCTGAAACCCTAACTCTCATGCCAGTGAAAATGACAGTCAACATTTCCTTGTTTAGTTTCCCTTGCTAAGTGCAGAGTGAGACTTCAAGGGTGTAGTTAAGAAAATAATGACTTTGTGTGTGTGTGTTTTTTCCAGATGAAAACTTACAGGCATTTGCCCAGCTGGGTGGAGTAGAAAAGTTATCTTGATTGTGTAACTGCAGTCTTTGGCTCTGCAGCCTTGAGAACACTTGAGCAATATATGACTGCCGTTTGGCTAGATAATGTTGTTGTTTCTAGCTTGTGGATTGTAGACCAACTTTAGCACAAGCCAATGGTATGGGACTTTCTCATGCTTGCAACATCACTGGTTTTCCAACCATATGACATGCTCTGTGTACAGAAGTTAAATTTTGACTGAAATGCCTTTTACTTAGGTCAGTCATCAATTGGGCAAAACTGTGCTCATTACCTAAGTCAGCAGAGTGTCTGACAGTGCAAGTACACAATATACAACAAAATCGTTTTGAAATACTACACCACAGGGTTGGCTGTTAAATTCTTCTAGCTGCAGATTCTTACCCAGCTAGTCTCCAACGTGAGTTTCTGGAACATCTTCCTAGAACAGTTATGGCTGAGGTGGCATCAAGGAGCTAAAGGACTGGAGAGCCTGACCTAGAGTCTGCAGAAAGGAGTTCAGTGGGCTTTGGGTCAGATTTGTGAAAATGACTGAGCATATGGGTGCAGATGGATACAGTTGTGCCTACTTAGAGTAGCATCTCTGAAATGCGTGGGCTGTTTGAGCTTTGTTTAAGACCCTCAGTGGTCTTAGTTTGCTAAGGGCCTGTTCCAGAGGCCTCTGTGTACACGTACGTGGTGTTTTCAGCAAGACTTTTCATGCCTGTGGTTTTGTCCAAGTCTGAAGCTAGTGTTTTTTTTCTTTTTTCTCCTTTTTGGAAGGGGGGGATCCCCCCCTTAGAAATGGCCGATACAAGTCTACAAATTTTGAGAAGGTAGAAATTGATTTAATCCAATTAAATCTCCTAGGAAGCGTATCCTGTGGTTCACACTACTTTCTTTCACTTAACAGCATGAGCATAAGTGTTCTGGAAGGAAAAGAATTTCGGGTCTGATCTGTTGACCACTGGAATCAGTGGGAGTCATATACTAATTTGTGTTGTGCTGGCCTAGGCAAATTTTTCCAATACAATAGCTAAGACTTGAAGTCTCATCCTAGTTTGGTATTTTTGAAGTGTTTTTGAAACAATAAATGTCTGTTTAAGGAAGTGTCTCTAGTTTTGTCAAACTCATGTAWTACAGGACCAGTTCACATTACTAAAATTGTCCTTGTTTTCACCTGTTAGGAAGTTGACAAGTAGAATGACTTAAGCCAACGTTCCTGGTTCACACTTATTTTTTTAACATCACTCAGTGGCTAGATGTCCAGAGATCCCTTCCAACCTCACCTATTCTGTGATTCTTTACTCAAAGTTGTTGAGAAACAGTAGGTCTCATTGCAGTTTATTTGTGCTGGACCGTAAAGAAGCCATGATTTGAACACCATTTTTATTATTTGAGATAGCATGAGCTGAAATTGAATTAAGTAGAGTGAATTTATCATATGTGCACCTGTGTAGGTATGGTTACAAAGGGCTGGAAGAGAAATGAATGAGTATTCTGAGTTGAATTTTTCAGCATGGAGATGGGGCCAGAGCTGTGCCCCTATCAAGAGCGGTTTGGGTCTTTGGTACTTCTCTCCTGCCTTTGTTGCAGTGTTGTCTCTCTGAGTCCTAGCTCTGTAAATTTCATTGCAGGTAAATGTGGCCTGTTAGGTAGTGATCGCATTATGTCAAGTTTTGTATGTCCTTCTTGTCAAGGGATCAGTAAGTTCCCTGGTAATTTTTACCTGCAGCTTTGGAAAATATCCTGGTGTCACAGAAGGCAGTCATGCCAGCTCTTTGATGTTTTTGCTAGCTGGTTTTCCTTTCTAATAATCAGAGCAGGAGGAAGTGTGTTGAATTAGCTGCATGACAGAAGCAGAGGAATTCACTAAAGAAAGTAAAATGAATACTGCTCAAGTTTCAGGCTTTCRGGTAGGACTCAGAAAGTAGTAATCATCTTTTAGTTGTTTTTAATGATTTCTTTTGTGGCACTTCCCTTGTCCATGAAACTGATATTTACTGTTAGTGTGGGTGAGCCTGAGAAAATGAGCTGGGGCTTTGAACAGYATAAATATTAGCCAGTACCAGGAATGGATGGTTGGTTACTTATTAGGCTGGGAGGCATTTATATAGTTCCTCATTATCACAACATGTGTGTGTCCAAGGCAGATGAATAAGGGGCCTGGTATGAAAATGCAGATGTGCAAATATGTGAACATTAGCTGGGCATATCAAATGTGCATTTGAACCGTGGATTCACCAGGATGACTGGTGGTGCTGCAGACCCCTTATCATTGTTGCACAGCATGGTGCACATAATCTGGATCACTGGTACAGAAGTGGTTCAATGTGTACTCAAATTTGCATGTGTATACAGTGTTTTGGGAGTTTTTTCTCCTCTGGAAATAGTGGCTCTTTTGTATGTAGATCCACTTCTGCTTTTAGTGAATTAAATGAGTACCAAAGCCACAGTACAATAAGATGTAGTGGCTCATCGACAACCTCAGGGCTGACTTGTCCCATATCAGCTTTTCTGGCTTTGCTGTATTGATCCTGGCATCCATCTCTGTAAGAACTTCAGTCACTGAGAGAATGCTTTTAAATCTGACGTTCAGTAGTTTCTGTATTACATATGAAGCTTCTATATATGAGTGTCTGTCAAACTAAATATTTGRACAAATGATGTCCTACTCAAGAATAGCTGGGCAATCTGTAAATACAGTAGAGGAAGACTTGTATCATTGATGACTGAAGAGTACAATTTTGTTAATTCCAAAAGCACTGTCAGGAGAATTTTAAAATCAGATTTTTCTTTCTATTATTGAGAATGAAAAATGCATAAGGAGAAGCTATTCAGAAATCAGATGGTTCAAAAGGCATTAGGCAAATTCATGAGCAACATGTCCATAAATGGATTCTAAAGGGAATAGCAAGAGGTATACTCTGTAACATCCCTAACTTAATGATTGTAGTCCCTAAGGGAGTTCAAGGGGAATAGCCAAGACACTTTCTGCAGTCCTATGTGCTTACCTGTTGCCGCTGTCAGAGGCAGAGTACTGGACTAGACGAACCCTTGGTCTGACCCAACTGGGCATTTCCCATATTCCTAACAGAGGTACTTATTATTATAATCCTGTATAAGGATGGGCTGTGAGAGGTGCAGAAATCCACAGATGAATGATGCACAGTAAAAAGAGACAATTTCTGTATCCACTGAATGCAGTAGACACAATTGTTTTGGAATGAATTACATGGTTGTTCACTGCAGGTTTTTTGGAACAGGATAGGCAGGTTAAGTRTGGTGTCAGTATATTCGTCTGGGGTTGTACAGTACATGATGTGTAGTACAATTTTCATCTGTGAATAGAGCTCATGGACGCTAGTGTAAAGTAAATGATAATGGTGCTCTACAGATCTATATACAGGTCTCCTATATGGACCAGTGGTGCAGGAGCAGGATCTACTGTAGGCATAAAACCAGATTTTTGGGCCCTGGGAGAGAACAATGAAGAGTCAGATTTTAATCCATTGGAGCGCTGTGTTGAAGTAGCAGTCTAGATCCTGCTCTCAGTGTGGTATTCTGTGCAGATGGAAATTTTTGTATTTGACGTCTCTATATAAGCTGGTCCTTGGGCAAGAGGAGTCCTGTCCTTGCTGTGCTGCAGAGTCAGGCTTTCTTTTTGCTTAGTCTTTAGCACTAAGAATGTTACATGCTTTTTTTTTTTTTTTTTTTTTTTTTTTTGCCTCTGCAAGTGCAAAACATGGACAGAAGGGCATAGAGAGGCCGGGTTTCAGCCTAGCTCATGGTTTGGCTAGGAGGGCATTCTCTTTTTGAAATGAGAGCTGTGAGTCTGAATCCACCTAGTACAGGCAGGTGCTTGGAAACAGCTTTAGGGACAGACGTCTACCTTCTAGGCCATTCATGAGAATTGGTACCCACTTGTGAATCCAGATTATTTGCCTAAGATCTGCAGGTGCTTAGCAGCAGCCTGAACCTTGATCTGTTAACTGCTGCCTCATTCTGGATACTGGCAGAGACTCATATTAGATTTGATCACAATATTGTTGATACATTTGTGAATTATACAAGCAGTTCTTTAAAAACTGGAATCGAATTATATATTGTGTTACGAAACAAATATAGATGTTAACTGAAGTACTGCTAAATACGTGATGTTTCCAAAGTTATCCTGAAGGCATCAGTGATTGTGCAGATTTGATAGTTTTGATAGCAGCTGGTTTTAACAGTTCCTTAGCTGTATTAGAAAAAAGCTTTGTACTTGATACCAGTCATTTTGGAGCAATAGGCCTTCCTTATGGTTGATGTTGAACTACAGCAATATCTTAAGCATAACGAGAGTCATAATTTACATGAATTTGCAAAGCACATTTTGTAAAATCACATGAGCTAGATGCTAAGGAGGTGTTCTTTGTTCAAAATGGGAAGATGCATCAACAGTTATCAATATTTTTCCATCAGTGCCCACACAGAAATTAGAATTAAAAAGTGACAGGGAAAACCTTCCAGCTGCTAGTAAATATTTCTTTTCCCTATTAGCTTCCAAAATTCCAATCAAGATTTTTTAAAATTTACTGTTAAGAAGGGTATGTCAGCATGTCCAGTATAGTGTAGTAGAGACAGAATGCTTTTTTGGCCTATACATTACATTTTAAATACTCTTTTTCTGGAATCACAAGCTCAGATCCTGGCAGGGTTAGTTTAACCCTCCATCCTTCTGCAGTAGGTTCAAGTACTTCAAAGCTCTGAACAACTGAGCTTGTCTTCCTTCACTGTTTATTTTTCTTCTGTGCTTTTCTTCACCTTGATGCTCCATTACTGTGGTCTAAAAAAAAGTCATCTGGTTAACTCTGCTCTAGCAAGCAGAATGCATTTTATTTTTAGGCAGTTTTCTCTGAGGTAAATATAAACAATGCAGTAATGCCCCTCCAGAGTACCGTTCTTTGTAAGGAGTAAATAATTTGACTGTTGTCTTGGTATTTGCATGCTTACTGTCTAATGTGCCTCTTCCTATGCTTTGAGTTATTTACAGAAGCTACACGTGGTAACCTCTTTAAATCTTTCTTCAGTCAGTCTCTTATTTAAACTGATTGTTTTTCTCCTCTTTTGGACCTTTTTCCAGTCACTAACTTTTTGAGAACTGAAGGCAACGTGGTGTGTTGCCTATTTTAAAAGCGAACATGCTTTTGCTACAGGCAATATGAACTGCCTGTATTGCCTGCTATCAGGTTATGAGTTTGCCAAATCTCCTAAGCTAGAGTGAATCGGGCTGGGACAGCACTTGAAAGAGCAGTCTCTGCAGAAGTATGTGACAATGCAGGGCATCGCAGTAGCAGGACAGGAGATCTTGGAATATGGTTTTGGAGAATCCTGAAAGGCTTAAAGGCACCTTTTATGAAGGAATATCAAGCCAGGACTCGGACTAGTTGTTGTAATTAAAGTATTTCTTTGAAATTTTCACACAATTTGTTGGTCCCTAAATTGGTGCATTACTGAATTTCGCCTTCCTATACTGTTCTTGCTATATAATTGATGGATTTTAGCTCTCTGTGATAAACAGCTGGGTAACATGTACGCTGTTGAAAAGTGACTTTCTTCTGACCCCAGGTGTGGCTACACTTCAAAGACAGCTGAGAACTTACATTTACATACAGGGTTCATCCTATAACATCCAGGTGTTAAAAATACTTAAATGTCTGTTTATTTTGAACACTTTCTTTGAGGTTTTAATTCCATAATATCTTTAAGTGGACACCGTAACTGAAAAATCAGTGCCATCCTCTTTCCACAAGCTGTTCATGTACCATACTCTCTTTTTTTGTGTGTGTGCTAACATAAGTGATTGCATGCGCATAAGGGGAACAGTACTGGGGATCAAATATGGATTAAAATGGAAGTCTTTCTTTTGGCATCAGTGCCACCTTACACTGGTGTAAAATGTTAGTGGAAATACAACCTACAGGAAGACTGTGGAGCTAGATATGTATAGTTTCATATTTTGGGATGAAAGGTCTGTAGAAAAATTAAGGTATTTGTATAACAGCTCTTGGCATGCTGTAGGAATTTAAAGCTCTTTCCTTTAGCAACTATATGAGCAACTGTAGATATTAAAATCAAAATAGTTTTTAAAAGTGCTGACTTTCTCTCTAGCTGCTCAAGAGGATTACCTTTGACTTCAGTGGGGTTTGGAACAGCCACAACTAACACGGTTTGTTTGTTCAAGTCGAGGAATACCCACACTCACACATGCACATGTGCCGGAGGGGAAGAACAAGCCCGCATAGAACAGGATAGGTAGTGGGGAACAGTTTCAGTGGCCTTCCCTTACCCTGCTTTCACTGAGCGCTGCTGGATATATATGTTAGCAAGAGGTTCAACAGCCTGGTCTTGTGTGGGTTTTTTGGTGTTTTTTTTTGTTTTTCCTATTCCTCAAAACCTGATCAAGTTCTGTGATAATTGTGCTATTTTTCCTTTTTCTCCTGCTTTACCCACTTATTAAAAATTCTATACCAGCTTCATCTGATGACTTCAAAAAAGCTGGATATGCCATAACAAATTAAGTCTGAAAGCACCCCATTATAAATGTTGTTATTTATTTTAAGAAACATATTGGCTCATAGTTGACCAATCAGTCACGGAATCTTCTAATCTTGCCTGAAGAGATTTAGAGAAACTATTTTTGTCAGTAGGGGAAAAAAACCCACATTCAAATGTGAATGCTGTTTTTTCCGTTATTGAAATCAGATAAATATATTATCTCTCAGGAGATTAGTAATATATTTTTTGCTGACCCTCTAATTTCATCTCTTCTTTAGAATTATTAGCTTGAAAGGAAAAACTACTGCTTTTGAAATATGTGACTGTAACAGATTGATTTCCTGATTAGTGTGGTTACGGTATGTCTACAATACTGCTTCAGGCGTAATTGCAGCATGTGCAGGCAAACCTGGAGCAGCAACCCGAGGAAGTAGCCAGTGTTCCTGGCAAGCCGGAGCAGGGGGCCTTCAAGCCTCTGCTGCTCTCCCTTCTTTGCTGTTGGTGGATTAAAGTTAGCACCAGTATGGCTGCAGCTTTAGAATATGTTTAGTGATGTCTTCCTGTTTTATGTGATATTCCTTGTGTTTGTTTGGGAAGGTCATTTCTAAAAGGGGACTGGTCTGGGGCGAAAATACATAAGTTAGTCTTCTTGCTCCTATCATGCCTAGGCAGGCTTAGATCAGCTTTGCCTGCTACTGTAAGACTAACATAGATTAAATAGATAAATTGTTAAAATGTATAGTCTACATATTTTAAGCATCTAGAATATGGCATGGCTTCTGAAAAGCCTTGTCATTGATATACATCATCAGATATGTAAAAGAGATTTCCTGTTGAGTCAATGCTGTATACTGCCATGCCCAAGCAAAAGCAAGCATAGCGCAGCACACCACGGTACTCTTACCTTAACATCCTTGCCTTCGTTAATCTTTCTTTAAATGATACTGTCAGGTGTGATTGGTATGTTACATTTCTGTGTAGATTGCTGTGCAACTGTCTGGCTATGTTGCTAACTTTTTCTTTCTTATACTACACAGAATTTTCAGTGCACATTAACTGTGATGATTTAAAATTTGTGGTTATATACTGAAAAGCGATCACAAAGATCATGATCTCCCATATGCATTTACTGTGTGACCTTTTATGGTAAAATATGTGTAGTCAGCAAGTCTGAAAATGCTTTTTCTTTCTGCTGGTATTACAAGCTCCCCCTGGGATCCTGAGAAGCCAGGTGTATCCTTGAAAAATGGGGAAGTGGAGGGGGAGCACAAACAAATTCCTAACTTTGATCTGAAAATGTTTATCCCACAGTAGTTACAAATAATATCTAAGATTAAAATATTAAAGAAGTTAGAGAAAAAATTATTTTCTGTCTTTTATTAACCTTATATGTTTAGTCAGCTTAATATTTTTGTCTGGATAGTTAGACAGGGTTCCCACTTAAGTATCGATCTGTGGAAAAAAAAAAACCACTGTTGAAAACAAAAAAGCCCCCAGTATTATTTCAGTATACATTCTCTGATGCTGAAGACAGTACAGCCCTGCTTGCCCTTCTCAAGCTGCTTTCATGCTATTTGAACAAACAGCAGTTAGGTTTTGCTTTTCTCATTAAACCACTTCTAAAGCATTAATTTAAAGTTTCTCAGAGAGTTGGTATATCAAATTAAAACTATCTCATGATGCCACTTCTTACCATAGTCACATGCTAAATGCATCTTCTTCTTTGAAATAAAAAGAATGTTCTACATATCCAGTCCTGAACCCTTTTTAATTTTAAGTTCTGAATGAAAGCATTCCAGGTCGTTAAGGAAGCGGCAAGTCTGCCTTTACCATATGGTTTTCTTTAAAGGTATTTGTGCTTGACAAGTCTGCATTGTATTAAATTTGAAACTGAACTTAAATGCTGTAGTATTTGGCTCTCTTTCAGAAGGATAACCTTTGAAACATAATTCCATAATGTAGAAAACCTGATGTTAAGCATTGTTGTTCATCTATAAATAAAATTTTATAAAAGAGATTTCACTTTCCACAGCTTTTATTAAACCAAATTTAAGCTTGGCATCAGTGCCACAACTTGTCATACGTGTAGTTGTACTATCCGTTGGTCGAGCCTCCTGTGCTAAGACAAGAATTCTAAACTTTTACAGATGATAATCTTACATAATGTCCAAATAAGCTTTTCAGGATCCTGTCTACCGATAGAAAGAGAACAGAGCTCCAAATCTCACATGCCTTTCATGGCTTCCAGGTTGATATTTGTAGTCCAGTGAGTTATCGGACCGGGAAGGTGTATGTGATTGGTTGTCCTAAGGGCTGAAAGCGCTCCTTCATCTCAAACAGAACGATAGAGCAGTGGCATTGCAAACTTTACCACTCTTGTACTACCTTGCTTCTGTCCCACTCTGAAATAGTGACCAGTTCTGTATGCGTGAAAAGCATGGAGTCTTCTGTTTTGTTCAGTCCTTGGCCTGTTCAAAGTTGCTAACAAGAGCAGTGGTTGGTGCCAACTGCAATGTTTTGTTTTGTGTTGTGGGTTTTTTTTGTGATCCTGAGAAATGTCTAGTATGAACTGGACCATGACCACCCACTCATTTCACATGAGCCACAGATCAGTTGCCAGATGGCAAAGTCTAAAGAACATAAGATTTACTGTACCAGCTCAGTCTGTCTGTCTTCTGCATTTGTTTATCTCAGAATAAGGCAACACCTCCTTCCTTTTCTTATTTGCCATATCCTTGTAATAAAGTGGTGAGTGGGGAAATGCTCCCATGATGACTGTGGCAACTGTTTATATTCTGAGGTATAAGATTTCATTGTCCTTATCTGAGTTTGCATAAATATGGTGTTGGTTTTGGTTACAGCTAGCCAGCTCTTTTCCTAAAGGAACATTGTGTTACAATTTTGTCCCAAACCGAGTTCTAGAAAAAAACAAAAATAAAATGCAACTCCCTCTTCCCCAACGTTTGCAGATGCAAGCCAACAGAAATATTCCCGTTGCTCTATCAGGTAATACACATTGACAATTAGCCACACAAATGTTTCTTTATTAGTGACGCTGTAAGTTGAACTGACTAGAAGCAAATACAAATTAACCAAAGTGCAACTGTCCATTATGCTGTTTTTTAARCTGAATGAAATGCCTGATGTAAGTCTGAAAACTAAGTTAAAATGGAAACTGTAATAGGCTGGATAAGCAATTTTTTTAGTACACTACGATACTGATGCAGGGAGACTCGTGCTTTTAATTCAGTTGTCCTTAACAGGTGATCAAAGTATATGCATTAGGTCCTTTTAAATCCTGCTCTCTGACAATAGGATTTTTTTGTTTCATGGATATAAAACGTAAAGAAGCAGAGTTAACACAAAACTGGGGCAGTATAAACTCTGTACCTTTCAAACACTCCAGTGTCGCAGTTCAGATTTGTAGGGAAGAATTGAGTGTGTTTCTCATCTCTTTATACTTGCCAAAAAAACACCCCAAAACACAGAGCAGGAAACTTTACATTATTTCAAAAGAACATTATTTTATGGTATTTTGTCTTAGCTATAGTAAATGAAGGGTTTTCATTTGTTGGAAGAATGGAAGGAAGTGAGCAGACCCATTCCCGAGCTGCCTGTTGGAAAAGGGGTGTGTTTGTGAAAAGGTGGGCCTTGTGCTGTGCGCAGTGTGTCACAGGCTCACACTGACCCAAGTTCTGTGTCCAGAGGCCCTCTGCAAAGCATGCTGTGTCCTTAGGCCTTGCCTGAATTGCAGCTTTTTCATTTGTTATACTATGCGGATACCTCTGTCTCAGTGATCATGTTGTAGTATTATAGATTTGAAAGCAAAGCTCTGCAGTGCTCTAAAGAGGAGCATGTGGCACACTTGTGTGGTGAGTTTTTACTAGTCTTTCTTACCTTATAAACAGGCTATTTTATAATTATAGTTACTATGTGAGTTTCACCTTCACTTCTAAATAGAATGAACTTCAGTGGTATCCTCTGGAGCTGTTTAAAACATGGAACATCTTTGCCTGAATAATTAAAGTAAAAACTGCCTTTAATCAGTCGAGAGTACTTTTGCAATTGATAAACCTGGAATTGGTGTTGAAACTAGTCAAGCTTGGAAGCAATACATTACATGGATTTGAGGGGGAAAAAAAAACAATAAAAGTTGAAATTTGCCTTTTGGCTAGCTGTTTCTTCCTGTAAGTGTTGTTTTTGTTTAAGACTGTCTATCTCCATCTGAGGCTGGCTTTCATTTGTGTCTGGGAATATTGAGTGATACTAAACAGAAGATGCAAGGCATGCGGGACTTGCAACTTCTCCACTTCTGTGAGTCTTTCATGCGTTGATAGAAAATAAGTCTGGAAAGGATTGGATGTAGCCAAATAACTCAGCTCTCCCAAATGCAGGATATAAGTCATACATATATGTACTTGGATACAAGCACTAATGGGGAGAAGAGATGGCATTGTGCCTTGCCGGACTTAAGGTCATCTTGGAAGAAGAGAATTTGCTCATTGTGATTCTGTGTGAGCCGCCGGTGAGGGACGTGGGAGGCAGTCAAGTCGTTCATAAGCCACGGATTCTGGCTCCTCCGTACTAACTGAAAGCACTGCATAATTAGAGGTGAGGAAAACTGCAAGGAGCTCTGGCATTATAAATTCAGCCTTCCTTAAAGTCTCTAAGGAGACTCTTTCATCAAGGCTGGTTGTTAAAGAGGAGGATGTAGGCCCAGGTTAAGTAAAATCATCACCACTGGTTTCATAGCAATTTTTTCCAGTGGGTTGGCTTAATAAAAGTCATGACCATTGGGTATAGCTTTCTTTAGGACTGACCGCATTGACCAGTGTTATGGACAGTAGGTTACATTCTCTAAAAAACAGGCTGATATTCCCAATCGACTTCTGAGTCTGACTTCTCCACCTTTCACCAGTTGCAAAGACAGAGACTGCAAAGTCTGTAGGAGGCACTATTTAAATCTGTTGAAGATGATGATGTTCACTGGCAGTTTCAAATGTAATTGTAAAGAGATTTGCTGAGTAAACAGAACTACTGTAACTAAATTTAGCTAATGTGAAGGACACAAAGAAGAAACAAAGAAAGAGATGGCAAGGAAAATATTTTGTTTTCCTAAATTAGTTTAAATCAAGAGTCTAATCTCATCAGTGACTGTTTACTTCTCCCAGCCAAAATACAGTGAACTATACTCCTCTAAATCACTGGTTACTGCCAGGTTACTGGTGCCCAGAAATTACTGTCATCTAGTTGCTCGTTCATGTGAAATGTGTTGGCCATCTCAGACCTTACTAGCCTGTCAAAAGATACAAACACCATCATTTATTCAGGACTCGGAGACTTAATGTTTATGGAGGATGAACTTGGCCAGAGGTAGTTTCGCTGCTTTTTGATAAGGCAGCATGGAAAAGCTTGTTTTGCCATACCCCGGCTTGTAATTAATCTCTGTAGTGAGGCTTTTATTGTCTAAGGTTGTAACAATGGCAACATTTGGAAACAATACATTCACTTAAAAAGCAGGAAGGAATACCGTATATAAGGTATATATGTGTGCATGCATACTTAAATGTATTTTAACATGCACATGCATATTATAAAATAGATAAATATACAATAAATAAAATGAAAGGGATTGTAAGTAAGAGCTCTCACCAGTGTAGAGATACTGTAGCAAAGGAAAAGGTTTTTTTTTGTTTTTTTCAATTGAGGGACAGCAAATAATTTCCAGCTGTATTTACTTATGCCTAAGTATTTTGCTTTCTATTTTATCCGTTTTCCTGGAAGAGTGAGTAGCTGAATGCCACCCCTTAGACCCATTGACTTTGTCTGCCTCTTTCTTTTCCCTTTAAATAATGCAATACTCCATAACACCTCTGCTGTTTAAGACAGAGAAACTAGTTGTAAAACCTACCACTATTTCAGTGCCATGCCTCTTTTAAAACATTAATGCTAATAATACTGCTTGTGATTTGCAGGAACGAGTGCTCAAATGGGTCTGGCATTCTTGTTTTCTGTTATCGCTAAGTGCATGCTTTCATTTGGACTTCCAGAAGACATGGGAGAAAGGTTTCAACACCTTCCCTAGGTTGTTATATTTCTTCTAAGCTGGGCAATGGAGGCTGGTGCAAGGAACCTCCTTATTGCCACAAGAGTAAATCTGTCCCATTTACTGCATGTACACACTCTTTTGCACCATACCAGTTCTATATTACCAGTCTTTTGCAGGGAGATGTGAGCTCACCTGCTTCTGCTTTGAACCCTGACAAGAGGCACTGTGCGCTAGCTTGATTTTGGCACTGTGTTAATGTGGTTTCCATTGAGCTTGGACCACAGGCACAGCAAGGTTGTGTTTGCTTTCAAAAGGTCATATAGCTGTACTCTGTAGATATCTCAAACTGAATGTAGTATCAAAGACAAATAACCACGGTCTGTCTAACGCTATTATCACAATGTTGAGAGATAAATAACAAAGCATCCCAGCACTCTTAGCCTGTGGAAAGCCCCAACTTTCCAAATGTTGCAATCCTTGTTTTACAGAGGTTTTACTCAGAGCAGTTTTCTTGCAACTTTTAAACCTCTTCACGTTGATTAATCATTTACAAGTCCTGACTCATTCAATATTAAGGAAATAGCTTCAGGTTCTGGCTGCATTGCACTATATCAGGCAAGCTGGATAATAAATAGGCTTGTTGTCGATGTATAGAGAAATGGAAGCACTGCCAGAAGTGTCTAAGCATGCTGTGCCGAGATGTTGGCAGGCTGTTGCCAGGGGCTGCTGTGGATCAGTCATGTATTCAAAACAGGATGTTAATTGAAAAGCCTTTTTATATGTATTACGAAATATTTGTTTTCACTTTTCTCAGGCCCTGCAAGATGCATTCATTAATAGGTTACTCCATTTACTCGTTCTTTAATGACTCTACTTAAGGAAAGGTGCATAGTGTACAAGTTACACAACTACACCACTTCAGGCTGTGATTTTTGTCACAACTCACAAGTAAGGTTGGGCCTGGCCAGTAAATGGCTGGGTGACCCTCCTAAGGGGCGCGTGGCAGGGGGTAACAACCGTACTCTTCAGGAGCTCTTGGTGGCAGTTTGGTTAGTGGCATTCTTCCCTCTGAGCCACGTCTGAGCCAGTGTCCCAGAATAACACATTACTGTAATGCTGGAAAGGATATGTGATCAATGAGCTACAAAACCATGGTTTCAATATCTTGTGCTCACTAAAATATTCCTTATTTTTTGCACAAAAATCTAGGTGTTCCAGGTAAATTCCAAAAGAATAATTTTCTTCCCCTAAAATAGTCTTCAAATTTGGCTTGTCTGAAGGACTTCTCCCTTCCCCTTCATAACTATTGCACTGCATGGTTGTTTCTGTTTAAAAACTACGCTTCTCAGTCACAGTGGCGGCTGCAGTTTGGTGGTATGAATAATCTCTTTTAGATATATAATAGTTTATATGATATAGTGCAATTTGTCAGTGTATAACAAATTATATGATACTTTTGATACTACCTTCAGATCATTTTGAATGCATGTACATTAGCACTTCTGATACTTCATTAAGATCTCTTAGCATATATATACAAAAATGAATAACTAAATGGGTAAGAGATCTTAAATGAGTTTCTTCTGGATTTGGAAGCTAGTAGATAGCTCCAGCATGGCCAAATCATGGGGAAGTTGGCGGCGGGGGAGAGAGAGAGAAGAGAGTCATGATTTTCTTCCTGATGTGCCTGTGTTGCATTTTATTTTACTGGACTCTGAAATTGAGAGTGGGACTGGATTTTCTTTAGTCTTGCTTCTGGCAGTCTTTTGTTAAAACTGTGAAATGAGAACAGTGCCAAAAGTGCCTTTGCTCTTATTTAATAAGAATCTGTTGTGGGTAACTTCTGCCACTATCACATCCAGGACAATTGATGTTTTACATCCCTGGAGGTGGTCCTGCCATGGTACAGCTCTGAGAGGGCAGCTGCCTGTCGTCTCCCCCCCCTTTTTTTTTTTAAACTACGCTTTCTAGGTGTGTTTCCTTTCCAAACTGAAGTCCCAAGTGTGATTCAAAACAGGTCAGAGAACAAATTAATCAAATCATAGGGTGTGGCCAGCCTAAATATCCCTCAGGAATGCGTTAGCCTTACCAGTAGATGACCTGGCTTTAGAGGAGAAGTATCCAATTATCTGTCCTGTTGAAAGGAGCAAGAATTACAGGAACAGGATACTGTAAGAAAGTAGCATTCCTTATGGGAATTCCTATGGGAAAATACCTGATGAGGGGGGAAAAAAGCAAAATCATCACATTAGAATTCAACAGGATAGGCTGAGAGAGAAGCTAGCTGGCTTCCATCTATTGCACAGACAAGAAAATAAGCTTACTGTAAAAATGAGAACATCTGCTTAAATTCTTAGAGAAACAACTGCAGATACATATGCAGCAAAGGATAGCAAAATTTAGAAACAGAAGAAATGTTGAGTTGCACAGGATGACTTTCCATTTTAGTACAGAAAACTCTGAAATGTAAAAAGGTATCTTTCTCTGAAATTGATTTTTATGCATGCATGCTATTTTTTGCAGGTTTAATATTGGTAATAAAGGAAAGACAGCCTGAGGAGATCTGAATTAGGATTTAGCTCTGCTGGAGGGTTTTTTTTTGTTTTGTTTTGTTTTTTTTGCTGTTCTTGTAATGATTTTTGATACTCCACCTCAAAGTATAGGGCTAATAATACCGCATAGAAATATGAAGAATATATTCTTTGTTAAAGGTGGAGGCTGGAGTTGATGGGTGCATATAAATGCCTCAAGGTCTAATTCAAATCTCATTGCCATGGTATGCAAATTAGCAATAGCTTGTCCTTTTGAAACAAAAAGCTGCAATTAACATTGCAGGTCTGGTCACTGGGCTCAGTAATGAGGGAGATCTACTATAAATCAAGGAAACAAAAGACAATGTTGTTGATGAGCTCATCTAAGTCAGCCAGCAAGTCCTTCCCCACTTTGCTGCTGTACCAGAGATGGTACAGTTGCATGGTGTTCTCAGCAGCTGGTGAGCTTCTCCTTCGGCATGTTCATCCTCGCTCTCTTCCCATACTTCCCTGAGAAACATGGGAGGTGGGACGCAGAGGAGCTGTCTTGAGAATTAATCTGTGTACTTGACAAAAAAAACAATAACCAAAAAACCCCTAAAAGGTCTAATCTGAAAGAGTGTGAAGCTGCTATACATGTGCTGTTTTGAGAAAAAAAAGGGGGGGGGTGTTAGCCTGTCTAATGTGTAACAGGCAATAGGATATCAAAGGCCTAAAGAGCCTGAAGGAATGAGGGAATGTTTATCATTGACAGCAGTGGATAGCTGCCAAAACTAACAAGGTGTAATAAGCCTTTAGTAGCATTTTAAATGAAGAGTAGACCAGATATGTCTGTTTAATATAAAAAGTGGTTAATCATACTGTCTTGGGTTGTGAACCCCTCAGGTCACATGAGCTAAGCAGGTTTAGTCCCATGCTGTTTGGATGAGAGGCCACCCATGGCTCTCTTGGCCCATTAATACGAAGAACCATTTGTAGGATATAACAGGGAAGGGAGTGAGTTGCTGCATAGGCATTTTTTCGTGGAATCAGTATTCCCTTCTCCTGGACAGGCTTTTTTTGTACTGTATTTTGCGGAACAAGTAGGATGGTATTTCTAGTGAGTATCTGTAATTAAAAATCTGATAACATTTTTCATGCGGGTATATTAGTCACTGTTGTGCCCCCAATTTCCCTCTGCGGTTTGCAATGATAGTCCTATTCTTTTTCAGTCTTTCCCTAAACTATTATTACTACTGTTGTTTGCCCATCCTAGAGATGAGCATTAAAAAGCATGCAAAGCGATGAAGAACGTAAGGATGCCATGTGACCTGGGCACACCAGCCACAGTCCTAACAGGAGGTGCTGCTCGGGCTGTGGTGCGAGGTGAAGGGATGGGTGGCTTTTTTCACTGTTGCTCTGCAAAGAAGCAGCGTGTGCTACTCGCCCATGTGGGCTGCAGCGCTAAGGCTGAGAGAGTTCCCTACCTTACGGTCACTGGCTTGCTGTAAAGGGACTTTGTCAAATGTGATAAATCCTTGGCTGTATTGCTGCTAAAACTGAAGAACCGAGAGGATTTACCTTTATAATGCCACTTGATATGTTTTCTCTTCATCCAGCTCAGACAGTGAATTCAGATTGGTCAATCTCAGTATTTCTTCTTAAGAACAAGAACAGGTTATTGTTTTGATGCGGTTATCCAGCAGTGTCTGGAGTGATAATTCTCCAGTTTAAAACAATTTTTAGACAATTTTTCTCATAAGTATTTTAGAAGATTAATGAAAATACTTTCCGAGGTTTGTAATTCTTTTTTAAACAACCAGGGTCCTCCCTTTACTACTGCAGTTCCCTAAACTGTTAGGCCTGCTTCTGGTGATCTTAGCAATAAGCATCTTTTGGGGTCTTGCACTTGAGGAGTCAAGAGGAGGAAAAAGATTTTTACTATATTAGTGGTTTATAGTTAATAAGCATATTTTTTCTAGTAAGAAAGTAAAACAAAAACCCCTTTAATTTTGTTTTAATTAGGATTTTTTAAAATGGGAAAGTTTTACATTAAAATGTCTAATATATCCATAAAAGCAACAGTAGGTGGCAGAATAACTTCACTGGAAATCAATTTCTCGGTACACTCAACTTTTTTCAATGAATTTAGAGAGAAAAACAGATGCATCTATATGAGGTATGACCAATTGTTACTCTAGACAGTTGTCTAAACACAGAATGTATCAGGCAATTCCAAAACACATGCTACAAGCTTTTCTTTAGTTTTTAGAATGATTGTTTGCTTGCTAGTTCTTTTAAAAAAAAGTGTTTATTAAGAATGTTTTTGAAGAGAGTTTGTATTTGTGGCTTACTGCTGCAGAACATGCACATTTGTTAGTCACCAGCTGAAGTATAGTAAATGATATTTTTAGGAAATGTGCGTCTATGTAAATAGTACATACATATAATCCTTTCCTTTTAGAGAATAAATATTTATATAAGCATGTTGTCATGAAATACATAGCTCTACAGAGCCGTTTTGCTGTAATCTTTGCTGAAGAAATAAGCTCCCTGGGAGCCGTGCTAGTAGATAGTGAGTGGAGTTCTTTGACAATCAAGGAGCAACGAACCTGGGAAAGAGGCACCTTGGCGGGGTGGGAGGGGGCGCAGCCACGGCTGTGTTCGATGTATCATGTGCTGTTTACCAACCTCGTGGCGTTGTTCTCGGCATTTGCCTGGGAATAGCTCTAACATTCCAAAACCGCGAGCACCCCCAAACAATGCCGCTGAAATAAGCAGAACAAATAGACACCCTATTAGCTAGTTGCTTCCTTCACCTCTCTCAAATGTATGATAGGGTATACGCTGGGTTATATCCAGTTCTTCAGTCACAACTGGCTGATCTAAGATTTTGAGAACTGCTGAGACTAGAAAGAAGGATGTAATTTAATCGTATTTTCCATCATTGCTGCAATGGAAAAGAGCCTAAAGTAAGTGTAATTAGAATTTCAGTTCTCCTTTAAAGGAACAAGATCATGCTGATGGGATATTTTGCTGTTAATTTGGATCTTGACAGGACCTGCACATTAGGCCTTACTTGTTTATCCTGTAATTCTGCAATGTTTTACGCTGGCAGTAACATGGCATGGCTTCTGAAAGGAGTCATCCCATCCTCCTTCCATTCAGATTGCGGACCTGACCTGGACTCAAGTTACACAGGGAGATGGCTGGCTTTAAGCTGGATCAGTTCCTTAGTCCAGCTCACTTGGTGACCACACAAACGTGCTCTAGTGGGGTACAGACAACAGTTCAGGGATGAGAATGAGAGACAGGAGAGGGCAGGATGGCTTCCTCTCATTGCAGTGTTGGCATATAGCATTTAAAACACATGTGAAACTACAGCCTCATATAGTGATTGTTCTGTAYAGAAAAGATATTAAAAATCATTTTAAAGATTGCCTAGGTTTGGTTTTCTCTATTGGATTCCTGTAAAGATGGTCTCAAGGGAACATATGAACAGTAGTGCCAATAGATTTTCTTGATTTCTGAAACATGTCTAAGATGTTTTTTTTGAAAAATGACTTACCATTCAGATGGCATGTGGTATTATCTGCCATGGCTAGAAGTGGCCTGTATAACCTTTGAGTTTTTTGCCATTTGTATAAGACAGCTATTTTGAACTTACACAGATGATCTTCATAATAAAGTGCATGTATTCAAATATAAGATGTTCACACATAACAAAGCATTATACAAATCAGCAAACTGAAGGAGAAGGAAAGCAATTCCCAGATATCTGGGGTCTGGTATCTAGGTCTGAAGCAGAGGCAGGAAGTGGATGTGCTCGATTTGTTCTCTGGTGTTCCAGCGTGGCTGTGCTGTGATGTTCTTGCAACTCACCAGCGTGGAACGTTCCACCACGCTGCGCCTTGGTGCGTCAGATCGTGTGATGTTCTAGCAAAACCTGAAAACAGGGGAGTTGCAGATGGGTGTATTATACCAACACATATGAGAGAATTTTATTTTATGCTGTGAAAAACAGTAATGGTAGAGAGTAATCCTACAAGTGGGCAAAAAATATGGTCTCTAAATAGAATGAGAAAAGGACCTTAGGTATGATTTTTTGATAATGTTGTAATGCCGCTATTTACAGTGGATTTTTTTTAGGAGTTCCTCCACTTGCTTGTAAAGTAAGCTTTGCCGGTACTCTGAGGGGTGTTCCATCCAGTTCTGTTGACTGATTTCTCTTTAACTTGCCACTTCAGTATCTTTTTAATGCCTTAGTTCCTGGCATTGCCTCATCTTCATTATTTGAGAATAACAGTGGGATCAGGATAAGTATGTCTAATGTTTTTTCAGTGAGGACTTATGTAACACAGTCATACTGTTTCTCTAAGTGGTCCTTACCCCTTTCTCTTTTTCTTCCCAGCAGATTCTTTGTTTACTTGCTTTAGACATGCTTCAGGAATTTCTTCTTTGTTTTTATATCTTGTTTATTTGCTTTTCCAATTCCATCACAGTTCTCTAGATTTCATTCTTACATTTTGACTGCTGTAGTTTATTTTCCTCTCTGTCACTGCATTAGTTTGAATGTTCATTTTCTAAGATGTACTTGCTTGTTGAAGTCGTGTTTAAACCTTATCCGTTGTCTTTTCACTTTATTATTAGGGCCGTCTGTGCTTTCTGAGACTAGTATTACTATGTATAGTCCTTTTGCAAAAACTCTAGGCTTTTAAATTTACTATTGAGTAGGAATGCTTTTAATTACATCTGTCTTCTACATTCTCTTTTCTGAATTTTAACATCACTAAGTTGGCTTCTGAAGTTTTCAAACTATGGTGACTAGCATCTAATAGATATGTGTTCATGATATTCAATAGGTATTCCAGAAGGCAGTCTGGATTCTGATTTTTGTTCTATAGCCTTTTTTAGCATGTCTGGTTTTCATAAATCCTTTTCTATGGCTATGTCCTCTAGTTTAACTTTTTTTTTCCTTTAAGCTCTTAATATTGGTATAAAATGCATATATTTATTTTTGAAAATACACATGTCAAAAATATCTGTTCACTTGAAACTTCAACTGAAAATGCATTGTTTCTGTGGTCTCAACCTGTCCATGTTCTGGTTCAGCTATAATGTTTTTCCCTTGAAGTACTTCTTTCTATGACTGTGTGCAATTCAATAGTGCTGTTGCCGCGCTCGTTGCAACGTACATTTATGAGACTACGCAGTCTCTGCCCCATAGAGCATTTTGTCCTTTAATAATCCCTTTTGTATTGCAATATTAAGCAGAACTCTACGAATACTGCCAAAAAGTTTCCATTAACATCTGATTGAATTCTTTGGCCTCAATTCAGGAAAGCACTTAAATATATTTTAATTAGCTTTTTAAGTATACACTTAAAATCCAGTATGTGCTTAAGTGCTGCCCTGCATAAGGATACTTTTTCAGATTGTTCTTTGGTTTTGTCTCTCTTCCTTCTGATGTTTTGTTTTCCACAAATATGTGTGAACTCCATACTATTAACTTGTTCTAGGCCTGACATTTTTGACTATCTCCAAAGAAATGGGAAGAAATTTTAAAGATTTAGTTATTAGATACTTTCCTTACAGTCTTCTGCTGCTTTTGGGGAACAACATGACTTTCTTATTTAAAACTGAAAGATTCTCTCAGATATGGTGTTTCTGAAGGGAGGTAGACTGGGGGGGTCTGGTTTTTGTTTTCAGTGATACGCGAATAATTTACTGGCTTGCCAGTTGTAATTAGCACAGCTGGGAGTGCAGTTGTTCAGTGTTTCTGCAGAGAGATGATTTGTCTGGGTTTTCCCTACATCCCCCTTTCTCTGACTTGAAACCTTGACCCAAGGGGCAGAGAGAAACTGGGACGAGTAGGATTTCTTAGCTGCCTAACTCCCAAATAAATGGGTCCTGCATATGTGCAGATTGACTTTGAGTGCATGCAGAGTGCCCTGGACATGTCAGAGTTGCTGTTTATATACTGCCCAGCATATATTCATAGTCCTGGCCTATTAAAGATCATTTGGGGTTCATTTTCTGCCTCTGGTGGTATGCTTCCTCTCTGTTCAGAAATGTTAAGCCCTCATCCACTGTTTTCCTTGAACAGCTGAAAGTGTTAAGGTAGGCTTGTACTACCATAATTTGAAGAGGTATCTGAAAGGTCTTTCCACAGCATTAATACCCTGTTTATTAGCCAACTACGTTATATGAATTGTCTCTCAATGTTCCTTTACTAGCAATAATTATGAACAAAGAAAGCTGATTCCATGTGTCTTTATGTGCAAAATCTATGTAGTCTGTAACAGTATAACCCTGTTAGTTTTTGCCAGCCTGCAATTGCTGTTGAAAAGCTGTTTGACACAGAGTATTGTCACATGRTCTGTAATAAAGAATTATTTCAGAGATTACTCAATTACAAAAATTCTCTATAATCCATCATCTTTGAGTGATGTAGAAGCGAAATAGGAAAAAAGCAAAYGTCATTCTTTAATCAGGCATCATTTTTCTTTTCATTTTGTTATATGAAAACACTACTTGAAAAAGGTGGGGTGGTTTTTCAGGTTTAAAATAAGATGAGACTGTTCTGCCTACTTCTCATTCCCCAAGTCATTTTGGTAACTGGATGCATTCCTCTCCAGAAGCGCTACTTTTCCAGCATAGCCACGTAGTCCTGAATTTGACATTGTTAGACAAACAGCCTGAACAATTTTGGTCAGTCTGGCTCTGAATGCTTTTCTCTTAAAATTTTCTTCCCTTGATTTTCAAGGGATCAGCCTAAAGGCCTTCCTTCAGCTTATTGTCCACTTTCTTACAGGCTGTTGTCCAGTTTCTTCTTTTCTTTATAGTAAAGAGAGAAGGTGACAGCATATCTGCGCTTTGTGTCTTATAAACCTCAGGTATTTTGGATCAGTGGAAACTTTGTATAAACTTTTTGCTTCGATTCCTACTGCTTTGCATCCTCTGGATTTGATTTGAGTTCCACATTCAAATAAAACTAGAAAGCTTAGTGGAAAGCCTAGCCAAAGCCAAGAGGTTTTGTCTTGCTCTGTGCTGAGACTAAGTTTTCAAGTGGTTTTGGAACAAAATATTCATGTATGCAGTTCCTCCAAACTCTTCAACACTTTACTTTGCCACATCTTTTTGGGATGGTGTGCTTCTGTCTTCCACCTCTAAGGTCTGGAGAAGTTAGGAAAGGATCTATTAGTAGGTCTTTCAATTCCCAGCAAATTCCCTATCAGTATCAGACAATATATCCCCACTGTTGTTGTTCCCTTTAACCATTCTTAAGTTCTTCAGATTTGCTGCCTTTTTGTTGCCGTTCATAGAGGCCTGTCAGATACTGATGC
Source organism: Apteryx rowi (assembly GCF_003343035.1). Taxonomy (NCBI): domain Eukaryota; kingdom Metazoa; phylum Chordata; class Aves; order Apterygiformes; family Apterygidae; genus Apteryx; species Apteryx rowi. The sequence goes on along the minus strand of NW_020448008.1, from coordinate 1,589,346 downwards.
CCGGTAATGTTAGCCAGGTCTCCTAAATTCCTGTCTCCATTTTCTGCTCTGTAAAATGGATAGAATAATTCCTGTCTACTTTCTTTGAGATTTAGGATCTGAGTGTATGTAGTGTTTTGAGAACTTCTTCTGAAAGGCCTGGGACAGAGGAGGGTGGGGAGGGCACGATAGGAACTAGTATGCCTGGACAAGCCTTCTGACATGATCCATGTCTCTGGCAAAGACCACTGAGCCCATCCAGCCTGCAGATCCCTTAGTTACATTTTTCCAGCACTTCTTACAGGCTCTGAGTTGAATCTGAAGTTCTTGTGTGGAAGCTAAGAAGAATTCTTCTCCTCAGTCTTGGTGCTGAGAGTAACTGCTCTGTAACATGTTAGCTGCACAGTGAGTTGAGGGCTCACACAGTCCTGGGGAGATGTCTTGGATGTATTTCCTAAACTTAAAATTTGCAGTTGGTGTCTCATGTATAGATACAGACTGTCACAAAAACGTTCATCTTTTCTGTGTCGTCACTGACTCCTTGGGCAATGCTCTGTTCTGCCAGGTAGAAGGCCTTTGTTCAGCTCTTTTGTCTGTTTCTCTGGCTTAATGGGCATTAAGAGAGCTACTGGGGTGTTTTAGTTATATTCTAAAAGCAAAAGTAAAATTTTATCTTATTAAATAATACCCCCTCGGGCTAATTGAGAAGTAGTGTTTATTACCTTGTTGCAGAGAACTCAATTCCCTTGCCTGTAATTTAGCAGGGATTTGAGGGTAGCATGTTTTTGTATCTATGCTTACTGTGTGTATGTATGTATATGTATAATAATATGGTCATAGGCTTCAAAATTGAACTATGTCATAGCTAGACCTCTTGGTAAATTGGATTTGTAGTGCAAATGGCCCCATCATTGTTAGTTAACTTCTTCCTACTTTGTGTTATCAGCTATGAAGATTTTATTATAAATCTCACAATGTTTATTGATTGGAGGCTTTTAGTATGCTTCTGCTCCAGGAATTGTTTTGGTGTTAGAATATCTCAAGTTTTGATTAAAAAAAGAAAAACTTTAATTTCCAGGGTTGGAGAGAATCTGAATGCTTATAACACAAAACAGAAAACAAATAAGGTATAGACTTATCTAATGCCTTTTTAATCCTTTTTCATATCCTCAGAGTGTTAGGCAGTTAAAGGAGAAAGAAGTATGATGGCTGTTGTTTGGCCTTGCTCATTCACCTAAAAAATCTCTGTTTTTCTGGTTCCCAAAATGATAATGCACAGCTGCATAGTGGAATTAGTAGCTATCTATATCTAGATTAACTTTTTATCTCCTGAATCCAAATGACCTGCCCACAGAACATCAGAAATCTGTTGCATGAAAACTTCTAGTTTAATAATATCTGTGGAATTTGGGCCACTGTGGCCTTTCTAGATACTGTTGAGTAGACAGGGTTGAACCATAAAGTTTAGATCCAACCCTTTCTCAAAATCAGAAGCATTTAAATCTGTGGCTTGGAGTGGGTTTGCATTTGTTCTAGAGGCTGGCTTTTGCCATTTGTAATCAGAGTAGAAGTTACTGCAAAATGAATGCTGGATCTTTCTGGTGATTGTCATTGTAGATAGGTTTTCATTGAATTTAACAGTTTGTACTGCTGGGAGACATGGCTTCTTGCACAGTGAGAACAGCTCTTCTGTTTACTGCTGCTTACTTGAAGTATGTAATGAGGTTAGAAAGTCTCTGAAACTTCAAGCACTTTCTTTGCCTCCAAAGCAGCACAGTTTTCAGGGCTCAGTGACTCACCATGTTCTAGAAGTGCTGGTTCTGTTGCTCCCATTTAGATTAGTTGTTGTTATTCAAAGCGGTTTGTGCATTCTTTGTGGAAGTGCTGTGTTAATTAGTCATAAAGCATCCCTTCTCCACAGTTAATTGTGCCTGTTTCCCTGTCTGCTTACAATTCCAGGGCAGGATCATCTTTTGGTGAAGTCATTACAAGCCTCAATTTCCTCGGTAGTAATTTCTTTGTTGCTCATAATTCTAAAGAGCTGATGACATGGAATTTGGACTGAAATATAGAGATTTTCTGATGTTTGGCCCAGCCTGTCCAAAGGGTCAGCTTTTACATCTGAGGCTAAGTTTCTTATTTCAGTTTGCACTCACCTGCTTTATTTATTTATTTTTGTCTCACACCCTGTCCTTCTGCGGAGGGGAATGGAATATTTTCCCATGCTGCTTATACCATATATCTGGCTCCTTATTGACCTTTGTATTTTAAAAGTCGGGTGAGCTCTGAATTCGCTGGTCTTGCAACACCCTGAAGGATAGCTAACACCAGTTGCCTTTTATCAATGCAAGGAAAGATCTGAGTTGTCCAGTTCATAAAATAAATTAATACACCCTTCATGCAAAGAGTTCAAAGCATTAGGAAAGCAAAATGCTGATCCTCACAACACTCTTCTGGGGAAGGCATTGTGCCTACTTTGGAAAATGGGACACAAAATTTATTACATCAATAAGAAGTTACAGCTACTTAATGTCAGAACCAAGACTGGAGAGCAATCTTCCACACCCTCCTGTTCCCTCTTGAGAAAGAATTGAGGGGAAGAGCCAGTGGTAAAAGAACTTTGAACCAATACTTTGAACCACTGCAAATGTATTTAGGGATAAGAGGTTGGAGGTAAAAAGAGACAAGCTGATCACATTTTGCTTTGGTAGAACTCCTTTTGGGTCGATAAAATCAGACCTGCATTAAATCTAACTCCCTCTGGAACAAAAACAGAGTAATTTCAGTACAATTTCAAATGTGAACTTATCTTGTCAAGTTAAATTCTTTGCTGATTTGGATATTTAATATTCTGTGAGATGGAGGAGGTATGTCTAAGAAGGAGCTGCAGTATAGTAAGTCCATTGCATGATACACATTTCATACACAGTTGTCAGGTTTGCTATAGCAGATCAAGCTAGTTAACAATTTGGAGGAGCAAGTTATTGTAAAACAAGCCATAGTCAGTTATCCTTAATAGACCCAAGGAGTAGTCAGTGTCAAAAGAATTTTGTTGAATTAGTAGCATCACTACTGAAGACACTTTTCTAGTTGATACATGTTTTGATGATTCCAAGAATCAGACAACATAGCTAGAGGCATTTACCATAATTGCCATTATGCCTGCAGAAGCTATACATCTCCATACCACACAGGACATTTTGCGTATTAGCATATGCCTAAACATGAAAGAGTTTTACTTGGATTCGGATATAATTGGGCAACTGCTCTTCAACCTGTCACATACACTGCTTTGCTACTGCACCTTGTTTTGACCTCCAAGCATCTTGCTCTGAACTACTTTTGTCTTTGTCCTAGGAACTCTACAAATACATCTCAGTCCTTCCCTGAGAAATCCACTGTTCCACCCGCTGCGCTTGTAGCAACAGACGGCTCCCAGCTTCCTGCCCCATGCCTAGATCTGAAAATGTACTTCCAGCCTGACCTGAACCAGCCTGTTGCTGTTTCACTTCTGATTTCCCACAGTGTTTGCTAATGTGCCTCAATCATGACCTGAAGCACACTTTTCTGTCCCAGGCCTGGTTTCCCACACGTTTGCCCATGTGTTTCACTCCTCATGGGAAGAACAATGAACTATTCCAGTCATGGGGCTGGAGAAATCCTATGGGTGCACATCCGTTCTCTTGAATAAAGCATAATTTGCTTCTCTTCTATTTCTTTCAAAATTCAATCAATGAAATTCCTTCCTAACTTTAATATTGAACTTCACAGTGGAGACTGTGTTGTGGTTTCTTGAGAAAGACTTTGGAATAAGCTGTTATGGTGGAGACCAAGGAAAATACATGGTCCTGTGAATTTTAATAGCAAATGTAGGAGATGGTGTAAAAAGCTGCTGGTTGCAGCAAGCAATTAACCTAGAGTTTCTGCAAAATTGCAGCTGGTTCTCCAGAGGACATCAGCTGTTTTTCCACTGCTGCCTAAATATGCAGTTTGTAGGACGGAAGAATCTCAAAATATCAGTTTTCTCAGTTGTGTTCACTTGGGTCAAATTGAATGAGATGCAAAAATGATTTAGCTCTGTAAGTTTAATTCTCAAAGAGAGCAGATGCTTTGAAATTGTTGAAATACCTAAAATCCTGTACCATTACAAAGGTTTTCCTAAAGTTTAGTATCCCTGAGGGTGCCACAGCCTCTTTTTCTTCACCTGCGATCAAAACGCCAGCATTACTGTAGTTCTAGTAACAATTATAATGGTGAATCCAAATGGCTGCATAAAGCTCTTGAGATTTTTGATCTTTTCAAAAATTAATGTAAAAACTAAGGTACCAGCAATGGAGAACAGTAATGCAGGTAGACCCAAACTTATTTCTGGTGGAACCAGTGGAGCTCTCTCTGACCACTGACTTCCCAATCAAATCAAAATAAAAAATTAAAAAAAAAAGTACTTCTCTGGGTTTGAATGGACTTTTATATTTCAGGAATTTCACTCTTAACAGTATCTTAGTTTGATTTACTCTAGTGTTGGCAAAAGATTTGCCAAAACAATCCTGCAGGATTGGTCCTCCCTGTAACACAGAAGATAACACGCTTCTACGGTGCTGTCTTGTGCACATATTTGCACTCCTTGTTCACTCCGCCAGGAGTGAGGTGTTATCCCTAAAGGCGAGAAATTAGCTAAAGTGTAGCTTTGTGGGTTGGTGATTTGTCTGGACAGTCTCAAATGCTGTAATTTCTGTATTAGGCAAAGAGAAAGCCAAAGGCGGATGTGTCACGCTGTTCTCTCAGCACAAAAATGACTCCTTGCATTTTTCTCAGTTCATTTTCCATCCTGAGTCCTAACTTTCAAAGAGGTTTGTAATGATTTATATTTCCAAAGAAAGTACTCTCCAATTTAAGTGAGTTAGGTAAGTAAATAGAAATTAGTCATTTTAAAATGTGACATAAGTTCCAGTTTTATTGGGGAAATACTGACTAACTATATTTCCTAGTGAAAGAATTGGAAATAGGATGAAGAGACTAAGACAGTGCCACAGAAATTCCGGAATACCTTGAGCCACCAGATTTTTTTTCCAAATGCTGAACAGCAAGAAACTTGGCTGATTTATGTCATCCCCCCTCTTCTTCTCTCTGGTTAATATCAGATCAGACATGTTTGGAAAACAATCATGTACACTAATATATTTTTTTCTGCTTTATTATGGACTGTTTACCTGTAACTCACGGACTATATATGTGTGTGTGTGTGTGCGTGCGCGTGTTTGTTCTGATATGTTTTTGAGGCAGAAGCATGCAGGATAATTAGAATACTGACTAGTGAGGTTTCAAAAAGTGCTAATAAAACTTCATAACATTCTACACCACTGTGCATTTTGTATATGTTACATTTCTTTTAGGGAAAATGGCTTAAGAATACCCTAAAGGGTTAAAAAAAATATATTGGACATTATAAGTGGAATGATGTTCAAGTTTAAAGCTCTTACCATCTAACTTCATATGTTTAGAAGACAGAGGAAATCAACCTAAGCAATTTTCCATTGCGGAAAAATATTGTAACTTTATTAGAGATATATCAATATATTATAATTTTCAAAAGCTAGAGGGCAAAATTTCCAGTCCAAGTGGACTACAAGATATTGAATGTTAAAACAGTCATTGGTACAGGAGAAAAATATCACCTAGCATTTCAGCTAGTGTGCTTGGCTGTATGTGGTTTATTTTGTAAGGTTGTGTGTTTTAATAGAAACTAAAGCTCCTGGTAGTTTTGGAATATTGGAAATATTTCTGGAAGAAATAGTTTAATGGCCAAATTGCAGGTTAGGCTAACAAGGGTGCACAACAGATGCAATTCAATATGTGAAAATCTCCACAATATAATGTTAATGTATACCTACAGCGTGTAATACATATAATTGACAACTGTTCATTCTCATTTATTCTTGTATACATTTCTGAGCGTGAAGTCACAGAGAAAAAAAAAACGATAGTGGCTTGGAGGGAATGTTTGTTTCAGCAGCTGGGTGTTTTGTTTTTTGGATGGTTTATGCTCTCCTCTTTTCCAGCCATTGCTGCTATAGAGGATGATAGTTGAACTTTGTTTAACACTCTTAAGTTACTGGGGACAAGCTACATGCCCTAGATGGGCCTTAGTTGTACTAAATAATGCTGCCTGTGTTTGGTTAGTTTGTACTTTATTAATAGCTTTCTCCTCATTTTGTAAAAATTATTGGTGTGTTGGTTTGATTGTCAGACTTCTGTGCAATACCAGTTACTACTCCAATTACTGTTGTAGTTACACTTATTGTTACTGTCATTACACTACACTGTTACTACAGACCTGTTAATTTGCCTTGGGCAAATTGGGGGTTGGGTGTATATATCCAAATTCCCTGTTACTCTGAATTCAAAATCTGTTGACCATGATATACACTGAGATAAAGCTACCTGGTTGCCTAAGGACTGCCATTCCAGATAAATACAGAAATCCATTGTCCACATCTGAATGCATTCAGTGCAAGGCAGCAGCTACCATAACATGGCAAGAAGAGAGACTTTTCTAATGAACATTGTATAAAGCATGCTGTGGTCTCTAACATCACTGTAGTTTAGGAGAGAATTACTCTGCTTCTGTGAAGCTGATAGAATATGTTAAGTATTAAACAATGTAAACATGTGATGCGCAGTCTTGTGATGGTGTTAGTAGCTCTCTGCCTCTTAAAGTGGAAACACTCCTGTAGTCTTCTCTTTCCATCCTAAAACGTGTTCAGAAAGGCTCCAGTGCTGCAGGACAAAGGAATATGGTTTGTAGAGGAATTAAACAGTGAAGTGTTGATGGGAATTCTGGCACATCCTAAAACTGCTTTCTGCTGCTTCCGCAAGGCACTTAGGAGCAGACTGAGCTAATGCTGTCCTCCCTCACAAATGTTGGCACAGGGTCACAGTGTGGGATAAGGTGAAGTTAGGGAGTGGTTTAAAAACAGTTCAGAAAAGCTGTAAATTACAGTAGCCCATTGAGCTGTTCCAGTTTACATCCAAGACTCGGTGAGTTTCTTGTGACCCACTGTCTTGAAGGAATTAATTGGAAGGATTCAAAGGAATTAATGGCATTTCGATAGAGTTGCACCCTTTGTGCTACACTCCTCCAGACCTGCATGTGCATAGTACTATAGAGGGTCTTCCTGATGGATTCATCAAAACATCAAAATCAAATAAAAATTTTGGTACCCTAATTATCTGCTTGAAATAGGCCATGAACTTGGAATTGGCCTTTGTAGGAATACTTAACTAGTTTAGTTCATATTCCCATGTAGCTGTTGGAGGAAAAAAATAGATATAGTTAGAGTGTAATTTACTGAATAGATACTAGGTTGTTCTGAGGTGTCCTACGGTGTTCAGTTTAAGACTGAGTATGAGCCCTTCTAATCCAATTGGTGAAGAAGGCATTTAGGAGTGGTAGTAATGATTTGTGATAACTTTAGTCAGTTCACCTAGTCTGAACATCTGTCTCTTCATCAGCAAATAGGGGTGGTAATACGTTTATTCCATGAGGATGTAATGAGCTTTAATGACATCAAATTTGTATAAGACTGAGTAAATTCAAAGTACTGGTTTAAATAGGATAAATGCCTGGCAGAAGATATGAATTCAGTCGACTAGTGAAAGGGGAAGGTACCTTCACTCAGCATTTTGCTCTGCTGCTGAAAGTTAACAATTATGAGTAAGCTAAGGTATATTTTTCATTGGAAAAAAAAGTAAATTTTTACTTTCTTGAAATTTTGTTAAAAAGTGGGAAACAGATCTCCTGTCAACCTGAAGCATACTGGGGCTGATGTAGTACAGAACTTCTCAGTTTTACACTCTTGCTGATGTTTTGGACAATCCAGTTTCTTCAAAAACAAACAAAATAGCAACAAGGCTTTTGGTTGGCTTGAGAACAGAGGGTGATCTAAGAGTGAACTGTGAATTCATAATTTATTAGTTTTTTTACAAGGCAATTTGGCATTCACCAGAAAACTCCCTTGTAAGGTGTGTTCCTTGCTGCTTTAAGAGTGAAGCAGGTCTTGGCTAGAGAAGTTGTCTGTAGACTCCAGCACCTGCGTGCGAGGTGCTTCACTGCGGCTCAGCCAGTATCAGGCCAGAATCTTTCACCCTGGTACATTTTTGATGATGTGAAGGAGTAAGCTCAATTCGGAAAGCTGTTGTTACGCAAAGACTTCAGGAGAGGGTAGAGAAAAGGGAAGGCCTGCTGAAACGCACCCAGAGCTCTGGGGGACTGGCAGGATACAAAGGAGGCTGGCAGTCCCTGCTGGGGGAGGTCTTGTGCATGTCTCTGCAAAGAGGTCTGTACAAGCTGTGGAGGCACGCAGTACTGGATGTGAAGGCCTTCCAGGCACACAAATCTTTTTCATTGAGAAGCACAGTGCGAGGGTGCTGCTGTCTAGATTTTGAAGGCTACATTTGTGTTGGCTGCGTTCCTTGTTCACAGCGGAGGAAAGGATAAGGACCTCAGGCTATCTCTGGGTGGTAGCTGTTCCAACTTGAAGACCTGTAGCTGCCTGAGAACAACATGCTTTTGTTTTGTTTTGTTACTTTTTTTCTTCTGGTGGAAGTTTTATTCATTTATTGTGATTATTTTTAAGCACTTGGCAGAGATGTGAATACAGTCTTTGCTTCTCTGAAGGCTTATGGAATAGAGTTGCATAACTTTGTACTTTTCCTATGCAAAGCAGAATAAATTGGATGTAAATAGCAGAATAAATTGGATGTAAATAGTGCCCAGTTTCTGAAAGATTCCTTGATCTCTTCTGACTTCTATTTATAGCCAATGAAATCCAGTGACTATAAAATGACCTCTGCTGCTATGAGTTGCCTTACTGAGTGAGAAAAGAGGAGGAGCTTGGGTACAGATATGGTGGCAAAGGAAGAGTTGGAACTGCTGTCCTAGGAGCCCTAATAAGATTGCAACTAGTGGCAATGTGTCCTGAGCAACAGGTCTTTAATATAGCAGTACTATTTCAGCTCTCTTTTAAGGGGTGCTTGTCAACCTTCTAGAGAAATCATTAATTCTTGTTTTCATGCTCTTAGATTGTTTTATTAGCCTTTTCTTCCTGGATGTGATAGAGCTGAAAATAGGTATAGATGAAATTCCACTGAGACAAGACCAACACTTGTTGCTAGATTGCTCTTTGGGTTAGGAAGTGTTTCTGAATAGACTTGCAGTGGTTGGTGTGTGTATGTGTCTGTTATTCAGGGAGTTATGCCAAATTCTGATAAGATTAGTTAAGAAGTTGAATTTTAACAGCTCTCAGCACAGAGGGCTCCTCTTTGTCTTTAGTCAGGGTAGCTGCTATGTCTCTGTATCTGAAAACACCCACCTACGTCTCTAACGTGAGCATCACCTTTCAGCCCTTGCCAACATCATGCATAAACAAGAGGGCTGTAACGTGTGCCTTTCCTTTCCACTGATTTGGATTTAGCAACAATTGCTAAACATGGGCATTTGTATATTGCTTATGCCTGGAGCAAAGGAGCCTTGTGCTTTCTTTCTGTTGACTGTGACCATTTCAGAACAACAAATTACTTTTGAATAAATATCTTAATTGGGCCTTGATTAAGCAAAAGAGGTGGTGTTTGAATTTGAACATATGAATTCCATTTACTATAAGGCTTTTTCCTTGTGATAGGTGGACTCAGTAGGGTGCTTGACATATTATTTTCATTCTTCTCCGCAGAAACCTGAGCTGTTGCTGGGGCTGGTGACCAGCTCAGCCTGGGAGTGGGGAGCACCTACTGAGAAGAGTATTGGTTTGGTGTGGTGATTGGATTGGATTTGAGAAGATAAACTTTCGTGTCTTTTTCTTTTTGCATTTGGTCTGTATGAGCCAAAAGAGTTTATATTTTCTAAGAATGAAGGATGGAGATATGTGTGTATATTTAATCTTGTATTACAGTATTACAGTAATAGTTGTGATAGAAACATGTTTTGTTTGTTCCTGGAGTTTAGAAACGTCTCAGTAGTGTGGAGGCTTTTCATCAGAGAAGCCTACAATCCTGTGTGATTAGCCCCTGCTTTACATCATTGCAGTAGCCAATTTATAGTGCCCAGTAGCAGTGGGCACTTGAAATTCTCTCTTTAAAATTCTCATTTTGTTCAGAAGCTCTCAGTATTGCAGTTCAGGCTTTTTCCTGTTTCTGTCTGTAAGTCCCTGATTTCACTGAAAATGCTCAGGATTTTGAAACTTTCCTTCCTTGTGACTATTAGGTATGAGTCCTACTGACATCATTGACAACTTTTAACAGCATTTGTGGCAAGTGGCTACTAATTCTGAAGAAAGTCTCTTTGAAGAAACAGCTGAAGTAAAAGCTAATTCCATGTGTAGCCCAGCTGAAGATCGCAATTACCCTGTTGCTATGACAGACTGTGCTAACTGTTGTTTTTTCCTCTGTGGACAGACTGATGCCRGTCTCAAGGAGCTGTAACAGGAGAAGAGCTTTCCTTGGAGAAGGCTGCGGTTCCCACAGCTGTTAGAAGCGTGCTGCTTYGCCCCGGTTTTGTCTCTGTGCCCTTTTTCTGTTTCTAGGATGACTGCCTGCCCCATCTGGCTTTGTGGTATTGCCTGGTGTGTTTCCCACTTGCTAGTGCCTAGACAATGGTCGCCATTGTTTCACCCCTTGTTGAGCACTTGAGAGCCTCTCTTTAAAAGCCCTGTGCTTCAGGGGAAGGGAGAGGTGCCTACCTAGGGGCTGGGATGAAGAATTACTGGGGCTCAGTAAAACTTGCTTTCTTTTTTCTCTAGGATGCTGAATCAGCATCCCAGTGCTACAAACTGTCACTCTTCTTCATGCTCTTCAGTGACACTGCTTGAGTGCAGTGAAAACCACAGAAAACATGCACTAATAAGGGCAGGGTAATTTTGGATTATTGTGAGTGTTTTTGTGCTTGCTCTCTCAGCTCAACAGGAAACCTTTAATAAGAGTTTTCCTAAATAGTGTTGCATGTGAAATGGGGAATTCTACTCTGTTCTCTTAACAAACAGCCATTTCATGAGAGGGTTTTTTCCCCCTCTTGGTACATTCCAGAAGACTTTATACCTATGCTGGTTACTGATTGATGGTTCAGTGCTGAGCTCCCTTTAATTTTGCAATAAACCAACAAGGAGGCCAAGACCACAAGTTTACAGAAAATGACTTATTTACTCAACTGGATTTACAAGAATGACAAAACCAGATTTAGTAGTTTCAGTGTGGTCCTAGGAAGGGCAAGAGGAGTACTTGAAAAATTGTACTGTATAAATAACCAAACAAAAAATAGTTTGCTTATTCTTGTGTATAAAGCAGTCATATTTCAGTTCCTAGCTCTCTCCCAGGACCTGCAGAAGCTTTCAGCGTATGTAGAAACTGTGTATTCCCAACAAACTTGGGTGCCAGGATTTAGGTACCTTAGTAAATATTTTCCAAATGTGCTTCCAGAAAATTGGCATCTGCTGAAGTCAGATCAATTGAGTGAGATTCTATTGGCATGACAATGTATAAAGAAAATATAAAAAGTGATGCTGTCTTCTGGGTAAATCTTAGAAGTAGCAATGACATGTCCAGAATGGGACCCCTTTTTGTTTGAGAATTTCTTGTTTTCAGGTATCAGCACCTATAAAAATGAGGGAAATGATTGGAACAGTAGACATTATTTTAAGGTGCCTAAAATTAAGAACTTGAAAATATATTTCCCACCATCTTCTTGTGTTTCTTTCCAGGGTTTCTAACAGTAATAAAAAGGATTGTTCTTGCTATTGTAATACCTCTAATACTTACAAGGGGTTAGTTTACAATCTAAGTATTAGGATAGTAAGAATCTTCATAAGACTGGGAAATTGTGTGCCTAGTCTGTTGTAAGGTATTTTAAGTAAAAGACTTTTTCCCAGAAATGGTTTTGAAATTTGAATCTGAGCTTTTACAGTTTTTGTAATTTGGTCGAATTTGTAGATGGAGGACTGTAAATTTTCACTTGTTAAATAGTTAGCTGTACTAATTGCAAGTGAATAGGCTGAAAGGTTAAAGGCAGTGGTTCACTGAACTCCATAGGAGAGAGTGAGGCAAGTTTCCAGCATTACTGAGCTGTCAAGCTGACCTTTTCATCTTTGTTTTTTAGCAGTAGAGGGTGTTTTCCATTCATGCACAGTCATTGGCTGCGCAAGCCCTACATTCTGTATTTACCGCAAGGTAGAAACAGAAAGCAGTAACAAAAACTCCTTACCTGTTGCACACGTCAACACACAGTTGTTTGTAAAGAGGGGTAATGTTTTTCTGTGATTCTTAGCACCGTAGTGGTGCCTCTGGTAATGGAAGTATTTTGTTTGATAAGTTGATGCTGGAAATGGGAGCTTCTGTTAAAATACTATGTATTTTAATATGATAACATTAAAATATCATGTAGCAAAATTCTCATTGTTGAATGTTCTGCTGGAAGATAATAAACTCATGGTTTGTGTTGCTCATCTTAAGTGGAAGCTACACTTGGCTCGTACTGATGTCCAGTATCTGTCAAAAGCAATCACAATAGAGACAACTTCTCCTTACCTACTTAGTCTGTGAACTTGGCATGTCTCATGTACTAGACAGGATAAATCTGATCTGCACTTTAATGGCAGATCTCCAAGGAAAAGTTGAGGAAGTGCTGTTGCTGATTCAGTGCAAGGCAATCTTTCTATTAAATCTGCTTGGACTTGTGACCCTTGCCTGTTTCCAGGCAATATTTAGCAGTGAGAGGTATTTTCTTTCAAGTGTGGCATCTACCAGGGGAATATCCCAACCTTCTTTATGGCATTGGTGGTTTGTAAGCTCTCAGACTGTTAAGATCAGAACTAGCATTAGATTCTGTGCATACGTGTCTGAAGCAAAGTGTAAGACTCAACTGCTTCTCTCTGTGCACAGATGTGATTACTTGTCAGAAAGCCACACAGTTGTTTCACTCCATATCTCCTTTGTCTACCTGCCTATTGTTTCCCTGTCACCCTGGGCTTAACAATTCTCTCAAACATCTATTTGCAGTTCTCTGAACATGTTGAACCGTTTCAAAGGGTAAACAAATGGAGCTGAGTACATCTTTCAGTTTGGTGAAAGAGACTTTAGGGAAAAGTTAATACATTCTGTAGCTGTGACACTGGAATCAAGTGGGATCAACATTCAGGTCATCAAAATGAATGTCTATACTATGGGGGACTGCTAAAAATATAGGGCCTTGTTTGGATGCTACTTTTCACCATCGAAATGATCTTGTCCAAAGTTTTACTCTTGAAAAATAGAAGAAATCTTAGCTATTTCCAGTCAGGGTATGTGATTGGAGTTTTGAGCCTCTATTTGAAGATGTATGTATTCAGAAGAGCTTTCTAAATATGTATTCCTTGACTTTTTTTCTTTGGAGCAGGAATTGAGGAAGGGACTGCTTTTTTCCTTTTGTTTGCAACACATAGCTTCAGTTTGATCCAGTGAGAGTTCAGAGTACTCTACACACCTTCAGAGTGAGATTCAAACTGTCTTATGGTAGGTGCACAACAAAATTAATATTGATTGATGACAACAGGAATGCCCAGCTATACCTGATGGAAGAATTCTGCTGTAAATGAGACTGCAGAAGTGTGACAGGGAATTTGACACCATGTTTAGTTCTTCGCTAACCACCTCTTGATTTTTACTTAAGGGAGGACTAAATCTCTCTGGCTCTGCAGGCTTGCAGAAATAAAGAATAATTTTCAGTTTATTCCAAAATAAGCACTCTGTATGTACATGTGGCTTCTTTTCAGAGGAAGTGTACTGATTGAAGATAGTATTTAAACATGTATTTAAGCAAGTGTTTAACTACCACTGAAGTCATGGAACTAAGGATACACTTAATTCCCGTCCTTGGAAGGAGCCAGAGAGGACGATTTGCTGGGTAAGACTGTACCCTTTTACAGTCACTTTTTAAACAGTATAACAAGGTGTCTAGGATATTGTTAATACTGAATGATTCCTGAAGGGCTCATCAGAAACTGAAATCTAAATTCAGAGGCATTGCTTAAGTTTAATGTCAAGGGTGAAGAACATTTACAGTCCTACAGCTAATAGTGCCATGGAATTTTCTGTTAAAGAGGAGGCCAAAAAATGTGAAAGATAAAAACTTAGTTGTCATATTCTTGTTGTTCCTTTTTCTTTTGATTTTTGAAGCCTGTAGAATTAGTTTTCTTTGAAAGGTGAGCAGTATGAAATACAGTGAGTTTAGGTCTTTTTTCTCTTTTAAAAAAGATCCTTAAATACAGTAGCTTTTCTTTAAAATATAGGGCATAAACAAAATACATGATGGCACAGTACAAGGCTTATCTTGGCACAGCTTTGGGATGACTGCATTGCTTACAGAGCTTTTGACACTTGTGAATAATGTGATCATCGCAAATTTGTGCCAATGAAAACTCCATACCCCACCGGAGTGTGTGTGTGTTTAAGTGTGTGAGTTTGTTCTGTTTCAGCACATTTTTAGTACCTGATTGAGGGAGAGTTTCAGTGTTGTGGCCGGATTGCTGTTGTATCTTATGCCTGGCTGCCAGAATAGCCTCTAAGGACAAATGAGGCTGTTGGTTTTGTGACATAGTGCAAACTAGCTAATAACTAGGAGTTGCTGAAAAGGAAAGGTCTTGCTTCCCTTTCCTTATCCCTCTCCATCCTTGTCTGCTCTTTCCTTTCATTTGCCTAGAACTAGTTCTGATACTCATACTTTCACAGGGTAAGACAGTTCAACTCACTAAAATGGAAGATAACCTGGCAAGATGGAGGAAGAAAAGTGACTTTTTTTTTCATTGTTACTAAATGATTTTTTCCTTACCTTGCAATCTGATGAACAAGAGAGCCAGCAGTGGCTGCAAAGGATAGTGGGTGCCAGGCCTTTCCCTGACTGGTTTTGGGTGCTTATAGGTACATCCAGCCGCTCTGGAGGAAGAAGCAGRTGGGTGTGATATGTTTCTTGTGTGTTTGCTCTTGGCAGTATTGCAAGTTGTACTTTAAGCACCTTAGCCTAGGTGTAAGGCTAAACAAGGTTATGTTATGTGCCATGTCTGTGTTTGTTGTGGTGGTCATAAATGCCCAGTCCCAAAGGTGCAACCCTGTGGTTAACCTGGGCAAGATGGCATTAAAACCAGCTGAAGTTTGCCTAGAGCTTGCAGTCTGTAACAGAAGAGTATGCTGGACATCATTATGGGACTCTGAGGGACTTGAACTCCTATTGAGTAGATGGAGATTTGACTTACAAGCTTTTCAAATTAGTCCTGATTGATACAGTCCGTAAAGCCATCAGACACAACTCTGAACCCCAGTGGACTACCATGCCAGTTTACAAACAGAGATGTGTAGGCTGAGATGAGTGGGGAGGAAGAGTTGTGGTCTTAGTAAAGACTGCAGATTGCATCACGCTATTGGTAGCTTATGTCATGCTGCCTCGAGAAGACCTAATGGCCCTGCAGCGCCACCATTGCGGTTATGTTTTTATGATCTGATAAAGGTTATGTGGGATCTTGAATTAGAAAAACAAAATGGAGAGTATGTCATATCATACAACTTAGTGTTAGAAAGCAAGAAGAAGCCATGGTCAGATGGAGGGAGGAGCAGTGGAGGAAAGAGGGGGGAAATTCCTCTTCCTTTTAGCAGTGGCAAGTTGTTCATTTGTCCCAGCGGCATCATGAAACCACATCCATGGAGCAGCATATAAGATTCTCTTCTCCCTTCCTCTGCCGTGTAAGATGCAGCTGAAAATAGGCCATTAATTTCAAAGAGAATATGTATGGAGTGGAGTCTCTTCTCAGCGCTAGAATTAGGATCACTTTGGTTCTTTAAAAGAAAAAAATGCCTGAAGCTCTTTTCAGTGTCTTTAAGTAGAGAGATAGTTGCAGAAACTGCAACTGCTTACAGATCCAAAACCTTATGAGATAATTTTGTTTATGCTTACACTCTTCTCGCTATGAAGTTGACAGTGTTTTGCCTTAATGCTTTCTGTTATTAGAAAAAAAGTATATATTCAAAGGTGCAAGAGACTGCTAATAGTTCATGCTATCAGAGGAGACGTAAATGTTTTCATAGCTCTGTATGGGTACTACATCTGTTGTTCATCAGAATTTCCTGATTCTGAAAAACATAGAAAAAAAAGCCTCTTGTGTGCAGATAGTCCTCTGAAATTTAGTACTCTGTGTTTCAGATCAGTGGGGAAGTATCACCACAGCACCTTTCTTCATGGCACTGTATTTGAGCTAAAGGATGGAAGAATATAAGCTGCATGGAAATAACTAGGAGGACAGATTTCCTATTTGCCTTGAAAATTCTAAAATTTTCGTTTTACTTAAAATTGGTCCCTTGACCAATTAAGTAATGAGGAAATTCTCAAAATATTATTCTCTTGCTGTGAAGAAAATGATGCTTTTTTAAGGAGCATCAAATTGGTCATCTAAGAATGAAGTTCTTCAAAAGGGTAGTTTTGTTGTAGGCAATTGTATCTGTCTGCATGTTGTTTTATATTTCATCTTTCTAACAATATCCCTTTTGTGCACTGTTTGCAATATTTCTTTTAGTTACTGTGGGTAGTTCAGAATTTTCTGTGTAGAATTTGCTGAAGGTTAGGGTGGGTGTTTGCCTGTGTACCAGTCCTCATCTGAGCTGCCACCTACCTTCCAGTACCTGTAAAAATTAATTTCCCCTCCCCCTCTCCCTGTCTGTTCACAGGTTATCTTGACGAATCAAATTACTACATGGTTGAGCAATGGCCTTGCGATCCAGGCAGACCTGGTGTCTCCAGCTGATGATTTGTGCCTGTCTGAAGGTAAGAGATCCCTTCTGTCAGAACTGTAACTCTATCCTGACACAAATCCACATTGTAACTTGTGGTCTTCTGTTGATATACAGGGGCCTGTGAGAGTGGGGTTATATCAGGTCTAACGTAAAACATAGACAGAGAACAAAGTGATTTATCAATTTCTTTGAAAAGTTATTTTAAAAAAAATGACACCTGTTGAAAATGGAAGCCTTTGTTTAGCTTCAGAACAAGAACAGCACAAATAGCAGTAATGCAAGCTCTGTTAGTAATTTAAGGACAAATTTAGTAAAGGATTGAAGGGATGATAAACTTCTTTCCTTCTCTCACTTCCTTCCCTCTTCTGTCCACTAATACTGACAGAAGTGGCATTTGCGTACTGTGTCATATACTGGGAGAACAGAATGAATCTCCACTCTATTTGGTTTTCTCCTCCTGTTTTTCGCATCCATAATACAGCTGCTTCTGGATTTACAGTTTGCTTCAGTTTTAACCTGTGCTGGAAGCATCACAAGAGAGTCCACATCAKGGACTGACAGTGTTGGGGAAGTGTGCTGAGCTGCTATATATCATAGGGACTAAGGACAGCCCTGCTGCCAGAATACCTGGACAGTCCCTTTGCTATCAGAGTCTGTCCCCGAGCTACCACATCACACACTCCAGCCCTAGAACACCACTCGTACGAACCGCACAGAGGAGACTCCACTGCTCAAAGCCCTAGCCAAGACAAAACCATGCTAAAGTCTTAGTTATGGCAAGAAGCCAAGGGAAACTGTGGGCTGCAAAAATAGTTGCCCTCTGAGAACCTTTTCTGCTGGACCACGCATGGGCATCCTTGGCTAAGGAACAGGCAGAGGCAGCCTGTGGGGTGAGGGTTAGGGAAGGAAAAGAGACCTTTTCTAGAGATGCAGTGAGAGCGGGGCTGCCAAAGCAGGCACAGGATGCCTGGAGAATTCTCCTCTGTCACCTTCTTCCTCTGGGCCCGTGGAAGGGGGGTCCTGGGGTGATGGCTCAGCCAAAACCAGTTTTGAGGGTTAGGGTAAAGGACAGGGTTATTAGCAGGGTTATGCATAGGTTTTGGAAGAGAGACRATGCATCAAGGTCCAGCGAGAGTGGGGCTGCCAGTGGGTTTCTAAGGAAAGTCCTGGGCTGTGGAAGGAAGCATTCTCTAAGAAGGTTTCTCACTGGGCCTTGCATGGGCTTTTTTGCCTAGAGTCAGCCCTAACTAGGGTAGGGTTAGGGTTAGATTTCAGAGAGTGACAAAATGCAGAGCTGTGATTGGACTGCAACTGAAATGGCCCTCCAAGGGAAATGTTGGGCTGCAAAAACTTTTGTCCTCTGACAATCTTTTACTCTTGGCCATGGAAGGAACAGCCAATGTTGAATTTTAGGAGAAGGACTAGCATAGGGAGAGAGACGAAGCCTTGAGATCCAAACAGAGTGGGGCTGCAAAGGGCCTACCAAAGAAGGCATAGGATGCATGAGAATTTGTCCTCTGACAACTTTTTCCTTTCCCCGGTGGCTGTGGGTCCTTTGCTCGGGCTCAGCCAAAGGCGACATTTAGTCTTGTGGTTAGTATTAGGAGAGGGACAAAGCTTAGAAGCAGAGCTAGAATCAGTCTGCAGTGGTGTCTGAAAGGAAGAGCCACGCTTCACAAAAACTGTCCTCTGACAATGTTTTCTATGGGCTGTGCATGGCATCCTTGGTTAAGGCTTCACTGATTCCAAGGTTAGGCTTATGTTTTGGGTCGGGGTTATGTTTTTAATAGGTCCACAAGGTAACACTTCCCCTTTACCATCACTTTCAATGTGGTTTTATTGGATGAAAGCCTCACTGAAGGACATCAAAGAATCACTTCTGCCCTATGACTGCTTCCTGTCTGTGCCTGTCCTCTGGGAAGGGTCCTCACTGAGCTGAAAGGGAAGGTGAGGAAGTGGGGTCCCAAGCCCACAGGGCATCCTCTCTTTCAGCTTTCCACACTGTTCCCCACCCTAGCTTTCCACTGCTCATCACTCAGTCTCTGCCCGGGGGATGTTGTACTTGCTCAGCGCTAAGCCTTTGGATTGCAAAGACCCTTGCCCTCCGTAGGGCCGCTGGAAGTCAGTGGCCCAGCCACAAGTCACTTACCTTAATCTCAAGGACGGATGAGCATGACCACAAGGAATTAATTCAGGATTCTCACATTCTGGATGTGTCTCTGTGTGTCTCTTCATCACCTGGTCCTGTGTATCTTCTCTCTAAAGATTAACCTCATTTCGTCACTCCCTGATTCTGCTATTTTCTCCCTCCCTTGCTTCCCCCATCTGTCTCTCATTATTATTTCTAGCCACATCCCAAATCCTCCCCCCATTCTGATTCTTCTGCTCTTCCTCTGTTCCAAAACTCTCAATTCTCCCACACACTCACTTCTCCCCACCAGCACAGCCCCACATCCGCTCCACATCTTCCACCACCCCAGCTGACTCTCACCCCACAGAGGCTGGACTCTGGGTGCTTCTTCTCAGTACCCCACGGAGGGCCCTCAAAGCGCCCTGCCAGCACTGAGTTGTACACCTCTGACAAAAGAGGAATTTCAGGCCCATTTAACATTTGATTTCCCTGTTTATGTTGCTATCAAAAAATAGAAGTGTGGCCAGTGTTTTTCTACATTGGGGATGTTGACCTCTCCTGAGAAAATCCCCCCTAACTGATTTCATATTAGCTATTGATCAGTCTGAAAGTAGTGATCTTTTATCTTCTGGGGATCTTGGGTTACTTTAAGAATCCTTCATGAAGTAGTCTTCCAGTGTTAGTGTGATACTCAACATATTTACTCCTGTTTTACAAATGTGGAGTTTGTAGGGAAGTGCACGAAGTAAATATGTTCCAGAGTCAGGAATAGAAGCCAGATTTGTGACTGATTCATGACATCCACTCTTCCTTTTCACTCATCTCCAACTTAAGCTGAATTTGAACCAGTGACCTAGATGTGAAAGGACCCATAACACATTATTAGTCCTATAAGCAACTGAGATCTCTTGGTTTGTATATGTCTAATATGTTGTTTTAATCATATCTGAAATCAGAGTCTTGTCACTGTAAATGGTTTGCTAAAAGGATAATCTTTCTTTAGGCAGAGACAGAAATGATATTTTCAGACTGAATGTGTTATTAGAAAGAAATGGAATGTTACAGTGGCTTTTCTTTGTGTTTCTGATTGTGCTTTCAAAGGGAATTTCTTAGGTTGTGTGTTAGATTAGGCAAGAAGCCAAGTTCATTTGGTGTGTGACAGTGAGTTAATCTTATGAACAAGCTGAAAGGACATTGTCAAGCTGTTTCAGGCTCAAAGTTTGTCTTCTGAAAAATTATAATCTAGTACACAAAAACTTGCATCCTATAAACATGTTAGATTTTTATGAGAATATAAAAGGCTTTATAAAAGCAGCACTGACACCCCACCACCTATGCAGCAATGGAAGAACTGCTAGTTTGCGCTTCTTGTAACAAATGGCTATGTTCCACTAAATTCCCAGATCTGTACATATTTTGGCTTCAAGACAGACAGAAAAATATCAGTGTTTAGTTTGCTACAAATTATAGCAGTGAATACAACAGTTGCTGTAGCTATGGGTTGAGGTCCTTGCATTCATTCAGCCTTTAACTTCTTGCCAATACTGTCATCTGAAGGAATTGAATAAGACTGTTTTTCTGCAACTCTAAAACTCTCAGGCAACTTCTTCACTAAGAACCAAGCTCAGTTTAATTTTTACCCGCTCTGTTGATTTGCCGCAGCTGTACAAAAGTTCATACTGGGTCTTAGTGAAGAGCTCCTTTAGTTATAAATGGCATGAGCCAGTTCTTATCCAGTATGCTTTGCATATCTGGTGTAACACTAGTCCTCTAAATTAGCTAGCTTAAAATGCCATTTGTGTAGTAAATCCATCTATGACATGAGATTATTGTAAAAGACCATATTATTCTTACATAGTCTTCTTGTGAGCCCTGTCATCATAGAGGATACACTGAAGCATGATCTAAGTACTCCTCACCCCAATGAAAATAATCTCTGTAATAATTAAAGAAATAAATTTAAACTACTTAGGCTAAGCAAACAGTAGAAAAAGAGTGCAAATATCCACAGTGAAATATTTTGTGTGTTTGTTAAGTGATGTTTTTAAAAAGTTATCTGTGGTTGTGACTACTATTTTTGTTATTTTTGCAAAGTTCACATGATGGGATTTTGCCTAACGGAAAGGATCTAGAAGTGAATTCTAAGCTAGTGTGGCTGAGTGTTAGCTGGAAAGTGAAATTTGTGTTTCATAAGTGTTAGTCTTGGAAACTGCAGGTTAAGCAAAATTAAGCAAATTGTATTATGGTGCAAAGAATTGGGACAGTATGACCCACTTGAGATCCCTCCGAGTCCACCAGCATCTATCATATTAATGTATCTCCCAGCTGCAAGCTCAAACTTCCTCTTGCAGACATCAAAGACAAACCCCATCTTTCCTGGAAAAAAGTCAGGAGCGTGATGTTACTAACAAGATCAGAATCTTCCTCCCAGCATGCACAAAGTATGAGGCAAGAAAAGAAATTCTGTCTCAGGCTTCTTCAGTCTTAGCTAACACTTTCAAATATTTGTTTGGAAAAGTCTGAATTATTTTGTTTAATGTTGTCTATAAACTTCTGCTAGCTCTGGGGAGTCCAGCATTCAATCTTCTGCCATTTGTGTTCATCAAAGTTTGTCATAGCATTGTATATTTTTAATGCATGGTGTGAGCAATGAGTTTGGTCTGACCTTTTCATCTTTGTTGCTGTGATCTTAAGTTCTTTTAAGTTGTTGAGCAGAAGTAGGCTTTTGTATTGTGGAGACTGAAGAAAACTAAGCTACCATGTCTCCCACAACCAAATTTTTCTCCTTTTAGTCTAGGGGCTTTAGTCTATGGAATAAGGTGGAATATTTGGAGCTGGGGTCCTTGGCTTCTATTCTTTGTTTTCCCTTTGGTTTTCTGTCAGACTGTGATCAAGTCACTTTACTCTTCAAGCCTCAGTTTCCCTGTTCTTAATGTGGGGATATGTTCTTACTTCACAACTGCTGTTTTATATTTGAAGATATTCCTATGGGGAGAATAGTGTGTTGGCCTGCTGTTGGCCCCAGAGTAAGATCAGTTCTGTAGTTAATTACCTTTCCSTGCTCAAATCACTTTTTTTTCAGTCCTGATGCTGAATTGAGAGAAATGACTGAAGGAATTAATAAAAGCACTCAGGGGCCCTGAAAAATTAGAAGTTGTTGGTTGTTTTTATTTATTTATTTATACAGTCATGTTTAAGGTTGGCCCTGCAGGTGACTGAATAAAAATCAAAAAGAATATTCTGTAAGAATACAAATATACCGGTTTTGCAGGAACTGTGAACTTATGAACAGAGCTTCTATTAAACAAGTTTCTAAAACACTTCCTGTTTGTAGCTTGCAGCCGGTACAGAATAATGCTTGTCCTAATAAAGTGCTCCAGCATGTTAAGAATTTAAATGTATTAGAAAGAATCATAACATTTTGACAGGTTCTAGGCCATTGGTATTTTAGCTGCATGCTCTGTAAAACCTTTTACTGGCTGGTTTGCACAATTTTGCTTGATAGAGGAGACAGTTTGTCCTGGGCCAGGGAAACACTAATGTTATTTAATTATAGCAGCTTTTAAAATGGGACAATTCATAAATTAATATCCTATCTTTTTAGTAGGAATCCATTCTGATTTTCTGAGACCCAAATATTTGGGAATAGTAACTAGAAATCTTTATCATCATCTTTATGGAATACTCTGTATGGAGATTACTAGGCCTAATTATAAAACTAGGATAGTCTCTTCAGTTTGGTGTAGTGGAAAAAAGGTTGTTGCACTGTGTCCCCTTGTGAGACCCTGTAAGGGCTAGTGAATTTTAGTTGTGCAAAAAGGGAATGTGTACAAATAATGCTAGTGCTACTGCCAGATTATTTGGGAGGTGAGTTCCAACAATTAAACCATGCCTGTGCATACTGAAGAGGAAACTACTGAACTGAAATTGAGGTGCGTGTGTGAACACTGAAGACTAAAGCAGATCCCTGAAAAGGTAATGGAGTTCTGTGTTTGTATTATAGCTTAACTTGGTAGTGAAATGTTCAAATATATCTTTTGCCCTCTCCTCTCATGATGATATGAGGAATCGTAGTGAGACTGCCTCTGTTTTTACTTTGCAGTATGAGTTGCCACTTCCCTCCTGATGGATTGACACTCAGGCCCAAGACCAGTAACCCTCTGATGCTGGGGTAGYAGAGCTTGATGAGTCCATAAGCCAACAGGGTTATGCCTCCAGGTCTGAGCCCCTGGAATCTATGAATTTAGTGTAGGAGTTGATAGAGTTACTCAGCGCATTACTTACCTTGGTTCCAGTTCATGTGAGTTGTATGGGAGAGCTCGAGTGGCTTCTTTCTAATCCTTTCTTTTGCTGCTGGACTTCTTGTCTCAGCAATCTGTGAGACTCCTCCAACATGCATCCTGTGATCCCCTTTACCAGTCATCTGAACAATGCTGCGGGAAGCCTTTTGTTCCTTTAGTCTGTTCTCTGTCTTTCTGAGTTACTTCTGCAGCTTCAGACCCTTCATGGAGAAGATTATAGGGCCCACATATACTGAAAGGTGAGGAAGGAGCTAATCTTCCTTGACCCTGTAGGAGTCASGATAATATGTAGCATGTACACTTCAGGATAGGTAACTGATGGACACCGAAAAAGAAGAGATCTTGATAAATCTCTTTAATTTGTGTTGGAGAGAAAAATGAGCCTGCTCAAAATAGTAGGGTCCCATGCTTGTGCTTGGACTGTGCTCGTGTAACTCTGTACTCCTAGCAATAGTGCAGTCTGCACCTGAATGTTTAAGTGGAAGGAAGAAAACCCTTCTAGCTGTTGAGAATGCATCAAGGAAGTGCACCATCATTAGAGGCCCTGGAACAAATGATATAACCATTAGGGGAAATGATACTGTGATTGTGTCTACCAGATTCAGGGCTGTGGTGGTGTATGGAGCAGTTAGATTTCATGATAATTGAGGTCACGTCAGCCTGTACTAATTTTGATGCTGTATTTTAATAAGTGGGAAGTAGTGACATATAACATTCAGCCAAATTTTAACGGCTTTTTAATCAAAAGACAGATCTCAGTATAACAGTATTACAGAGACTGTACATGTATACAGTAGTTTCAAGCTGAATGACATATGCATGATCGTTTGATCTAGACTATGGAAGGTTAGAAAATTGTCAGCAGGAGCATTCAAAGGCCTCTATATATCAGTTTAAGAGAATCCCCATTCCTCATTTCCTAATTGCTATGATGATAGAGTACCAAGATTTACTGCTTTGTTGTGGTTTCTTTTTGGAGATGTGACATGACTTATAATCATTAATCAACAATTTGTAATCCAAAAACCCTTCAGGTACATGTGCTGGGAATCACTCATCTATATAATCAGAGGCATGATAACAGGAATGTTTGCAGTCATAGTCGAGTGCTCAGGAGTTACCACCTCTCCGCTGCTAACTTACCTCTGCTGAGACATAGTGAGACTCAGTGCATGTGTTGCACTTTCCAATGCAGAATAAAATGGGTTTGCGTAAGTCATTGCTACCCACACTAGTTTATTCCTCTTTTCCTTTGTACTGCGATAAACTGAGAGCATGCAAGGGTCAGTTACTGAGTTTCAGTTGATGGGGCATAGCTGTAAAGCATTGTAACAAGACTGCAATTGGTCATCTCTTTAGACCCTAAAAATGTTTTAAAATAAAATTAACTAACTCATATTTCACTGTGGCTGCATGTGGAAACTATGTTCTAATATAGATTGGAATTTAGGCTTTTGTTTATGCCATACAAGTACCATTAAGAGACCTAGTTATTTAATGGCAGTAATCCCTTCTCCTTCTCCTTCTCTTTTCCCTTCCCGCCCACCCTCCGTCCTGTGCAGAATAAAAATGATTCAACTACATTTTAACTGTAGTCCTGCAAATCAGTGGCTTGCATCAGAAACACAAGACATGATCTGCCTCTAGTTACATTGTGCAGCCCTATTCTGTACTCCAGTTGTTGGTGAGTCTGCTCTTTACTAACTTGATCTTTCAAATTACATTGTGAAATGAATTCAAGGGTAAGCTACAGCTAAAACCATTTGTCCCTGGGCACAATGACCAATCAAACTCTGTCTGATGCTGTTCTTAACATACTGGCTTATCCTTAAATCAAGGACAAATGGAGGCTGAAAAAAACCAAAAATAAAATTGAATCCTCGTTATTCAGTAACATTCAGTCCCATATCTTGTGGAGTTTTATAGTACCAGCAGTGGACCTCTCTTCTGGTGGGACTGGGAGGGGTTGGAATGATTCATATACATGGGAAAGCATCACTGTGGAGGAACTCTATTTGGCTTGTGGCATTGCATGAAGTGTATGGCTCAATTTCAGAACTTGAACCGTTTAAGAGTGGCCCTAGATGGAGGTGTTACACAGAAGGAGAGGCCAGGAAGAGAGTGTGCAGAATGATTTCAAAGTCTGATGCAGAAGTTCTAGTTTCAGTTCCAGCTGGATTTCCTCTGGATTTACTGCAGGATGTTTGAAAAAGTGGCTCCTTGTTAATCTCAGGCAGCCTCTGTGATTGATGACTCCCCTTAATCGTAAAAAGAGCATAGTGGTGTTTCTGCTTAATTTGTGTTTATTTCCTGCTTTATTATTGTAATAATGATTTATTGTCTTAAATGATGCAAGTTTTACAATCCATTAGCTTTTTTTGGAGGTTGAAGCTGGGTGCTCTTGCATGTGAATGAACTTCTTTCCAGTGACAGTCTGCTCCTAAAAGGTTAGATTCAAACCCAAACATAACATGATAATGAAAACACAGTGTATAGCATATGGTCTCTTAATTTAGTGAAAAAAGGCAAGCTTGAGTTTGAGCAGATTTTGCATGCATGGGCAAAATTAATCTAATTTGGATTCTGCTTGTCTTCTCTTAATAGCAATATACACAAAAAAAAAAAATAGAGGAGCACTCAGAGAAGAGCAAACCAAGTGATCATAGTGCTATACAGAAAGATGGATGAAGAAATGGTAGAAGAGCAAATGCCTGGAGTTTACCTAAAGGAAGGCTTTGTTTATACTAATTTCTGCTCTCCTAAAATTTCCTACTGTTGCACTAGACTCACAGGCAAGCTGAAGTCTACAAAAGATTTCTGCAAGAGCTAGGTAAATGTTATCTCTTCAAAGGAAGGGTAGAAAAGGTAGTGGCTCAAGTACAGATATTCCACTATTAACATTGGAAAATTTATTAGGAAAAAACCTAAAGCAGACACTAAGCAGCCATGATTCTTTGGGAGTAATTTGAGCTATTTTGATACCTGGCAGGGGACCTGTTGTTTCAGACTCGCACACAGATATGTAATGGAATAGTATGAGCTCATTTAAGCTGAATATCAAGAAGAAGTTCCAGAGCGTGAAACCTGTTAGAACAGCTGTTCCCAAATTGTTTCTGTTTGTGCCTCTATTTCTGGTGGTGAACTCACTCCAGCCAAGCTTGTGATCCTAAACACCAACATAAACAATTGAAACTCTGTCAAACTTGTGACCCTGCTCTGTGCTGCTGTGACCCTGCTGGAGGTTATGACCCCTAGTTTGGCGGTCGCTGGTTTAGCCTGTCAGATAGTCCTGCTAGGGAAGTGGTGATATGCCCCATCCAGGCCAGGATCATCACAACAAATGCCTTCATATCCCACAGTAATTTGTAGGCCCCTGCTGCCACCAGTTGGAAAATGTAGCCTATTAGATCTGACATGTCACTTTGGTACATCAGGGACATCTCAGAGATCAAAAGGTCATAGTCCTCCCACGCTGCTTCAACCTTTCTTCATGGAGTTGCCTCTTTGTCCGACTTCACCGCCAGTTGGCTGGCCATCAGCCCCAGCTCCTTTGCAGCACAGCGACTCGGCCACCGCTGCTGAGTGTGACCCAGCTGCCACCGCCACTTCTGCCCCACTGCCTTTCGGTCCTGCTGCTTTTCATAAGTCTTCCTTTCCAAAACAGTTCACCCTGAATACTCCTTGCCTTAATTCAGGGATTGAGGACCATGGCTCTCTTTGCTCAAGTAATTTAAAGTTCTGTTTGAAGTAATTGGAAGTTATATAGGGCAGTGTTTGTGGAGGTGAGCTAGATCTTTTCCTCTATTTTATAAAATTGTAATTCTATACCTATAGATGTGAGCACAATCTTACAGATGTGCGATGCTGATGGAGAAATAAATATAAGGTGGCCTCATGTGGTTGCTGCTGTAGTCTGTAAAATTATTGTCTTTGAAGCCAGATAAAGCCATGCAAACAGCCTTTATCATATAAAATGACAACTTTAAGATGTCCTAATTAGAGATGTTTTTTGTGCTTTGTTCTATTGCAATGTTAAATTGAATTTATATGCTACAACAGAAACAGATTTCAAAATCTATTTTTGAAAAGCACTCACTACCAGCAGGATATTTTAACATAAAATAATATTGTCTTATTTTAATAGCTAACTGACTTGATAATCCAAGGCCAGTGAGTTCATAATTTACAGTCATGGAAGATAAATGTAGGACTGTAGCATCACGGCATGAATCTGGCAAGGTGAGGAGCCTGACTGGAAAGGATAATTCATTTTACTTATTTTTTTGTGAATGGATCCTGGAAAATGCCAATAAGGGCAGGAAGGAGAGATGGTGCAGAAAAATGCGACAATTACTTATCATTTGAATAAAAAAAATTGCATAAAATCAACTTGAATTTATTCTGTACTAGTCCGAGTTTCAGAGCTCTTTATAGAGTCCTTTGTTTAGAGATGTTGCTGGACTGATTTTTTGTCAGGCAGGTGCATAGAGAGCATTCAACTGAAAGTAAGAAACAAGTTGTGGTGTGTGTAATCCCCAGTGCTGCTCAAGGAAATAGTAAGAAAGCCTTATGTTACAGACTGGTTACTCTACTCACCCCTCAAATGAAAAAAAATTTTTTTTTGAAACTTTGTATCTGTAAATTGATCATACCATGAGAACCAATTATATGTCAGAAAATGGAGCACAAGGTCACCTGCATCTGTCCAGGTTGGATAATGTGAACAACAGAGCCACATCCGATTCATAGTACCTCTTAGGTAATCAGGTTAATATCTCTCAAACTCAATTTATCCTTTTGATACTGAGTCTTTTGCATGCTGTGTTTCATATATCACATTCTGTTGCAGCTTTGTGGCCTTTCAGTAATTCCCTGAAATCTATATGTAGTATGTCTGCGCTCTTTTCAGCAGTTCTTGGGACATGCATCAATTAAATATGTTTCTGGCACTCTTTTAATGGCATAGTTTCCCTAGAGTCAAAAACTGAGGTCATTTGTTTAATTTAAAAGCAAAAGGTTATGGAACACCAATTTCAAGCTTCCACTGCCAAGCCCCTGTAGCTTTGAAGAAAAAAAATCTAATAAATTTGATGTTGTGCATACAAAATAAATTCTTGTGTTCCCCTTAAAATAATATTTGATTTCATCTATTTTTTTATCCCCTTGCATATCTTTTAATTCCTTTTTTATATATTAGGTTTTCAACTTTTTAACAAACCTTATCAGTTGCAGGTTTTGCTTAGCAAATCAGTGGGCTGGATTTTGTCACCTGGGTCTAAAGAACAACTGTAAATGATGCAGGATGGTTCTTGATTAAAATTCCTGATAAGCAGTGTGAATCCAGAATTATATTTTAAATGGTTGATGCTTCTGGCTGTAGGATACTCTGGGAATATATACTATAGAGGAGTTTACTGTTTTCTCAAGTACATTGGGAACAGAGGTATGTACGTTCCCGTATTCTACAAGATCCCTCCAGTAGGATTCATTAAGTACCTCAATTATCTCTTAGGCTGAATCTCTGTTAGTATTTTCATTCAGATCAATAGTGTGGTTTTGCAGAAAGGCCTCAGTTGTCTTCAGTTACCGAATGTTTGTTCATTATATAGAGTGGTTTTGGTGCGCACCACTAGAGATTTTTTATAGGAAGTTAAACAGAAGCTCCACTCTGTGCTAGCCAGATGTGCTCAAAACCATCATGCAGGCAGAAGGCTCTAAGCCAGTGCCTGGTCCTCTAAGACGTTTCCAACCCTAGCTGTGGTGGGGACCTTCTTGCCCAGGAA
This sequence comes from Apteryx rowi, assembly GCF_003343035.1. Classification (NCBI taxonomy): domain Eukaryota; kingdom Metazoa; phylum Chordata; class Aves; order Apterygiformes; family Apterygidae; genus Apteryx; species Apteryx rowi. Next base: position 1,560,355 of record NW_020448008.1, on the reverse strand, counting down.
ATGGACCAAATCTGCTCTGAAATAGAACAGCAGACGCACATACAGTGTAGCAGTATGGTTGTTAACACCAACTGTTTTGGTCTGCTGATCCTTTCCTGTTGTGCCAAATTACTTGCTGATGTAGACTTGCTTATTAAACAAACGTGAAATGCTTTTCCATGTGTGTTATTATGTAAGATAAGTAAGTCAGGCAATACAGACCACTTTGAGAGATCAGTAGGAGGGATTAGCAATAAGCTGAAATGTGCATTGCCTGACTGTGGGAACTGGCAGCTACCGAGCTCAGGTAATGCTTGAAGAGATGAAATGACAAGATGAATTTTAGCAGAGGAACAGCTGAAATCCTAGGTGTGCATTTGAGAAACTAGTCTGTGCTGAATCCTGAGCTGCCATGTCTTTTGCTGTTATTATTGTATATGATATTTAATATGACATTGTGCCTGCCCTTGGTCTATAGTCACATCTCTCAGCTGCAGTGAACACATGCCCTGAGTATGGAATTCTTGGGTCCAATCCTCAACATCTACTGCTGAATGATCTTTCAGAAGTCCCACCCAACTTCCTTTTATCTTTCTGTTCCCTCTGGCTTTTTAACTTTAAACTGATAATGTTGATGCTTGCTTTTATGAGTTGAAACAGTGGCTGTCATGTTTAAGAGTTAATTAACATTTTTAAATTGCTGTTAGAAAACTGCTACCTGTTGAAAGACAAACGACTAAGAAGGTAGGCCTGCAAATTTTTGGATCTTTAGAAGTCAGTAAACCTGCTCCTCTTAAAGTTCAGTAGGAATGAAAAACATGATTGAAGGTGAAATTTAGGATAAAATTCAGTGCCTTCAAACTATATAGGGCCCTTCAGTGACCTGATCTGAATCTCAGGAGGAAGAGTTCACAGTGGACTCAGGACCTCGTGATGTTCAGAGTCTCTAGTTTGCTTTATTGACTGTTCAACCAGAATAACAAACTAGCAGTGTCTTTGGTCAAGTTCTTTTCCTCTGGGTTAGCATGAGGTAACTCCAAACAACGTGAGATCAATGTGGCAAGTGCTTTATGCACTAGAGCTCACTGGTTTGGCTTATGGTCAGCAGCTGCCCAGCTCTCCTTTTCCTGATGGTACATCTGCTTTTTAGTCACTGCTGTAACAATGGCATGTTATGGTCATGTGTGCTAGCATGAAATGAGGTAGTTGGATCCAGAGGGCTCCAGCGGCACTTGAGTCACAGAGACAGAGAGATCAGCGCAGGCTACTCATCCTAGAATTTACTATGCATTCTGAGATGATCCTGCCTGCTGTTAAAATGAGATATCGTTTGTCTAGATGGGAAAATCCTATGGGTGAGAGGAGGCTCTATCACTTCTGTGCCATTCTGTCAGTGTAAAGCCATTGGAAAACTTGCTTTAATGAGCTAACTGTGGCTTTCCCACTGGTAGGGATACCTTGGGGATGTCTTTCCCAAATGTTAAAAATAAGTATTTGGGTCCAGAAGGGTGAATAGTAATTTTGAGCAAGACAAATGGCCCACAGTAGGGCAGCCCATGTGATTTAGAGCAACTGTGAGATTGCTGTAGCTTCAGCCTGGAATTTTGTTGTTGTTCTTTTGCATTATATTTAGGGTGGCAGAAATTCACCTGTATTTTGATGTAGTGGAGTATTAAATCAGATGAATTTCAAACAAATAAATAAATGCAACTTGAAGCATCTGTAAAGCTGTGGATTTTCTGTGGATTTTCAGCAGACTTTAACATGATAAAATATTTCTTACTTGATTGTGCTGAAATTTTTTTTAACAGTGGTTTCAATGAAAATATAAGTGTTTTATCAAAAATGACATGTTTTGTGGAGATGTATTTGGTCTGATAAAAGAAATATCTTCAAGACGAGAGGAAACTGGGCTGAGGCTCTTGATTGGAAATAAGGATATTCCATGCAAAATAACTTCTGGATTATTGTCTGAGTGTTTCTTTTTCTCTCTCTTTCATCCCTCTCACCCCAAAAATATTGTTTTGCAAGGTCTTGCTTTTGCTGCAATCTTGAAGAACCAAAATGAAAATAAAATTGTTTTCCAGCCAGCCCTACTTCTTAGCTCCATATGAAATTATGTGGTCCTTGTCTTGTATTTTACACAAGTACCTATGGTAGTGGGGAACAATATTCTAATTTTTCTGATTAACAATTGACTGCGAGTGGTAGTCTTGTATATAGTGGTGAGCAATCACTAAACTCAATAGTGCCATTGAAAACCTTTGAGAGCTTGCTGCCTGATTTCAGCAATTTAATTGCTGCTGATGTGTTACTGCTTCAAAACTTAATAGCTGTTTCTGGTTATGATACATTTGGTTTAAACCTGCAACCTTTTTAAACTGAATTTGTTGCTTCCCCTTTGCAGTGTGGTTTCCTTCTTCGGCACCCTCACAATGTTGTGGTCCTGGGTGTTGGTAAGATCACATGTCCTATTTACACTCAGTTGGAAAAGACTGCGTCATTGGCCCTTCGAGCTCTATGGGGCTTTCTCAGTTCTGGCACTCAGGGTTGACTTCCTGTGATCACCTGATTACTTACTTTGAATGCTAAAAAGATCTTGCTGACTTTGATGCTGTTCTTTGTCTTAAACTTTAAATCTGTACCTTTCATCTTTTTAATGTTACTCCTGCTGGCTGCCTGTTGTGGAATGAGCACAATGATGATCAAAGGGTTAGATGGTCCCCTTACTGCTATTGTAGATAGTTAAACTCAGAAGAAAGCCACTTGTTTGTCTCCTTTGCTTCTTCTGCTACCTTTCCAGTCTCTTTTCTGAGGTCACAATTCCCTATTAATTGAATTATTGAGGCAATCCTGCATTTGTTGACGTTCGGCCCTTCATAAAGCAAATGCAAGGCCTAGAGATACTAACTCATATCAGTAAAAAAGGCAGCAGGTCCCAAAAGGAAAAATCCTTTTACCTCTTAGTCTTCTGGAGCTTTCCAGTGCCCTCACTGGTAGTGTTCAGTACAAACTCCTCAGGCCAGGGACTTGTGCCTTCCCTTTCTTAGCTTTTATATAGCCGTGAGCTTATTGTTACTGTTCAGCTAATAAACCAAGTGATGATAGTTGTGGTCATCCATTTTGTTTATCTTCTTTTGGGTCACTTGACCATGTAGTGGGAAAAAAGTAAACATTCATACAACATCCTCCCTCTGCTCTGTTTCTGATTATATTCTTAGAGATGCCTTATACTGACAGGTTTGGGAATCAGGATGGTTATACCAGGACAAAAAGTCCAGCAAACAAAGCTTAAAATGTTTGTCTGAATCTTTTAATCCATTAGCCACTAAACCCATTAGCCACTAAAAATGCCCATGCCACGCTTTCCTGCCATCTGCCATCTCCAAAATCCCTGCAAAAGAAAGAAGTGAAATAGCCGTATGGGAGATATGTTTACTTGAAGGGCTCTCAGTCAGCTTCCTATTTGATGGAACTACAGAGCTGATCAGTATACAAAATAGTGTGGTTCTTTGTTTATCCTCAAAATTTTAGCAGAGAGATATCAAACGCTGCTCAACTGGTCTGGCCGCAGCCTACATGTTTGAAAGAAGCTGATGATTTTGGTTACCCCAGGTTCTGGAGCCTTGAGATGACTTGAAGGCATCTGTTTTATGTGTTGTTTCAGTTTTGGATTGTATTTTCTTTTACAAAATGAGGCCTCTAAGAATCAGACCCTTCAGATTAGGCTCCCAGATAAAATTAATGTGCTAAGAAATGTTTTCCTATACTACTTTTATTCTTTTGAAAAGAACTTTGCCTTCTTACTATCTTTTCCTGTTTATTCTAGGACAGTCATTAATATCACTTCCAAGTACTTTTACGTTTCTTTCTGCATTTGTCCATCTCCCTGTTTTTCTTTCTTTTCTTCCACTTCCTGAGCACTACGGGTTGCCCAGAGAAGTTGTGCAGTCTCCATCGCTGGAGGTTTTCAAAACCTGACTGGAACCCTGAGCAACTGGTCTGACCTCAGTTGTCCCTGCTTTCAGCAGAAGGTTGGACTAGAGACCTCCTGACATCACTTTCAACTTGAATTATCCTCTGATCCTACTTTTTTTTCTGTATTTTGTCCTTGCCCTTTCTTACCATCTTTTTGTATATATCCTCTTCTTCATTGTGCACACATTTATTACACCTAATTATTAGCCTATACACAAGGTTGCGCATTTTGATGAATCTCTAATATGGATGTTATCTATTAACTGTGGGCTGTTATGAAAGACAGAGATCTTACTCTCTTAATCCATAATTCCTTAATTATAAATTCACCTACTTTATTGCTGTTAAATGTACAGATGGTTTGGGGAAGATTATCTTTTCTGTCAACTCAGGTTAGTAAATGCTTGGTACATTTTAAGAAGGAACAGTCCTACCTGAAGGCTGAAGGAGAAAAATATTTTCTCTTCTGGAGCCTTCTGGCTGCTATGAGATTGTTTTGAACAGAATTGAAGAAGTCCAGCTTTTTCCCAAAATCTGAACTCCACAGGTATTAATAACTCTGTTCTTGAAATGAGCAATTTTTTTTTTTAATGGAAAAAACCCTACTTATATTGGTATGCCTCAACTAGTAATTAATGGCATACATATAGATCTAAGAAATCCCAAAGTTTTGGCCTGATGAGACCCCCAGACTGCCAAATGTCTTGCGGTACACATCCCTTCATAACTCACAGGCCAGTTTTCTCCTCTCATATTAATCCCAGGATAACATTAAACTACCAGTAAGTCATAGCCCTCAAATGTTGACATGCCTTGAAAAAGTAACTGGGTATGATGTCAGTGATGATCTTACTGTAACTAACCAGGTGTAACCAAGATGTGTTTCAAAAAAAGTGTTTTAAATTCCACCTCATGGTCATTATTAGCATTTTCCTCACACCTAATATAGGCTAGATGAAAAGTATTTTGSTGATTTCAAGGTATTGACACAAACAGCTATGCCTTCTACTTGCATCTGGAGTTAAGAAAATATTTGCTTAAAAAAAAAGGCAGTACTTTTAGCGTTACTCTAAGGCACCAAGCTGAGAGCTATGCAAACCATAGTCTTTTTCCTCTTGTCCATGGACCATCCAACACAAGTGGTAGCAGCACAAGCTGTTCTACTGGCTTATCATTGTTTTTCAGCTTCGATCTGGAGATTCCACTTCCAAAACCAACCGGAACAGAACTTCAGGCTGCCATTTAGTCTTTTACTGAATTCCTAAAGCTGTTGTGAAGGTCCTTAGTGATATAGATACCTGTCCTGTTACATACTGCACTGAGTTGGCAAATCCATTCTGCACTGGACATTAAACTGTCTGATGGGAATGACAATTTGGCTACTACTGGCCTGTACTGGATCCAAACCAGTGACCTAAAGGTGAAACATGCTTTCTCCTAGAGCCAGTCAGTCCCTTGACTTGGGCCAGATTTCAGCTAGTGACCCAGCAGTGAAAACTCTGTATCTTATTGCATGTCCTGTGAGCCAAAGACTGAGTCAGAGACTCAGTAATGTAATGACAGTCTAAAGTCAATGTAATGACAGTCTAAAGACTTAAGTTTTTCTTATCCTTTAATGCACGTGGACAAAAAATGCTTGAAAAAATTGCAGCCAAAAACTGGCAGATAGGTCTAATTTTCTGACTGTCTTTTATGGATAGATCCCACTTGCAGGTTCCCTGTGGTTCTAGACTTAAGACCCTGTGTATAATATATGTGTACATGTTTGTGCGTGTGTTTATACTAAGCTTTTTTGTTACTTGTATTATTTTTAGTTATTTCCTGGCCAGTTAAGAGGGAATATATATGTAAACAAGGTCTTTTGCTGTCTCTCCAGACTGTTCTCCCAGCAGTCTCACTGATAGGATAATCCAGTGTCTGTGAAGTTAGTCAGTGATGATGCCGGCGAACCTGATTCTGGCATCTCTGGATACATCTTGGAGGAGACGGGTCACTGATAAGGCACAATCACGCTGTTTACACTCTCATACCTGTGTAATCAAAGTTGCAAAAGGAAACAAATAAAGGATAAATAATATAGCTTTTTTAAGTATATTTGTCCTTTGGCCTTTGTGCACAGATGTCTGATGGACCATAGGTGGATGTGGTAAGACTTTTCATTGTGTTACATTCCTCATGACTGTGTTTTAGTTTCCAAGGTATACTCTGTTCCCACAAAATAATAGTTCCAGTCTATACTGAAAATGACTGTAAATGCTTTTATTAAAAAAACAATTAATGAAATGCTGTGTATATTGCCTAATGTGTCAGAATTAGTTTAACTATTTAAAAAGTAGTTTTTAGGGGTCCGCCAATAAGGTAAAAGAATGATGGGATGCTAGGATGAAAGGGTACCTTCTAAATGCAAGCAGCAATTAGTAACTTTTTTTGAAGAATCATTTTCATTTGTGAATTTAGTTCCATAGAATGGTGCCAGATCAACTCTGTCTACGTGATGGTTTCCCAGGCAATTCCCAATATGGGCAATGGTAGTGAAAGCTTTCCTCTTCTTGACTCAACAGCATACTTGCACACAAATTTTATGGGACATCTTCATGGCTTAAGAGGTTATTCCATTTATCTCCCTGTTTTTTAGCTCCTTTTTAAAGATCGCCCGTACTTCTGTGTAGCTCTACTACAGCCAAATAAAGGCAGTGTAAGTGAGAAGAAAGAATGCAAGTTTGTGCATACAACATAAGAAACTGTCTTAAACAGTGATTCAGAGATTATTCTGCGGTGGGAAAGTAGTTGAAACTTCCTGAGCAGAAGCTGTTATTGCTAATCAGCTCTGGCAGAGAGCCTTTTAATGTAACCTGATATGATTTAGCAGGGGATTGTCAAATAGAAATAAGGAATGCTGTTTATTATTGTACCCAGGACTGGTTAACTTCTATTGGAATTTGTGTTCATCTGATCCTCAGACTTTGAGGAGAATATGAAAATACTGGGAAGAAGAGTTCAGAAGAGGTCCACAAGAAATGACCCATTTTGTAGAAAGGCTTTTCAGTGTGAGGCTTCAGGAGTTCAACCTATTCAATTTGTTGAGAATGTGAGAATGTACAGGTCTTTATGCTTGGAATTGGTATATGGCAATTCAGTTTTTTTCGAGGGTGCAGGGAAAGCTATAAGAATGTTCAGTGACTTGTAGAAGAAGGGTTAAGATTCAGCCTCAAAAGATGTAGTTTCTTAGCAGTATGGGTGACTAAACTTTGGGGCAGCTCATCTGGGAAGCTAGTATACTAGCTATTGCTTGAAATGTTTAAGACCACATGAAACATTTGTATAGAAACAATCTTTAACTGAGGTTCTTTGGGTGCAGGGGACAAGAAGAGAGTGAAAAGTGTAGCTTATGTTTGCTAGAGGCCGGGGCAGATGCTCGCAGGAAACTCTTGTTGTATGTACTATGAAACTGCCACAGTTTTACACTAAGGGAAACTGAAACTGAAAAATGAAAAGCCAAGTAAAAGCAGATCAGAAGTAACCTTTCTCTGTGATTTGGGTTCCTTCAGAAAGAAGAAGTTGCCTGTCCTGCAAATGGCATGATCTTGCTACATCAGGTTAGAGGGCAAGAGAGTCTGCAAACAGTGGCTGTCACTTGTGCCTTACTATAAGTTGGCATCTCAGTTTTGGATTTGCTTTCCTGTCATCTGTCAAAACTCACTTGTGTAACTTCAGTTCCTCTAGAAATAACTGTCTCTCCAAAGAATATCTCATGGTGAAGTGGTGGTTTCAACTTCCCTTTGACTGAGTTCCAACTTAAAGGATAATGGATCTTTCTTTTCTTTTTGATTGCTGCTCTCCCTCCTCATCTTTATAATCTTTTATTATGCTATCGGAGAGAGAGTCTAATTAGAGAACAACAGAAGTAGAGACTTGGGATAAGGGAGCCCGTGCCACACATGAGGAGATGGTAGAAGACTCAAGATATGTTGTATGATTGGCTGTCAGATGAGCAGATGAAACTAGCAGTCATATGCTGAGGTGGGACGCAAGAAAAAGGTGGATTAATTAAAAAAAAAAAAAGCAGCAAAGTTCTGCAGAATTTGAAAATTGGTGTGAAGGAGCTTGCATTGGATTTAGTAGTGAAAAATTTGTAAAGACAAATTAAAATAACTTTTTTCCACCTTATTCTTGCGTGGAGACCCAGAATCCTGGATCTAGAGAAATAACAGTGATGATAGTATTTAACTGTTATGACCCTTCTTAGGATGTTTCCTCCACGCTTGCAAGTTTCCTTACTGATCCTTTGCTGGATGATATTACAGCAGATAAATGTGTGATTTTCAGTGGGCAAGTTTGGACTAGTCAGCCATTTATTACAGCCAAAGCTTAAGTTGATGTTAAAAAGAAATATAATCTCTCTCTTGATATAGCACCTTCTGATAACCATAGGAAAACAAYTAGTTCTTCCCACCACTTGATCTGCTCCCTCCAGACCATGTCTGAGGGAAAGGCTTGCTTTGCTGTTGTGAGTGGGTGAATCTGCCCAAGTCAATTGGCAGATTCAGATCCTAAATCCTTGGCAATCCTTTTTGTTGATATAAGTTCAGAAAACACCTGCCAGGAAATTTCATGATTCAAGGTTTCCTCCTTTGTCCTCTGTGACTTATTTGTTTTGGTGGGTGCTAGATGCGTTCCTTCAAATAGAAGAGTAACTCCAGGTAGTAGTTTCATCCCAATCGGAAATAAAAAAGACAGCAGAAAGTGAAGGACTGCATCTCCAAAATGGCAGCTTGACAAAGATGAGAAACTTCCTGATTCCTCCAGAATTCATGCTTGATACAGATAGGTTCTCTGGATAGAGAACTTTCTTGTCCTGGACTGTTGATGAGCAAAAAAATTTTTAAAGGAAATTGTTTAGCAAAATTAAAGCAACCTCCCAGCTAGTGTTTGTAAACTTAGCTGTTTTACTTGGTTGCCTTGGCTGGTCTAGGAACATTTTGAATTTCATTTCCATACTTGCCTAAGTCAAGTTTCTTCAAAAGACAGAGAGTATCAAATTCTAACCCACAGTTTTCTTTCAGAAGACAGACTCTCCTGGAGATGAATATCTGAAACAGCTGTAACTGTCATATTCCACATATCTCTTATGTATAAACACAGAGAGGATTCAGTACGTAATAGAAGATATATGTGTGTATGTGTATACGTGTAGCTGGATTTATTGATAACTGCAGTCACAGAAGTCTTTTAAAAATGGTATATCAGGGCAGCTCAGATGAATGAATGATCATTCCCTTCCTCTTTTTTTCTGGAGTTGTTTTGATTTTTAGATCTTTTTTCATCTACTAGTGAAATATCTACTTTTGAGAAATCGCAGACTAGACTTAGGTCAACTGGTCTTTAAAGCAACAAGGTGGGTACCTGTAGCTTTAGGTGTATTTGATTAGGGTAGAATTTGAAGATGGAGACACTAGTCATAGTTACAAGAGAATATGAGTACAGAATTTTGGATGTGTAAATACTAGCAGCGTGGAAATTTTGAGTGTTACCAATTGGTTGCACATTCTTCACCTAAACATCTTGGCCAGTTCACATCTTGTCTGTTGCAATATTTGCAATCCTAGCATTAAAATATGAACTTTCGTTTAATAGGAAGGTAATGTTAACACTTAAATCTTTGTTGAATGTCTCTTATTCCTTTGCCCAGCTCTTTCTGTGTGATATTGCTATGGAACAAATCTACACACAAGCCATCACCTATAATACTTTCAGAAGTACCTCTAACTGTAACTCTCACAGGAAGGCAATTTAAGCGTTTTTTATCCCCCCCCCCCAACTTGATGAAAGCTGATACAATTTTTTTCCTTTAAAATTGTTCTCTTTTTTAATTAAAGTGGCTATCTACTTATCTGCATCCTGTTTCCCCTCCTCTGACCCATCTCTTTGTGAAGACATTTCTGAAAAATAAATACCTATGAATTGCAATAAACTTTTCAATATTTGTAGAAAATGATTCATTGAACAAGACTCCCTATTACAATGACTGTCACAAGTCATTTTCCTGACTAAAGTCAGTAAAGACTAACTGCTCTCAGAGTTTTCATCAGGATTTGGGGGAGGGAGGGATTTCATGAACCCTTTATAGAGCTCAGGTCCTGTGAGAAAGGTGGCAGAGGAACATACAGGTGAAATAATCCCCAAAGAGCGATTAGTGCATTTGTAGGGGAATAGGACTAGAAACAGCTTTCTGGGCCAGTGAGCCCTGTGTCATGCTCTCTCCAAAGCAAGTCGCTTGATGACTTTGTCTGTTTATGGTCTACATGACAACATCTTTCTAAAACACAACACAGTAACAGACCAGGGTGTGCTGGAAGAAGAGGTAAATTACCTGTAGTAATTATCTGTTCCTGAAGGAGCGACTTGCATATCCTGCAGACTGTGAGAATAAGGGATGATTCCCCTTATGGTGTGAGGCCTGGTGGTGAACTGTTAAAAGAGAAATGATGTTAGAGGATAGACCAATCAAAATAAGGCCCCTACAGGAATTTGCTAATATGATTAAGTCCATTTTTATTAGCTAGTATACTATCAGGACTAGTAACAAAGCTAGTATAATACCAGTGCACAGCTTTTACAGTAGCAGACATAAAGCTGCATAATATACAAAAAATCATGATTACAGCAGAATTAATCCTTTGTGCATACAGACCATCGCTTTGTTTTGTTGGCTTATAAATGTTGCTAATGGTATCCCTTCTACCAGCTTACATTGTCTAATATTTATATACAAATGTTTGCTTGTATACTTATCCCCCTTTTCTTCAGGATTTCTGGTTGCTTCTGTTTAAACACAAGGTCTGAAACTGTAGTCCTGAATAGTAGAGACCTTTTTTTTTTTTTTATTAGTATGAAAAACTCTGCATCTGATCACAATATGCACAATATCATCTTCAAATAGATAATTTATCAATTCTTTTAGGGCACTGATTCAACACTGAATGTTATCAATGTTGAAAAACAGCTTCTGTGCAAAAAAAACAAAACAACAAAAGTGACTAACCTTTAGAGATCTAAACTTCAGTTTTGAAATAAGTGCCAATATATTGTGTAAAATTGCTGGAAGTTTTTGTTTCTATGGGAACAGATGAGGTCAAACCTTTAAATAATAATCGTTGCAAAATAATGTCTTTATAGATATATTTTTCAGAGTACCAGGAAGTCAGAGAGTAAAAACATTAGAATTTATAAATGCAGGTTTTGCCAGCAGTGGCAYTGAATTTCTTTCTGCAAAACACTTATCTCGCTGGCTGTGCTTGGCATCTTGTCAAATATAAAATCAGGCCTGATTTTACATTAATCCTGGGAAAGAAAAAAAGCAAAACGCCCTTCATACTGGGGTTATTATGTATTTATAGTATCGCTTTCTTTTTCTCCTTACAGTTAAGAATTTCAAATTAGATAATAAAATAGTTAAAATTATGAAACAAAATGTGTCTGCCTTCTGAAAACTTAAAGGATAATTTCCAATGCCAGCAGCCAGATGCTGGTAATGACTCTGGTGCTGCTTGTGATTAACCCATAATGACTGCAGATTCTGCATCCTAGCCAAAGTTGTGTGAGCAGAAAAATGAGATGAAACCCATTAAAGTAATAAAAAGATAGAAAGTAACTACTGAAATATACATGGTCTTCTAAGCATAAAGGGCAGAAAAGTCAGCAGAAAAGAATATATACTGTGAATTGGAAAGAAATAGGTGGCTTTGAAATTGTATCCCTTGCTTTGCCATTGGCATATCCATGCCCTAAATCTGACTGCAGCTTTTAGCTTCCACTGCATGTTTACATTGGAAATCTCTCTTTGCGCATATAGAGTTTGTTCTCTTATGAAATCATGTCTCGAGGGAAGGATAATTTAAAGCCATTTCCATTTGTTATGTCTGAACTGAACTAGGCTATTAGGGGTTGTTAATGCTGGATAAACTCAAAACCTACAACTACCTTCATCTGTGGATTATAGAATCTGTCCAACAAATTGCATGCTGATATTACCAGAATAAGGAACTATGGGTGGCTTCGTATTGTAGCCAGCACTGAGGTCATTTTATATTCTAACCAATGTAGGGTTGTGCTGATAATCACAGATGTGCATCTGACTTCACTTTAAGAAGACTGATTTTTTTTTTTAAGGTTAAGTCTGATAATAGCCAATGTAAATTTAGGTTTATAGGTTAGGACCCCCTGCTGGACAACCTCTGAGAATATGTGGACTGGCTTTTTGTAATTCCAGACGTAGCATAATCTTATTTTGTCTAAAAGACTTAGGTTATGAGTTCAAGCACAGCCCTGAGCAGAAGGCCAGTTGTAAGATGTGCTTCAGGAGTAGCCACAGATGGCATTGAAAGTTGGAGGCACATCACTAAGCTGAAGTTCTTCCTTCTTCTTCCATGCTTTGGCAGGAGAATGATAATGTAACAGTGTAATGTTGGTTTATTTTAGCTATAAATTACCACTCCTTCATTGCTTCAGATAATACTTTAATGAATAGTGCAGCTGGGAGCCAAGAATCAACCCATTCATCTTTACCTCCTCCTCAATCACTCTCTGACCAACAGCTTCTATTGGAGGGGTAAGCCTGACTGGCCTCATTTATGCTGTGATCCAAGACTCAGGGCMCTGTTTGAAAGCCATTCATTCCTATTTGTAAGCGCATATTCCTAGCTAGCTTTAGCAGTATTCTTATTAAGACTGAAAAATTCAGATACCAATTTCTGTTATTTATAATTACAGGATACATTCAGAAGATTTATAGATTTTTTTACAGGTGAATGGTTCTATAAGTGGAAGCTTATTTCAGTCGCTTATCTAAAACATTGGGCTTGAACATCACAATAACTTGTTTTCTGGAGAAATTGTTCAATATTTCTTTTTGCTTTCTTTGACTGGGAGATGGAAAAACAAATCACTCCCTTGGTATGTCCCAGATGACTCCAACTGTGCAGATGCATAAAGGTGAAAAAGAACAGAACAAAGTTATAATTCACAGAGAGCATAAAATCTGTCTTGCTTAAAACTTCCTCATCATACTCATACCCTAATTTTCTTAATGATTTTGCATCACTGGATTTCTGACTGCCCTAAGATGCCTTGGRTGTTTTAACTCATTATGAATAACCAGGACTAAAAGAAATAAAATAGCCTTCATAGTGATTGTTATTTAAGTTTTGAAAGCGTGCATTGTTTTTTTAAGGACTTCTGATTCCAGCTTATCAAAACAGAGGTCAGGCATTGTTCAACATAKTCACAGACAGCCTCACTGGTATTACCTTAACTGCCTGCAGGTAAAGCATGTAAAGTTTGGCCTTTGTTTTTGCAATTCCAGAAATGTACTGAACATTAAATACAGTAGAGAGGAAGAAGGGAGAAGTAGTTTCATCTGCGTAACAGGCTTATAATCAGAGAGGTGGGGAAAAATAAATCTACCAATTTCCATTTAGTGCTAATCCAGTGATTGCCACTGATACTGGAGAATTGATATATTTTTTTTCTCTGCCAGGTGCAGCTGTTGATTCTTTACTAAATAGTATTTGTGATATATGTTTTGTATACTGCTTGCTCTGGGGTGCTCTCTCACCTCAGGCAAGTTTGTCCTGGCCTTCACCTGAATGTTCACAAGAGAACTAGAGAGCTGCTCAGGACATGAATGTGGCAACAGCTGGGCAGCTCCAGGGCTTCACAGTGAGCAAGAGCATGAAGAAGACAAAGAAGCAGAAATTCAGATACTTCTTGAGCTGTCAATCAAAAACCTTTGATGTGATGGAGGAGTGGGTGAAATCACATATGTATCCATCAGAATAAGTAGAAAACGGGTTAGGAACTGTGATCATAAGTCACAGTTTCTTCGCCCTGCTCTTGGGGAAAAACTGCTATTCACTGTGCAGTTATCATCTAGGCTTTAATGTCATGAAATATATGAAATATAGAAATCAGTATCAACTGCGACATTTGCCTGTAAAAAAAATTTCAAAAACTTAGGAGAGGCAAGGATTTAAAATTTGATGGAAATTTTACATAATGTTCAGATGGAAAGGAATATTTAGTTTAATTGTCTTGCTTATTACTGGTCATTTGTGAGTTTTGAAAACAATTACATATCCAACTCCTGAAAGTGTGTCTTTTTAGGAGTAAAAATATTACAAATACGTAAGGAGTGCTCTGTTCTTAGATTCTTTTCTTCAGAGTCATTGTTCTCATTTGTTGTTTTTCTAAACTGTCTTATGCAGATAGTGTGGTATGTCTGTATGAACTTACACACATAATTTTTGGCCTTCTTCTGCGTAATAAACTCCATTTACCAAGGAAGGCTAACCTAGATTCTGAAGCCCAGGGATTGCTTTTTATATAAGGAGGCTGTGTGGAATTTTAAACTGGCATGCAAGGTGAAAGACTAAAGAATTTAATTAAGAGGGAGTTAATCTTCTCTTATACTCACTGGGTAGATATTACAGACTTCAGGTTTTGAGGAAACAGAATGAAAAAGATCTTCAGTGCCAGTGACCGTAAAGGTGAAATGCTTTCGTCCTCTAGAAAGGCAGAACTCATCTGCAGCTTCTCCTGATTTAAACCCAGGACACTTCAGTTTCCTGTTTAGTTTGCGTCTAAGTGGATTCTCTTTTAGCTTGTAGATAGTTGTTTGTTTATTCTTTGCTAAGGGTTATTATTTTTTCCTTTAGCTGCTGGCTTGGGAGTTGCCTGAACAACATTGCTTTATTGAAAAGGATTATGTGCTGCCTTGGACAGGGATGCTAATGGAAGCAGATACTGTATAAAACCAAAACACGGTATTTCTAGGTTTCACCTGGCTGAGTGTTTCAGCAGTGATCTATTTGAAGTAACCTTGTGGGAAAACAAGTTTTTAGTGGTTCTTAATGTCTGTAGCACCACTCACATTGCCCGAACATGGAGAGTCTGAGTTCCTTTTAGTGGGACAATCATAGTGACTCTTTGAGTCTGGCACCCAACTGGTGACAGTGATACAATTTTTGTTATATTGCCTGAGCTGATGTCCTCCATCAGTCTGTAGACCACCTCAAGTGAGTGTTTACATTCTCTGTGTGGCCATCATCAACTTTTTGTCTCTTCCATGAAGTATCTGCAAGAGTAACTAAAATTTTTCTGATGTTGTAAGTCTTCAAATTTACCCTAGAATTTCTGATGGAACCACAAAGACACCTTTAACAAAACTGACTGATGTTACTCTAGCTGCAAAAAAGGGATCATGCACCTTTCTGTTCATGTTGAAATTTCCTGTGCCTGCTGCTGGGCCACTTCTAGTGGATTTTGTTAGTGTATTAGCTCTTTTAAGCACTGGCTGTTTCTCTTCTAGAAAAGAAAAACAGTTCTGGTAGAGTCCTCTTTTCACTGCTTCACATAGCCATTTCTTATGGAAGTTTTACGGACTAGAATGCCAAAGACTGCAAAGTATATTGTAAATGTTTCTTTCCAAAAAGTTGTAAAGAATGGTGCCAAGTTCAGTATTTCAAAGTACAGCAGGTAAGACTATTGCCATTACAAGGCTGTGATCAGGAGGAGAAGGAAATAGGCAGTTGCTTCTCATTTAGATGCACCTTTTTGCCCTTTAAAGAGGCAAAACTCTTTAAAGACTAGAGTGGCAGTGTTTAAGCTCACCTTCTCCTTTGCTGGTTGATCCAGAAATCAGTGCAAGAACACAAACTTGTTGAACAGTACATCTTGGCCTGTACACCCTTCTGTTGTATCTCTCATGAGTCACACCACTGATATTTCAATGTTTAATTCACTTCTGGAGAAATGATCAACTGGATTAATTTATTGTGATCTTGTTTTTTGCCACAAATGAACGTTTGCCTGTATTATTATACCTTATACACCTTGTAAATTGTCAGCAATGGCTCCAAGCAGGCCATCAGTGGGAAAAGGTCTCTACAAAGCTAAGCTGGARTATGGAGGGAAGCTTACACAGTCCATTTGACTTCTAAGCAAGTGCTGTCATACAAGTGTTTGTACTGGAAAATGCTCCTCTGTTCTTAAGCAAGGTGCTCTATTTCTCGAAAGAAACCATCATCCTCTCTTGGATTGCCTGACTTTGTTTTATAGTGGATCTGAATTAACATTTTATTGTTTTTCTGCACATGTACTGGGGAAAAAAAGAAAGAGGACATAGGTGGGAGAGGCAGAAAGAACATGAGAGAGAGGAGGAGAAGAAAGAAAACTGACCCAGACCTTTCTGAGAGATTTAGATTTGCTACTGGACATGGTATATTGGCCCAGGACAGAGAAAGCTACAGACTGTAAACCTGGTTTCTCAGAAAACATGCCTCTCTCTAATCCTCTCCATCCGCTGAGGGCCTCTTAGTGTTGCTGTAAAAGGTCTGTTTTTCAGAGTGATTTGATTCCCATAGCCATGGGCAAAGGCACCCAAGTAGCTCTTGTTTGATTAAAAAGCAGAATTGTTTGCTGGTGACTGTAAACACAAACAGCTGCTTTCCGAAACCACAAAATGAGAGCCAGGCTGGTACTTCTGCTGCAGTACAGAGAAGTTTTAAACAACTCGCTATCTGGGAATATTTTCTTTAGGAAAACTGTTGAGGTGGATGTTAATAAAATGCAGAATAAAATGTGTGTGTGTTTAGCTCACTTTCATTCTTCCCTGATTATTCTTGGTGCAGGCTGATTCTCCAGTGTTAAAGGAGATCAAAACCCACTTTGCTTTTTCAGGTAGTAATTTTTATAGGGACTTGAAAATGCAACCAAAAGGAAGACTCTTACAGGATCAGTCAACACTGCCTGTTTTCCATTTGGCAGTGATCTTTTTGTGCTTGGCCAGCAAAGGTACTGTTGAAGACCTGATGCTGGTTTTACTGTACTGAAGTAATCCTTCTTGGACAAGTTTTGCTGATTTTGTGATCATAATGTGCTACCCATGGAACCAGAGTATACCAGCAATACTCAGAGCAGGTGTTACTGTGCTCAGGGACGTGCTCCCAAGGGTTTCAGCACTTACATTTAATCTATCTTATTGTTCTTTTCGGCTAGGTGTTCTGAAAGCTATGGCCTGCCTTTCCCATGCCACTGGTTATCTATTGTCATTAGCAAATACTGTTTCATAGATTGTGCACTCATTTTAATTAACTTTATCAATGTATAATTGCTTATTTAAAGGACCATCAACAAGATAAATAGAAACATCAGACAATTTCCTACCTGAGACTGCAAAAATTTAAAGACTGTGAACAATCCTGTTTGCTACTTTCTGTTCATCTGGTTTGTTTTTTATTTCACTATGAGCGGACAGTGAAAACCAGTTGTGTAATTGCTGTTTGCAAAGAGCAAGGAAGATGAAAAGCAGTATATAAAGCCAAGTTTTATTGCAGAAGTTTAACTTCCCATTTCTCAGATGCTAGCTTAGACCTCTTTGCTATGTTTGCATTCCCAATGTTGCAGATACGCTCCATGTATGTAATCACGGTTATGCATTTATTATGGATAGGTATTGCTTGCATATGCACACAAGTCTTTTCAGAAGTATTCTGAAATTACAACACTAGGCATCTGGAGACCTGGCTTCTGTATACAGCTTTACCATAAACTTCCTGAAGGACTTATGCAAAGCTGGAACCTGAGGAACTTTTTTACACAACTACATTGGGCAGTATGTAATCCTGTTCGGGGGGGGTAACAAATGCCTGCACAAGTCTGTGCTGCACTGTGGATTCTGCTCTCCCCTGATGGAGTGCAAGAGTTTAAGACTAATGAAGGTTTTGCCAACTTTCCACCTTCCTTGCCACTTCACTCTGTGTCCTGGGAAGCATTTTATTACTTTTCCTCCAAATCTTGTTGACTTCAATGTGTTTATCTCTTGACCAGCTATAAAGTGAGGGAGTGCTTTTCTCCCCATCTGCATTTTACTTTGCCATGTAACTTGTGGGCTTTCTGCTGATTCCCCTTTTGTGTGCACTGGGCCTGATAACGCATCTTTWATAGAGAGACCACAAGCCTTGATTTGTTGATGTTGCAACAACTGCCAAAATATTGTGATAGAAGCAGAACATTTTGTCGACTTTGGAAAGAGAGGTAGTTAGAGCTGTAGTTTGGGTTCCAGCTGTAAGGAGTATTTTTATTAACTAAAAAGGGATTCAGAATCTTATACCAAGATTTTTTATGAACTTGAAATAATTGAGAACAGTTTTTGTTTAGCTCTGAGTATTTCTTGAATATGCTTGCAAGTCAAACAATGTAGTGCTGGGCTTAAAGGCCTGGCTCCAGCTTGAGTTGTATTAAACAAAATAACCAAAGAGAATTTATAATGGAACAGTATATTAAATTTTGAAAATTCATGTTACAATTTGTGGTTCTATTAGAACACAACTATATACTTTTTAATTAAAAATATTTTCTATTTTAGAGTTGTCTAAGGGGAAAAAAAMCCCCTAACTCTGCATATGCAATTAACTCAATGCACTACCAAAGTGTCTGGGCATCTCCTAAGTATTTAAATACAGAAATAATGGCAGCAATCATACGTTCTTCCTTTTCAGCCTGTGAAGAAGAGAATTAGTTCAAAGGTTGTTTGCTGCCTGAAGTTTCTGGTGTCATGGTTGGAGGTTTTGAAGACATTCAGGGAAAGTTAAGTTGAATGTTGACTGCAGCTTTGAATGTAGTTATACCCATGCTATTCTCTTCTGATCCAGGAGAAAGGCCTGTAGTTTCACCTCCAAAAAATGTCTGCTTCCTGGTGCAGTCCGGGGCGCCCCCTTTTCTGTGGACAGCCTCATTGTTTTGGTGCTGTGATGGCTGACTGTAGGTGCTGTGAGGAGAAATGATTACTCACACGGTGTTGACTGATGCAGAAATCAAGGCAGAAATCTTGAACCAGAAGCTGTTTAGAAAGCAGAGTTTTGTGTTGGTGAGTTAGGAGAAATTTATATTGCCAAACTGATGTACTTTACAAAAGTGCTAGAATTTACTTCTTGGTAGAATCAGTAATTTTGCCTGGAGGTCACAAATACTAGTCTTGCTCTCCAGAGCAATACTGAGTATAATAGGGGACAGTCTTTTATTTAGGTGAAAAAGACTGAATAAAGAATGATCAAATGACAGGAAAGCAGGCTATGAGGAGCAAGCAAAGAAGATAAGAAGACTGGGAAGAATAAATGAGTGTGTTTTGTATTCATAGTTCAGCAAGCTTTGGGGAGCACATGTGCTTGGATTCAGCTTAACTCACCTTTGCTGCTCCCTGCATCTCACAGCACCAGAAACTCACTAATGGACATAGGATCAGCATCAGTTATAGGGACTTTTTCCTGTGTGTGCTATACAGCTCCATCTTTCTCTCACTTCCCCCAGTGCTTCATTTACTTCTTGCTGGTTTCTCTGTTGTCTGATCCCCCTCTACCCTGCCTACTCATGAAGCAGAATTTTTGTTCCTTATTAATGACATGAAAAACACAAATCAAAATCAGGAGGTCTGGAGCACATCCTCAACCAGCAAGGCAGCCGGGTGGGAAAGCCCTTCACACTGGCAGAGAAGGGGGTCCTATTCCCTCGCCTGAGATTGTAATTCTGTTGCTGCCTGGGCTGCAGCAGTGTTCAGAGGCATGTGAAACATCTCCCTGCTGTGTGCAGGGATGGCACAGTAGGGATAGCGTTGGAAGACAGGACAGTGAGGGCGCTGGCCCTCCCACAAAACTGCTTCTCCTCCCCCTTCCTTTTCTTCTGCCCTTGCACACGGCGCCATGGCTCGAAGGTCATGTGTTTCCCACAGCTTCACAGAACACTGTAGCAGAAAGGGGCACAATGGTCTCTTACAACGGGCGATGTGAGGCCTTCTTCATCTCTAATAAGCCCCTTCACTGGCACTGGGAAGCCTGCTCTGTGTGTGTGTGTGTGTGTGTGTGTGTGTGCGCGCGCACACAGTTCCAGTGTGAAACACTCCGCAGCTTCAATTGCTGTAAAGCATCTAGCTTCTTTGTTTTGGCTTTCGAATGGGCAACTCTTGGCATATTCTAGCCTGAGGTGGGTTTTCTGTGCAGCTCAAGCATATCAGGGGACATCTCTTCTGCTTTTCACATAGCTATTAAAATATAGGGCCCATGTCAATGTCAGCTGGTCAACGTCAGCAGAAAGACTGAACTGAGAAAGCAAAGGGAGGAGGGGGGGCTACTATCTTTATCTCCGCTCTGCCAAGCGCAGACTCTTGTTGTTACTCTGATGGAGAGTGTTTGCTAACTGAGCTGGTCTGGGAGATGACAAGTTGGTGAATTCACTATCCCAGCAGTTGCCTGAAACCCAATGAGAAATAACAACTATTTGTGAAAACAGTAAGAAAGGCTAATGAAGGTGACATCTACCCAGCCTGAGAATATGGAATTAAAATTCTATAGCTGCTCTTATGAGCCTGCAAATCAAGTTGTTGGGACCTTTGACAGAGATGGAGAAGATCGTTTTTTTAAAAAAAAAAAAAAAGTAGGATTTGTAGGATTCCAACCTGAATTCACATCAGGCTCTGTGCTTGCTGACTGGGGCACTTATTCCCCCTTAGTATCAGTTGAACATCAAGGTATAGATAGCTCTAGCATCCTTCTGACACCCTTTCTGTTTTCATTACAGGTGTAACTCCTCATCCTTTCATTCCTTCTTCACGTAACCAGACTTTTGTACCCTCACCCAGCTGCTTCAGTATTTCACTTGTCCACTACTCTGCCACTGCCTATTCAGCCACCCTATCTCGCTGCTAACTTTCCTTTATGTTTCCTTCATCCTCCCCAGGTGACTGTGGAGATACTGTATTTTAGAGCTCTGGGGAAACACTAACCTGGCAAAGCAACTGACTGTCCTGTCACAGGATTTGCCAACAGAAGTGCAATTTCAAAAATTTATTTTTCTTCTCCAGTACCCTGCTATAGTGAATGAGTGCATATATGTGTTAACAGAAATTCTTTACATTGGCCTTTTTTCTGTGTTAAGTGGAGTGAGGGAAGGGGCATAAACGATATGATGAAATTTTAACGTCCAGGAGTTTGGATCAGTTGTCTTTCTAGTCTAGGACACTGCTTTTACCAAAAAGTATCAGTATCATCTGCCTCATCCTTTGAAATTCCACTCCTTGATCAACCTTGTAAATCTGGAGAGCTTTCCTTTGTGAATTGGGAAATATTTAGCTATCCTCTGTGCAGCAGTGAGTTTATGCTCTGAGATAAGAAGCTCTCTCTCTCTTCTGTCTTGGTAGACTTAGAGTAACAACACAGGTTAATTTTGGTCATGAAATTATTCCTCTTCTCTGCCCCATTCTAAAGCTGATGGTTAACTTTGACTGCTCTGCTGCAGTTGATTCTGATGGCTCACTGTGCACACAGTGAGGGGACCCTCGAGCTCAGTGCATGCTTATCTTAGTGAATGGTCTTGACAGTGCAGGCCCGCTAATGCTTTGTGTTTTTCTCCCTCAATACTATATTCAGGTCCTTTCACACACAGTGTTACTTCATCAAGGCCAGGAAAATCCATCTTTTCACTTTTCTGGGTGTCTGTTGCTCGTCTTGGCTATTTAGCATTGTAAACCTCATTTTCTATTCAAGCATCTCTGGCAAATTGCAATGGTCCTAAAATGAACATTCTGCTTAACTTTGAGACCTGGCCCCGTGTTCCTGAGCTTGCACAAATTATCTTTTTAACATGCCACAGCCTGGAAAAGACATTAATGAACATTAAGAAATGGTTACACAAAATTGACAGACCCTGTTTTCAGCTGTACTATACTGTGTATTTTTTAACATACAGTAAGTATTCTTTTACATGTTTTAAAATAAGGGAAGTTTGTAGTGTTATATTGCAATAGACATTTCGCTGAAACTGTCTCTGAGTAATTTAGAGCAAAATTAGGAAACCATTTTCTGTACAGCATGAGATTGTCCAAGAATTTGAGCAGTCAATCAGATGAATCCAGGCAGGCAATGCAACTGGTCAGTTTGAGCTTTCTTGGCATTTATAAGCTGGCCAACAGAAGGGCCAGTGTAAAAATCCATTTTCTAACATTACCCAGGTGGGAATGAACCACTTTTCTGGAGCTTCCAAATACACCAGATAGAACAAGCAATTGTTAAATTGCCTTCAGAGCAATAGTTCATTTTATTGGCCAGTGCATTGCTTTGGCAACTGGCAGGCACTCCACAGTGACACACATTTTGGTCCATGAGAGACTGGGAATGTTAGGAAAAAAGCACAACTTAAGCTTCACTGAAAGAGAAGAAATGGAGAGCGTTTGGGGAAAGGGTATCTTCCTGCCATCTCATAAAATTGTGTGTCAGTCATTAGTTACATTCAAACAGATATAGGACACTGAGTGATGGATTGAGGAAGGTTGAATACAGGATAAGTATATTTGTGTGTGCAGATCTTTGTTTTGGTGGGTGTGGGGTGAGAGATGATGTGCAACAGCTAAATGCTTTTGAGCTGGAGCAGGGGGTATCTTTAAGACAAATGAAATTATTCTGAGCTCTTCAAATATTTATAATTTCAGCTTCTGTGGACTTGCAAGTAAGATGCTACAGCAATTAGATTGTATCATGTTGTCTAGTTTCACTATGATATCTGTAAATATCTTCCTCTCTTCTGCTCAAAAGCTGCTCCATAACGTCTTGCAGCAAGTAGTGGCTCATGGAATATATCACTTCACCCTTTTGCCCACCTGAGCAGCAGAACATCAAATTCCCATTTTTTCTGATGATGAAAAAACAGTAGCTTCATTAAGTGATACTGCCACAGTAGGCCTCTAGTTGTCTTCACAGTTAAACTGCTTGTGAACTTGAAGTGTATACCTCTGTAATGGAAAGAAAAAAAAAAGGAATTGGAATTTGTTGTGCTTTTTAAAGCCTTTGGTAACCTGGGTTGCTGAGCTCAGCTAATAGGGCTTTTAGATTGCTATGGCTATACCATCCTTCTTCCAGTGCAAAAATCCAGCAAATGTTTTGCAGGCTAAGCACAGGCTACTTTTACAGAGTTCATCAGCATGTTGGCAAGTCCTGTCTGTATGTTTGCAAAACATAGGGAACACATGACTAGATTCAACATCACCTCTAAAATATGAAATAGCATTAAAAAAAAAGTTCCAGTAATGATGAGTTTTAGATTCAGCAAATAACTAACTCATTTGTTACCTCACACCCTGGCTGGACTCTCAGAAGTTTCTTACCTTGCCTCCATTAAGTGAGAATGTAAATAGATCTCCTCTTGGTATTGGCAGATACTGACCTCTTCCTTGATCTTATTTGAATGATACAGAGTCACTGATGGAACACCGTTTTATACCTATGAACTCATGTAAAAGGGCAATTCTCTGGATCATCATTTTAAGTGTTCCGTGGCTTATTAAAAATATGTAAGAAGATGACTAATAAAATAGGGTGTAAATGAACCTCAGGCAGCCTCCAACTGCAACATTTTACTCACAGGAGCTTTGGGACAAAAAATAGGTTTCTTCTGAATGTTGGAGTGCTCATGCTTTATGGCACGTATGGAGAGCTGTACATTAGATTCATTGGTGTTCTCCAGTGTCCAGTTTGAAACCTCTACTGTAAGGGTGAACTCTGTATCATGAGAGTGAGAGSTGCTTCTGTGAACTAGCAAGCCAGAACATAAAGAATTGAGGAAAGATTAATTGTATTTTGTTTTCAAATTCCCTTGACTGCTTTACTACGTGATAGATGAAGTAGGCTTGTGGAAAGGTTTTTAATTATTTTTACCAGAAGAATAAGCATTCCTTCTGACAAGACAGGTTATTGTTCACTTTGTTAGGTGAAGCAAAGAAGTAGACTTGAAACTGGAGGCTCTTCTGTGAGAACTCTTATCTTTTTGTAACGGTATCTAGGGACTAAATACTAAGGTTTCAAGTTGATCTCTGCAGTCCAGTTAAAGCACAAAAAGATATGTCTCCAGGATTCAGAACCCAAAGAAACTATAAAGGAGGACTATAAAAACTTTTATAGAAGATTTTACAGGCTATGATCAACAGAGTTTAATAAAAATGATCAGAAATGAATCAAAAACTAGTGTAGTTCATGGAAAACAGGTGCAGTACATAAACAGGTAACTCTGCTTCGCTTTATGAAGTTTCAAGGAGTCATTAGCTGTTGTGCTTTTCAGTTGGCATATTAGCATCTTTTCCCCAGAAAGAAACCTTAAAAGTTGCTTAGGACAGTCTACAAATTGTGCAGTCTCACCTGTGAGACCTCTGGACTTTTCTTTGAGCAGTTGAGAAATAAGAGATGTGATGACTTGTGGATCAGTGCTAAGTTCATTTTTGCAGTATTATTATTCTATCACAGTCCAATTTTCAAATATTTAGAACACGCTGTTGCAGTGGTGGTTTTAATGGTGCTTTCAAGTCCATCCTGTGGCTTCCTCACATGAGCCAGAGTACAGCATGCTCACCACTTCAGGCTGTCCTGTCACCTTCTCGTGATACTTTGTTAGCTCCGACCTGTTTGCAGTCCCCTTCTGTTGCGGCGTTCAGCTCTCCGGCTGCAGGCGTCAGGCAGAGATTCCCCACCCCGTTGCACTTCCTGCCACTGACCCTATTTCATTCTTGGCTTCCCTCTTTAATTGTAACATTTTCCACATACTTTATCTTCCCCTCCCTTGCCACTGGCATATCTTCTTCCTTTAATCCTTCCAAAAATAAAGCAACTGGATGTTTGTGCAAAATACACATTTCTAAGTAGTTACTGGCTATGAAATGTGCCATGGAGAGCAGTGAGATGTTTACAGTGCAAAGATAAATGAAATCTGAATGTTTTAAAAGCTGGATTCCAAAGGAAAAAGCTGAACCTGTTGTTGGTGAGATGGGTTGGGATATGCTTAGGACAGCAACTTGACTGCAGAGCAGCTACTTACATTCTTTTTTCCTCTTTATGCATTGGGCTGGCATCTATAGACAAATAAAATCTTCTAGTTAGGGTGTTTTCCATCTAATCCATCCAGCCATTGCCTTTACTCAGGACATGTTTGTTCTAAGCAGGGTGCATGATTCATTGCCCCTGGGAGATGAGGCAAGGTTTAGTGCTGATCTCAGACAATTCATCTTCTCCCTCCCCCTGTCCCCCTGACTGTGTGAAGCAGTTTTGTACTAGGAAATTACATCACCAATAAAATCTTTTCAGGGGAACATCCACCATGTTGCTGAAAGTAATAGAGAAGTTTTGTAGTTGGATAATGGCTAAGCAGAGCCCAGTCAATTTATCAAAAGCTATTTAGCGTGGGGCATCAGGCACAGTAGATGCTGGGAAGTGTTGGGATGGAACCTCGCTGAAGCTAGCACAAAGTAGGTGTAGTCTTGGCTGGTGTGTGGATGGGAGACCTTCAAAAGAAATGTTGAGGAACTACTACAAATGTCTGAAAATTCAGAGCCACATTTTAGGTCCCTTGAAGCAGCTGTTCCTTTATCTCTGAGAAGTAGCTACATAAGACTCTCAGTTGTCCTATTTTGAAGGAAATCTAGCTCTTTACCTTGCTGAGAGAGTGTAATGTAGATTTATACCAGAAAAATGAACGCAAGCAACAGATTTCACCATTGTACTGGAGCTGGTGGGACTTACATGTCCCACACGTGTGTATCTGATGTGACATGAATCAACTAAATGAGGCATATAAAAAGAGTGAACAGTCAAGTCACTAACGTTCCTTATAATCTGTTGTCCAGCACTGTCCAGTTTGAAAGGGAAATGGCTATAGTTGAGTTGATAAATATTTATTTCAATGATATTTATTGAAGGGTTTGCTCAAATGGAGAACATGTGTATCCCTGAGCAACACTCATTCTTCCGAGCCAATGCTGAAATTGTGCGTGTCCTCCATAATGAGCGACTGCTGCTAGATATGCCAGTTTTAGCATGAAAGTGAAATTGAGATTCCAGACCCTTTAGATTCATTTTAGAACTCATGATATCGAAAGAAAAGAAACATTAATTCCACTAATGGGGCAAAACTCCAACATGAGTAATTACCGAGGCAGTGTGACATGTTTTCCAAAAAACCCAAAAGGCACACAGGATTTATTTGTCTTAGAATTCATTGCAAACTTGGTTTATCTAAGGGCTCACTACAGTGTACTTGGAGCAGCTTCTGGTTTTCTGGCTTTATTTGGTTGTGATTCTGTTTGGATGAAACTCGGTATTTTTCAGCTGGACTTTGGTTTAAGTTTTTCAGAGTGTTTTTGCATCTGTAACTTTGAAAGGTAAATCTAGAAATAGCAGCAAAGTAACACAAATGCCTGCATAGTAGTGACCCACTTAAAAAAAAAAAAAAAAAAGCTTCTGACTGTTCTAACAAATGGCTAATAATCTCACTGTGTTGTTGTGTCTTGCTATAACCAAGGTTTTGCTGATTTTTAGGACAGGTACTCTAACAAGTGACCCTTGGGACAGAGTGCATTGGGTTGTTCTGCATATGTATATTATGTTTTTTTTCTACTAAGTACAATATCAGTTGTTTTATATAGTATGGTTCACTTCCCATCCCAAGCTGCTAAATAATACAACTGTAGAACTGCTAAGCAAGTATTACATTCCAGCCTAAAGATACAGTAATCAAAGTGAATTGTGTGCTATATAGAGAGTATAAAGGACTTTCATGTGTGAACTGTGTTACAGCAGATGATTTCAGTTTTGTGTTATGTTCATCATTCTTGTTTTACAAATAAACTAAAATAAACCTAAAATACTTACCTGCTTATGGTTGAGATTAAGGATAAAGCTATAAAACAGTGATCTGAAGAAAATACTGTATTCCATAAAATGTAAAGCATTAAAGCATTAGCTCAGTTACAAAGAATCATAGTGTTAGTTGATAGTTGTTAGAAAATAATTACTAAGATTCAAGAACACTGATTTTAATACCAGTGCTATGTTGTGGGAGAAAACAAGATTAAGTTCTTAACATTGATATGTCTTGTTTATGTATATAGTGTTGAGGCAGTCACCAAATTTAGGATGGGAAGGAACTAGATTCTTTCATTCTGAAGTCATTATCCACATTAATGTAAATATTAATGCTAGTTATTTGATGTGTTTTGACTTCGATATGCTGCTAGGTTTAGCCCCAAAAGCACTCATTTTTACAACAGAATGAGTAAGTTCATGTGTATATTTGACTGTAGAAATCTTGGCTGTAAATGAACACATATTTCTCCTTGCTCCTGAAGGTGGTGAGCTCAAAGTTATGGACAGTGAAACAACATGTCCGAGCTCACTGAGGTTCTGCTAGAATGGCTCTGGCTATTCTTTTTCCTTCCTGTTTCCCTGGATTTCTTCTCTCCGAGGAAAAAACAGAGCAGCCATCAATTTAATGGCTAGAATAATGGAAATTAAGCTCTTTTGCAGCCAGGATGTACCTTAGTCTCAAACATTATATTCCAAATTGATTATTATGCTACATGTATTTTGCTTTGCAGATGATAACACATCTGTGGTCTAACAAAGTCTATTAGTGTGCCTTATTAACTTTTCCCTCACTGTTTGAACTGAGAGAATATCATACAGGTATGTTAACCAAACTCAGCACTACTGTTGTATATTGCCAAGTGAAAGACTATGGTGGTTGTATATTGAACTAATGGCAATGTCCTCATATAAGGCTGCATCAGCCTGTACACTAGGATGTATGAGATTCAGGTGAGTATTGCTCATGGCCTTGATAATAGTCTCCATTTTGTAAACAAGAATCTAACAGTGACTGTGCACTGAGTGAACTGTAAACTTTAAGTTAAATATGTTGTATTGTTGTAGCTTAACTACACAGTGATGCATTTGAACTAATACAATTAAATGTGTTGCTATCATTCAAAACCTGTTTCTGTAGTATTTGCAATCTCATCAAAGTTGCAACAGTTCTTAGTTAAATAAGTAGCTACATCTAAAGAGAGAAAGCCAGAGAAGCCAGTGTAAGATGAGTTACGGCAATTTTTCAGGAATATGCTGTACTTAGCTGTGGGTGTTAATTGACAAACAGCCATAGTGCCTCTGGCTCTAATCTTGTGAATCATATCTTGTGAATTAAGTAGGTTTGGGCTGAAACCAGCATGATAAACTTCTGTTGGACCCAGAATAGTGTTGGTGATTCAGTAAGCATCTTATTTCCCACTAGGTTACTATTGAGGCAGTAGCTGGGAATGACATAAAGATGCACTGTATTTGTTGAAATGCTCTTTTTCATGTGAAGCACAAATCTGTTATTTCCACTATTTGAACTCATTGAAAGTCCTATGACACTACTCACAAAAGAATAGGGTATAATATATGTCCTGGCTAAATTCAAGTTGGTGTCATTCTCTTAATTCCTCCTTTAGCTTTCATTTTTCATAATATTTTTTTGCCTTTTCTTTTCTAAACTAACACACACTGTTTGGCGTCATCTCTTTTATCCCCAAACCTGTTTAGAGTTGATTGCTCAGTGRAGTGATTTTTGTCAGTAAAGTTCTTTGTGATCCCTATAGACAAAGACTAAAACAGTGTCACATAAGGGATCTTTACTGAACATTATGCTGACATGCTAATTTTAATAGAAATGTGAGTGCATTCCAAAGTTTGCTCATATCACAGGTAGAGTATATGCTTGCTGGTGTGCTGTCATTCTCAGTCTTTTATAGGCATTTGGCAAAATTGCCAAGAAATTTGCTTCTGGTTTTATTTTTGAGTTCTGATTCACATTGGCTGAATCTTTACTAGGATGTGTGCATAGACAGTATATTCTGCTGTATGTTTCCTTGCATCAGTAAAGCCCCCAAACATCCATACATGAAGAGCGTGTTGCTGCTACTAATGGCACCAAGCAGTCACAGGCTTGCTTCTTGCTGTCTGAATGCAGCTGATGTGGCTATGCTGCGGCGTAGCACAAGTGCTCTGTAGTCAATGCAGTAGCTGCTCAGCAGCCTGGGGAGTAACAGGAGTTAGTAGGTTTGGACAATGTTCAGATATATCCTTCATTCAGATCCTAATCATACAAGCACTGCCTTTATTTTAGCATAGGTCAAGTAATTTATTTTTCCTTTCTTTGTCAGTGCTTCCCTTTAAAATTAGGATTGTATTAGCCTTGCCTGGCTAGGTAGTAGGAAAAGTTTTAGATGGGATAAAGTTTGTTAGTATCCCTACAGAATTTGGTCAGCTCTTCTTAGGCATTGTTGTCTTTCCCACTATATCCTTTGAATGACAGTTAATGTGTTTGAGCCATAACTGTGTGTATATTGCATGCACAAAATATGTCCATGTTCAGGGTCAGGTACTGTGGAAATATTATTAGGTGCCAGTTCTTTCTAAGGTACTTTAGAGATAAGTTGTGTCTGTATATAAGCTGGGCTGACAATCTGTCAGAGATGCAATAGTTCTGTTGTCCAACTTCTGTCAGACTTCTGACAGTCTTGTAAATTTGTCTTGTAAATTGCCTGTCCCTTCCTGAAAATCATTTGGTTATGGTTTTAGAGGCCTTTGTGCACTGTGCCAACCAATGATCAGGTTTTAGAGTAGGGAGACTGGTCGGATGACCTGGAAGAGAGTTATGTGGTAGTTTCCCAAACTAAAAGTTACGGCACAGTTCCAAGGGAGAATGAGAATTTCATTGAGACAGCAGGAGAGAGGCTGAGGGAAAAGGAAAGTGCAATAGAGAGGAGGCTGATCAGCTTTCCAGTAAAGGATTAAGCCTGTGGCTCTTTGTAATAGGAGTGGCTGGTAAATTATATTTTTGTTGTGCAATAATTCCTGAGTTTTCAGAAGTTCTTTGTAATTGGAATGGAAAGACAAAAATTTAAGTGTTTACTGAGAGTTGCAACATATTGTTTGAAAACATGTGAAGTTGGATGTCCTCCTCTTGTCTTACATGTCCTAAACTGTTACCTTGGAAGTCCTGGATTCTTCACTCCAAAGCCATCCTTTGGTCAGACTGCCAAAGAATAGGTTGGAAAGCAGCAGGGTTCTGCTGGAAATCTGCTTGGCAGGTATGAATGCGGCCTGTGCTCTGTCAGAAGATTTACTGGCATGTACATATTTTCACAAAACATTTAGTCTTTAACAGATTGCTTATCAGGTGTATTTTTTTGATTGGCTCTGGTTGGGAAAGATATCATCAATAGCCAGC
Organism: Apteryx rowi; assembly: GCF_003343035.1. Lineage (NCBI taxonomy): Eukaryota > Metazoa > Chordata > Aves > Apterygiformes > Apterygidae > Apteryx > Apteryx rowi. Next base: position 1,530,265 of record NW_020448008.1, on the reverse strand, counting down.
ATTGGAGTGAAGACCTTACAAGTTACTCATTTGGTTCAGTGAGTATGATTACAGGTTAGCCATGGCTGCAATATGTTGATATGTTTCAGTTCACCAGAAATGGCTAGAAAATACTGATATAAAACTGTCTGAACAATGGGACGCAAATCTGCCACCAAACATGTCCTTGCAAATCCTATTGCCTACTGTAACAGCTGCACGCATGTACATATCTGCAGCTGAAAATTAGAAGTTGTATTACAAGTTTACAATGAACAGGATAGTTTTAATCCAAATATCCCACTTAAAAAGTTAAAATACAAGAAAGTGTTTTCATTTTGCAGCTTTTGGGGCATGAAGCTGTCACTTTAACAACAAATTGTGTTTAACTGAATTGTGAGGGTGAACTTCTTAAGCTCTTAACAAATTGTGCTATGCGTTTCCATTGTCACTTGATTTTTTTTTGGCTGTGCAACTTTGGAAGTGCATGGTGAAATAGCTACAGAGCCTCATTTTTGTGCTGGTCATGTATTATGAGCTTTATTTTGTCTTTATTATGTCAGTGGAGCACTGGCAATACCATCCATATTGAGGAACATGCTCTATAAATGGCAGGACTCATTGCCTTCTGACTTCTGCCCCTGCTTCTCCAGAGTCAAGTGTATCTCTCAAAGGTTCCTGCTGCTGCCCCTTAGACACAGTCACCATGAGTGAGCTTATGAGAGTGCCAATGAAACTGTAGAGAGCATTGCTTAAGCCCATAAAGTATGATTCAAACCATGGAGAGAACTATGCTTTTACTAGAAAAAGCCATTCTCCTCAGTGTTATTCTGAATGATAGTGCGAAGACTTAATTCTTTTACTCGCTGTCTACAGTGCCCTCTTTTAATGTGGGGTTGGAAAATTCAAAATAATTGCTACATCTTTGGGCTTCTGTGACTCTCCTCTTCAAGCTCTTTTTTAACAGGAGAGGCCTCTAGTGAAATGTAGGAGATTCTGAGCATTGCAGACCATCTAATTCTTTGTAAGCTGAAAGTCTAAATCTTCACCAAAACATCACATGCAGCTTGTCACATCATTTGTCACATCTGCCAGTGCCAGGAACTGACCTAAGCACGGAAACTCAATTCCATCACAGCTCCTGAATGTGTCTCAGGTCAGAAGTAACAAAATCTTTGGCAGGATGAGCAGAAGGAAACCTGCATCAGAACTGTCTGCCTAACATCTGGAATTGTGTATAAAAAGTACTTAGTATATCAGCAGAGCCAATTATCTGGCACACGAGAGTGCAGAAATTCACACACCTGATCATCACTCTCCATCTTGCCATGCCTCCCAAATTAATGAAAAAAAAAAAGGGAAAGAAAGAAGAAAGTTCAGTATTCACTGGGAAAGGGATAAATAGGGATATACAGTTGTTTCTCATGGTGAAACTRTGGACAATACATCAGGAGGATGCTAAAGTAGAACAAGCATGTGTTTTTCTTCTGTGACTGTTAATTAAACCATATAACCAGTCAGTTGAATCTACTAATCTTTATCTCCCCAGTCATCCTAAACACCCTAGATTCATGGTAGTCTCAGTTTTGGAGTAAACTTGTTCATAGCAAGCTGTTATTTTCCTTCCTGTTTCTTTTTTAATTTTTCCTATGTTTACAACTTGCTGTTTTACTTGCAGATATTACCATTTTGTGCTTGAAAGGCAGATGAGACTTGACAAAACATGCTATTTATTTAAGTGCCTATCAAACCTAGTAACATTTTAAACGGATATTAAGTTTATCTGGAGTACAGATTTTTTTTTATTTCATTCTGTGATAAGCCACCAAAGCCACAGATTTCTTTAAGGATAAATACTAGGATAAGTACTCTTAGATAAGGTTTCCAGGTGCATGAAGATGATAAGGTGATTGGAAACAGCCAGCCTGGGTTTACCAAGGACAAATCATGCCTGACGAGGCCTCTATGTTGAGATGACTGGCCTGGTGAATGAGGGGAGAGCAGTTAATATGGTTTATCTTCAGTTTAGCAAGTCTTTTGACGTGGTCTCCCATAGCATCCTTATAGCGAAATTGGGAAGAAGTGGACTGGATAGGTGGACTAAAGGTAGTGGAAAAGTAGCTGGCACACTGAACTCAAAGAGTAGCAGTCAGTTACTCAGGTTCCAGTTGGCAGCTGGTGGCCTTCCTCAGTGGTCGCTATTGGGGCCGGTACTGTTTAACATTTTCATTAATGACATGAATGAAGGGACAGAGTGCACCCTCGGGAAGATCATGGATGCCACCGCATTGGTGGAGTGGTCAAGATGCTGGAGGGCAGGGTGACTGATCAGAGGGAGGGACGGACTGACAGAAACCTCTTGAAATTCACCAAAAACAAATGGCAAGTCTTGCACCCGGTAGGGAATAACCCCAGGCAACAGCACAGGCTGGGCACTGACCACCTGTGGAGCTGCTTTGCAGGAAGGGTGGGGAGCAGGGTGGGCAGCAAGGTGAGCATGGGGTCAGGCAATGCACCCTTGCAGTGATGAAAGCTAACCACATACTGGTCTGCATTAGTAAGAGTGTAGCCAGCAGTCTGAGGGAAGCAATTATTCCACTTTATTTGGCACTTGTGAGACTGCATCTGGAGAACTGTGTCCAGTTTGGACTCCCCATTACAAGATACTGGCAAAATGGAGCAAGTCCAACTGAGGGCCACTAAGACGGTTGGGGGCTGGAGCACGTGACATATGAGGAGAGGCTGGGAGAGCTATGCTTTTTTCAGCCTGGAGAAGAGAAGACTAAGGAGGGATCTAACTTCTGTCTTCAGTTACTTAAAGGGTGGTTATAGAAAAGAAGCCAGACTTCTCTTGGAGATGCACAATGAAAAGACAAGAGACAATGGGCATAAGTTGGAATATGGAAATTTTGGTTAAATAAAAGGAAAAAAACTCTTCACCCTGAGATTTATCAAGTATTGGAACCAGCTGCTCAGAGTGGCTATGGAGTATCCATCCTTGGAGATATTCAAAACTTGACTGGACAGGTCCTGAGCAACCTGATCCAACTTTGAAGTTGGATGTAACTTTGAAGTCAGGCCTTCTTGGAGAGGCAGGTTGGACCAGGTGACCTCCAGTGGACCCTTCCAACATGATTTATTTTAGGATTCTGTGATTGCTGTGTCCTGTCTTACCTTCCTTGGTCCAGCAGACAGAGCAGCAGAACCTGGAAGCTGAGGCAGCACTAGTGTTGAATCTGACTCTCCCTTTTTCACCACTTCTCTTCCTAAAAAAGACTCATTTAGGCATTTTCTACAGTACTGTTAACATGCAAACAGAAATCCAGACTCAGTCAGCTGAAGTTACTGTAGACCCCAAATTGAATCATCTTCTGAGAATAACAGCTGCTCGTATGCTGAATGAATTGGAGAAATGATCCTTATGATTTGTAGATGCCACTTGTGTTTCTGGAGATAGTGAGTGACAGGAAAGAACTCAGTAAAGTGGCTTAATGAGATGTCTTCTGCCTTCAGTGTTCAGAAACCCTGCAGAAATGAAAATTCTAAGGGCTTTGGCAGCTGATCCAAGAGTTGCAGGAGGTTTAAAAATTGATAACTTGGTTATTTTTACAGTTGTTTATTATCTGTCTTCTCCAATACAAGAATACATAAAAAAAATTCTGTGGGTGTCTAGTGTGGAAAATAAGACACAAATATAATGGAATGCTCTGCCTAGAGTTATCTATTGCGGTATCTGTCTGAATTCTCTATGTATGCTGAAACATACAGAAAAAATTTACGGGATTTACAGGAATTCATTGCAGATAAGGAGAGTTTGTGCACAGTTATTGCGCTGCAGCTAGACAGATTCAGAATGCATAGCAAGCTCAGATGACTAGTTGTAGTTTGTCAGATGAAAATAGATGTAACATTCGTGTCAAGCATTTTAAATTGAAATAGCAGAACAAGTTTAACAAATCTAGTACCTAAAGTTGCTACAGCTATGTCAATATTGTCAGCCCTAAATATTAGGCCTTCCACATCAGGCCCAGAAAATTGAGATTTGAAATATACATATGTTTGGGAGATCTTTTTATTTGCCTCTGGACTCCTAAACTTCTGGGGTGCAATGAGAACTGTGTTTTCGAGTCACTCTCAAACTTGTCATGACAGAGAAATGTATATGCTGGATGCAGGGGAGGGGAGAAGCTGAATAGGAAACCATGGATTTTTTCAGAATCAGTTGACTCCAGAAACTGAAGTTTAGAAAACCCCACCAAATATTGCAGGATTTGCAGTTGAGTAAAGAGAATGTGTAATATTTTGATCTGTATTTGTATAGCTTGGATATTTTCTAGCATACTTTCTGGAGATTGCCCAGGACTGCAGAGCAAACCTGAGAGGCGGACCCTGCCTGGTTCCTTCTCCATCTGCCTCTACTGTTTAAATTCCAGTTCAACACGCCTGATGTTGCTGTGGGATGGTCAGTTACTTAGAAATACTTCCTTTTATCTCTTACGAAATAACACCACTGTGGCAGCATCATGCGAAGAAACAGGATGAAACCTAGTTTTCTGAGGAAAGAATGTAACTTAGTTAGTAACCACCCCCTTTCTCTGCACCACCAGGGTTTTTATCTGTTTGCCATGGAAGTGAAATCATAACCGGTTAAACAAGCAAGAGCTAATGAAGCCCTAGACAGAAGGTCTAACTTTGTGAGGCTACCCAACTGATCTCTCTGGTATCAAAAATGATTTATCCATGTTAGCACAGCTTTCTGCCAGGCTAATTCACCCTGCTGTGAAGCCAGCTTGAATTCACCTGTGAAGCACTGCTCTGTTTGTTATAGAATATCCTTTGTTTACAGTAATCACATAATTGCATACAAGTGCTTTTTGCCYAAGTGTTCCTTAGACAGACTGTCTGAAGCATTTGCAGTGCAGCATTCTGTGCGGGCTTCAGAGAAAATAGGGCAGTTTGAATGGCTAACATTTTCCTCTGAAGCTTTTCTGTTTGTTTAAAGTCATCCATTGATACATTTATGTTGTATGTGCAAACTGGAATATTATATAAGCCTTTCTGGGTTCTGGAAAGAACAAGAGCCAAAAGGATCTTTTCTCTCCTGCAATACTCATGAAAATATAGTAACCTTTACTTGACTTTTTTTTTTTCTTTAGAAGAATTCAGTATAGTTCAAAAGTTTAGAAAGTGTATTCACAAGTACAGTGTATTGCCAGCAGGAATTTCATTGAAATCCACTGTACAAGTTCCTTTGAAGATGTTGAGTTTTCTTTTAAAATTATCCTGGCTGTTGAAATTCTTTTCAGAACAAAATATGAAGAAGGAATCTTCATACGTAATTTCAAGAAACTTTTGTTCTAACTCTTCAGTGACATTTTCAGCTTCATGTTTCAGAGTTGAGCATGTTGACGTCTATGCATCAAAATTATTTTTAGAAACTTAGGATTTGCAAGTCAAGTAAAACTCACACAAATCTTGTCTCAGGCTCATGCTGTTGCACTTACTGAAGCATCTAAGCGTGTTTGTCACTATTTCCTCTCTAGTCTTTCCACTTCTCACTATGGTACTAGGGACTCAGAGGCCTCCTGGAATTTGTAGTAAGAGGAACAAGTTTTTCTCTRTCGAAAAGAAAGCTAAAAACCTTCTCTCTGCTGGTCTGCTCCACTTCCTGTGGAATATCCAATTCTGTTTTCGGTGAAGATGTCTATGTGTGCGTTGATATCCAGCATCATGTCGTATTATGCACTGATGAGATGCTATACCTTGCAGTCAGCATTGTTTTATGGCTGGACAGAGGTAGTTGTCTTCCAAAATTAATTCAGCTGAGTTTCTTAAAATGCTTAAGTTTCTTTCTCTCAGTCCTGGCATTGTGGGAAGTACCAAGAAATTTGCTGCATGTTCTGGTAGTGTTTTGTTTGAGCACAGTTGCACAGTAGCATCAGTTTCCCAGAGGCGTAGACTTGGGTCTGTCTCCCAGAGATCTTGTATACCATATAACATTTCTATGTAGCTCATAGTAGAAGGTTTCTTCTACATTATTTAAAAAAAAAAAAAAAGATTAGATGTTAGCTCTCATAGCTCACGTGTATTGTCATGCTGGCAAAGTACTTGAAGGAATTCCATTATGTTGCTGGAAATGACATTGGTCATGCAGTAGGGGACAGTCTCCTGTCACAGTCTGTAACAAGCCAGTGCCCCAGCRCTCAAGTGCTGCATACACGCAGCCTTCTTTAGTGAGATGCAAACCAAGCTCCCAACTGCTTGTAGTTACTGTCATCTCAGAACGCTTTGGATAAGAGCAGAAGTGTTAAGCCCCACCACCTATCCAGTTGCAGCTTAGGTAGTCACATTCTGCCTCCTAATAGCAGCTTAGTAGTTGAGATGCACTTAGTACTTTTAATTTCCTGGTCTCAGATCCTGAACAGTGTCTCTGTTTCATTGGTCAGAAGAATTACTTGTAGTCATATGTTTTTAAAGTATATCTGATCAGGTTCGATTTAGGGGAAAACTAGGGGGGGAAAAAAAATCGAAAGCATTCAGTGTTCCCCTAGCCGCTGTGGATCAAAGCAGAGCACTTTTAAAAATTGCACTCAGATTGTGTATATCTACATTGGGGGTGGTTTTTTGATTTGTTTGTTTTTTTTAACAGATGCAGTGATTTCCAGAAAAAAATGTGTAAATCACCTTAATATTTAAATTTCTAAAATTCCCACAGATCAGCAGACACTGTAGAAAGCAAAACAAAACAAGCTCACACAGGTTTGTCATCTATGCTATTACAACTGTTGTAAGTTAATTCTCATGTTATCTTCTCTTCAAGAATTTTTAATAGCTATACAGTATAACAGATGAAAGTTATGCTCTTTTCTGAAATTTATCATCTTGTTGAAATGACAGAGGGCTCCTGTGTGGCATAAGAGATCAGTTATATATTATGTATAACTTTTTGTTTTCGTCCCCTACTGTTCTTGCAGAGAACTAAAAATGTTTTAGACAACAGATGTGGAACACTTAGAAATATTTGGAATGTGTGGGAATATCCTGGGGAACCACCTGTCCTGAAGTGTGAAAGACAGAATCAATTTGTGAACACTGTTCATTACATTGACAGCGGCAGAGAACAGAAGGACACGTACAATAAAAGTAAAGCAGAATGAAAACTACTGGATAATTATACAAGGTTTACATTATTCGAGGAAACATAGGGAAGAAAAGCAAATCAACAAGTTAAATGCTCATTAATACTTACCCAATAATCCACATTTGAGATTCCCTTAATAAGCATAGCCTGAAGCAGTTTTTCGTTCTCAGGAAGCTCACAATTAAGAAGGAAAGAAATGTATTTTATCTGATTTAGCCTAAATAAGGTATTTTATTTATTGTTTGACTACTTCTAATAGTCAGATCATATCTATCTAGTTACAAATTAACCGTTACAATTAATAATGACTATACTGACTATCCTTTGTGACAACAAAAAAACCCCAATTTACATGTTGTAGAAAATCAAGATTTTAATAATGATTTGGATTCCCTTAAAGCATGAGGATTTCAAGGTGATTTGTTGCTGGTGTCTGTTTTTCCACATGTTTATTCTTTATCGCCTAAGTATTACAAATGCTGTTTCACAGACGAGGGAACAAAGGAACAGATAGGATCAGTATGTAGCATTTGCATTCCTTCGTTCTGAGTTCTGGCATGTGAGGACCCACAATTCTGTATTATCTTTTTCCTTCAATGATTTTTAAAAAGAAGGATATTAAAATTGGGATGATAGCTACTTCCCTGCCTCAGGGAAGAACTGTGAAGATGTTAGTTAATATTTATACCGGTTGCCCTCTCTTTTCCTCACTCTAACTGCTGCATGAAACATCCATTGCTCTGGTCCAGGTTAAAATGCAACAGAAGAATTGCTCAGTGTTTTTGCCCGTAGGCAAGTGTAGGCTGGAAAACTCTGCTCTAAAAAATGAAGATATTATATGAATTAGAAGGCAACTCAGACTTGCCCTTCTCATTTTAGACTTTGGAAATAGTGAAGTCTGGTTAAAATTTATGGCTTAGGTCTCTCTAAATTTTGGGTATGGATGTGAAGCTGACCTTCAAAACTCAAATCTGTATCTGATACTGCATGCACAGAATCAGTGAATAAAACAACTGTTGGGGTATTCTCTTGATTAAGAATGATAGAAAAAGTCAGGACATACATTAGCTGTGTTTCCCACAGCGAGTACAATTCTCTCTGCCCTCATATATAATGGCTTGCTGCTGCATATTATGCAAACAAATTACACATACTGTGGGAGCCACAACTTTAAGTTTCTCAACCTTTTTGCATGCAAAAATCTAGAATTAATTATGTTTTGTTTTTTTTTTAACATTTAAAGTTCCTCTTAGCCGGAGGGAGGTCTTTGTGATTAAAGGAAACAGGTTTCATTGAGCTAGACAAGTTCTGATCTGTCCTCTTTTTCACCTCCCCTCAGGGCAAAGACCAACAGCTTGAGGGTGACCCCTTCAAGACATTGCACTGAAAAGGAAGATGGGAAAGGCTGGACAGGCTCTTTCTAATGCTCTGCACTGGAGCCAGGAAAAGGCAGCTGTTTCTAGCCTGAGTCTTTTTTTCTTCTTCTTTCCTGGTGGCTGAGATCTGGSCTTGCTGCCATATCTGTTTGTCTGTCTGTCTCATGTTGTTTTTCTCAGAGAGCTTCAGAGGCCCGTTGCCCATAGTCAGTTGCTGGGAACAGAGGTTGTTCCTTGTATCGTCTTAACTCTCCATGCCAGAGTGTTCATGCTTGAATAGGAAACAGCAAGATCTGTCAAAATAGCCCTTTTCTTTAGAGCTTTGAGGCTGCATTCTCCACGGCCATCTGTTCCCTTTCACCCTTTTGGACAATGTTGCTATTTGAAACCAACCACTCTTTGCTCTCTCCCCTTCCCCTTGCCTTTCCTCCCCCCACTTTCTATCTGGGAAAATGGAGAGAAAAAAAAAGTTGTTTCTTGGCCCTGACTGGCCTCTAGGGGATTCAACCATTTTGTAGTCCAAGGATTAAAAGTGATATTTTGCAATTTTTTATTTTTCACTGACTTTAAAAAAATGTAATACATCTCAGGAGAGAAGAGTCATGCAGTCAGAAGATCATTTTGGATTTATGTATTATTCTCCACAGAGCAGTTCTGTGTCCTGTTGGTGCCTGATGCAGACTATAGCGAAAACTTGGCACATCTTGTAATATTTTGCATTATAGCAGGAACGGAAGGAACCTCTATGGTTAAGGATGTATAAATGTTTCCATTCTAACCCTCTGTGTTCAGTCAGAGAAGCTTATCAGAATGAAATTTTCCAGTCTTGGTTGTTGTCCAAAGTTGAATTTATTTAGTTAGTTTGCGATAAAGTGAGTCATTCCTTTTTGAGAATGAGATGAGGAAAAAAGAATATACCACCTCAGGTCCAGCATGAGGGAACTGTGACACAGAGGTTAATCGACTTGCTCAGAATCTCCTGGAAAGTCTGTGTCAGAGTCAGACAGTGAATCCAGACCCCTTTAATCCTTGTTCATTTTAACATCTTCCATGTTATATGCCCTGTGTGTGTGTATATATATGTACATACACATATATGCAATTTCAGCTTTGTAAATGAGTCAGTTTTGAACAGTGAGCCACTGTGGTCTGTGCATGTATTAAAATATTTTGTCATTTATCTTGTATTGAGAAGAAAGGCATGTTATATATGGGTAAATCTGCTGTGCAATTAAAAAAAAATTGTGAAAGTGTAGTGTTAGTGCATGTCCTGAAGGTACTTGAAGCACTCGGCAGTATCTGCTAGGTATGTGTGTCAGATGTCCCCTGGGCCAGCCCAGAAGGCACTTATTCTGAGAAGCAAAGCGGATGGGCAGCTATCTCAGCCTTCAGCTTGCTTTACAGGCCACTCTGCACTGAGAAGTAGATGCAGCAAATAAGAGCTATATTGGCTAATACAGACTTGTGATTAAATACTCACAAGTTGAGGAATGCGACAGTTAACACTGATGTTAATGTTCGTGAGCAAATATTGAAGTGCCTCATTCTGCATTTGTTTGATAGAGTTAGTCACACATGCCATTTTACATTTAATGTTTCCTAACTTTTATGTTCCTAATCAGGCATCCAAAACATTCTTTCAGTTTAGTTTTTGTGATGGGTAGTATTAAGAGTTTTGCCAAATCTGAACTCCAGATGTGAACAACTGTAATTTGCAAACAGTCATTTCTAGCCCCAAAATATTTGGCTGACCTCTGTTTCCATGTCACAGGCTGAAAGAGAATTGTTTCATCCTGAAATTTATTTTTGAAAACTTTGGCTCATGATCCAAACATTACAGTTCTATGATTGTTGTTTTTATTTACACCTAGAGGGAATTGCTTTAACTGTTAGCTATGTGAACAGTGTGAAGAACACTGAAGGCTAAATTTTCAAAGAATGACTAAGATCATAATGCAAATTAAAGCAGTTTGGGTAGTTTGCACACAAAAAATCTCAACTTGTAAGTACAATTTAAGACTGCCTGTTAAACATAGCCCTAGTTGCCAGTACCACCCCCCGATTCTTAATGATTTCGTTTTTCAAACCTCTGTATCAAAAAATAGTCACTCACTGAGATTTGAAAATAATTTTGAAAGAGGACCAGTACTGAAATACTCTTGTAGTTAGGAATAAAAAGGAGAGATAACTTAATTCACCAGTTCAAATCCAGGAAACTAGACTGTGATCAAAAATTGTTATTTGTTAATGATTTTTAGCCTACACTGAATAAATTGAGGAAGGGTTCAGTGCAGCATAGGCTGAAAGGCAGTGCTAGTGCTAGTGTTAATTGAGCAACGCAAGCACTGGCAGTGATCTGGCTGTAGCAGCACAAAGTTCTCTGTGGCTTCTTAGCAGGATATATTTGCTCAGGCAGAGCTTAGTGCTCATTTGAAACTAACTTACATACATCTACAGTCCTTTCCCATCTACCATGTAGACATCCCATCAGCCTACTCCCCAGGAAACGGACAGCCATGTCAGAAACACCCGCAGCATGTTAGCACTAATTGGTCCTTTTATTGGCCACTTTGATGGAGAACTCAATGTGCGATAGAAACTTGACTCTCTCCTTTCCACTCCTTTCACCGTTCCCTGCCCCGACTCTCAAATGTAATTTAAGGTTCATTTACAGATTGGCTCCTAACTTGCCTGTACTACTGCTGCTTTTGTCTGCGCTGTGTCAATTTTGTGGTAAGAGAGCTAAGCTGCCAAGACACTGTTTCTTTACCAGAACGTATTTCATGAAAAATTATAGAATATGGGAACATAGTCCGTCTCAGACCACAGCATCCGAACATGACCATGGAGCAGAGCGCTGCACTCTGAAACTCACTGCAGTTTCAAAATTACTCCTCCCTCTCCTCCCCCCAGATGTATTAGTTTTTGTTCTGCCTTTCTGGGATGATAGCCATTTAGCCTTCCAGGCTTCAGACTGCTCTTTTTTTGTCCTTGTCAGGGAGGAGTGTAACAGCTGGCTCATTTGGTTCTAGCCTTGAAAGTTCGGAAGTGGCAAATCCAGATGATGGGTAAACACTAGCAGAGACTGATGAAGTTTAGCAGCTGAGATTAGCCATCCTGGGAAAATCAGATACTCTAATGCCATGGCTGCGTAGGTCAGAGGGCTGAGGCTTGCCGCATGCAAGGCTTCAGTTGCTTTGACAGCATGATTCTAAATCTCACTTCTTTATTCAAGCCTTAAGGGACCTACACACATGTAATTCTAGCACTCTGCCTCCTCCCTCCTACATGCATTCTGATTAATATCATGATCTGTTTAATTCCCTGAGGGACCTTAACAAAAAAAATACAGCAATTACTTGTAGCATGATTGGTGAGGTGATAATTAAAAGCATTTTCTGGTTCACAGGGCCCTAGCAATACCAGATGCCATGATTGGGCAAGCTTTGTTTTTCAGCCTATGCATCCTTTATATGTGCAGGCAAGGCAAAATTCCAGATCTGTTCTTTTTTCCTTAGGTCAATGCTTTGGGATTTTATTTCCAAGTCTTGGAGAGACAGGAAGAAGTGACTGCATAGGAGAGGTTAGAGGGAAGAAGTTGCTTGAAGTTTTAGTGGTGAGCAGTGTGGGGCATAGCAGTGGATTCTGAGAAGAGAGTAAATTAACGCAAGTTTAGATTTTAGAGAAAGAATTTCTCAAATTTTGTCATTAGAAAAGGAAGGAGAGTGAGCTGTAGGGTGAAGAGTTTAACCCTGGTTACAGGAAGGAATTGATTTACAACCAGTCTTGTGCTTGGTCTTCTCCATCCCTCACACCAAAGCACCCCTGATTACACTTGTTTCCATTAGAACTGCAGGAACACTAGAGTGCTGGAAACTGCTCAGTTTAGGGTTTATTGCCAGACCACAGGAGCAAAAGATCTACGCTGGTGAAAAGAAAGTATCAGTTCCCAAGGATCTTGACTCCGCAATTCTCTGTTTTGGGCCCTGTTTCAGGTGCTGTAAACCACCAGCTGTCTTCCCACCTCCACAAATCTCCTGAGACGTGACCATTTTGTTCATGGCTGGTAGATTGTCTGGCAAGAAATCAGACCAGCTGGATTTTCTCATTTCTTAATGTCTATTTCTTTTTTAGGTCAGCAGACAGGAGTCTCAGTACTAGTATGTGTTTGCTTCTCTCTCTGATAACTCTCAAAATAAAACAGAATCAACATGATTCCACCAGTGCCGGGGAAGGAGATCCTCCAGTGCAAAACACGCTGATAACAGTGGGTGTGCTGATCAGCACCAAGGGTATGAGATTATAAAGAAAAAAAGCGTCTGTCCAGTTCTTTGGAGGACCCTTTCTATGTCTTGACCTAGACAGATAGAAGTCCCAGCTGATTTTTCAGAATCGAATAATGGTTAATACTGTTCTTTTGAAAAAGCTTCTAATGTTTCATGGAGAATACTGAAAGACCTTATTTATAAACAGTTTTGCTGGTCTGTCCTTATTTTGATTTATTTCCCCTCATTCCTTATGGGAGATTCCTTGTAGGTGGGGAATAATCTGCAGAAGGTGACAGACTTAAACAGCAGTTCTCAGGAAAAGAGGGCCTTTAGGTCAGGAGCAGTTTTGTTGTTCTGTGTGTGTATAGTGTTTTGCATATTGCAGTTGAGAACTCTAACTAGTTGTCACAATATAAATAATGAATGGCTGTAAAAAGACAGCAGAAAGGACCTTATTCTTGGTGTGATATCAGATGAACACTGCAACAGTGCCCAGAATGTGTACCCAGATGTGCAGAAATATAATGATATACAAAAAAGTGTGAAAACTCGCCTGTTTGGGGAATATGAGGTAGATAAACTGTGRTGTCCAAAATTAGAAGTGGGTTCATTCTGTCACATACACTGCTGTCTCTCCATAAGAACTTTGCAGCTGGAGTCCAAGTGGCGATTTTATGTCTCTTGATGATGAATGACTAAGAACAGTCTCTTCAGTGTAATCTCCATTTGGCTTTCACTTCTGCAGGAGTAACATACCTATTAACTAGGGTTGCTCAAAAAATTTGCATTGAAACTAATTTTTAACTGAAAATATGGGGTTATACTAAATTACGTCGTTTGCTAAGTATGTACTAGTGACTATACTAGAGAGTAAAAGAGAGTAAAAGAAAGAGAAAGGAAAACTAAATTACTCACCATTAATAACTAAACAATTTCAGCTTCCAGCTAAAATATTTTTACTTTTTTTAATTAAAACTTGAAGTAATCTGGAATAATATGTTTTTGCACACATTTAGAATGAGGGGATATTTGGGAATAAACTTGCCAGATTCCCGCTCTTAATAAAGCAAGGAGAATAAGCATTTTAGAAGTTACAATTTTTACGTGGCTGCTTTTGTGGTGAAGCTTGATTTCTTACAGCAACCATTGGTTTTCCTGCCACATGGCCTAAGTAATAAAAGACTGTACAAAGGAAATACTGTACTCTAGCAAGCAAGGGTTTTTTTTCTCCTAAACTGAACTGGACTCTGCTGTTGACATGCCTGCATAAAACATTAACCAAAATAAAACTGTACAGTTGGAATGGGGAACATCATTTGCTCTAGTGTCAGTTCATATAAATAAGTAATTTGTGTTTGGTGATTCCTTAGGTATGTAGAAATACTTTATGATGATCTGTTCTGTGCTTTGTCCTAGGCAGGTGATACTAACTGGTGGTCTGAGTAGCTGTCTACTGCTAGGGCCATGACTTTCTTTTAAAGAACTTGGTTTTTATCGTCCTCACTCATTGTTTCTTAGTATTCTGTGTGCCAAGGATAGAGAGTATATGACAGGAAGAGTTTGGGATGTACCGTGGCTGCCCAGTACAGAGAGTGAGACTGCCATCACTGTRTGGTAAGAAAATGAGAATTACCTTGAGGCTAAAGAACACGCTGTGGAGCAGGGCTGAAAATGGCAGAAGAGAGTGAGCAGGAGTTGAAGGGCACCGTGGTTAGTTACTTCATAGGTGAGTGTCCTGTGGGTTGATTTTTACTGTGACGGGTTTTTCCACTATTAGTTATATTTAGGCTTGTAGTTTTCTGAGTAGGTGAAGATGGAAAAAATAGATTGGAGGTTGCTGGGTTTTTTTATTATTTTTTTTAATTTGGGTGTCATTGTTAGAGATCTGCGCCAAAAATTCACACTGAGCGCAATGCAGGTGAAAAGCAGTRGTTTTTATGTGCTCTACCAGTGAACCAGAACTCCTGTGTAAGAAAACTCCTGTGTAAGAAAAGCTACACAGTCCCCAGCTACACTAGGGAAAGTACTTTCCTCCTTACTGCATGGTGTACTATTTTTGTTGAGCTCCCTAGGCTAATTCTTTATAAATATTTTCTCTGTACTTTTGGAGGGTTTTTTTCTTCTTTTTGATAAATACGCTGTTGTCAAGATGATTTGATATTGTTAAGATTTGAAAGATTAGGGGACCGGCAGCCTCTCTTTCTTGCTATTTCACTGTGATATTGTGTATCAATCCCTTTTTACATTTGAGGGAGAAAGATTTTTGACTTGCTGAATTGATAGAGATTGCAAAGGGGCCCAGTGGTGGGGATGAACCTGTCAGGCCAGGACTCTCTTATCTGGAAAGACAAAAAGCTATATGAAAATGTGGAAAGGGAGGAACTCACTGCTCTGTGCAGTTATACCAACAAGGAGCAGATTTCTTTTTTAAAATCAAGAATATAATCACATCCTACCTGCAAGGACTCTTTTCTTTTAAAAATGTTTCACGAAGTTTAGTGTTTTTGGTTCAGAACACTGGGTCTAGTTACTCTAATTTCCACAGGATGAGACACTAATGAACCTGAAGTTTCTTTATGAATAAATCCCCTTCAATCATACTTGCAGCAGTCGGGGCTTGGTTACCTGAGGGAGTAATGTTTAAAGCAAATATGGCACCTCCTTCTCCATAGAAGGAGAGAAAGTCTTGAAGACCACATCTGTACCTATAATTCTCTGGAGCCAAATGTAATGGAATAAACTCAGTGTGGAGCTGAACAGCTTTAATCCTACTGCTGCCTCTACTGAAAAATGGGATGGTGGAATAAACCTACTTTCCCCGTCCTGCTAACATAAGGAAGATTACTTGTGGAGCGTTCATCTTAATTGCACTGACTGGGGAAACGAATCAAATGTGTTACTAGGCCTTGTGTAAGTAGGGCAAAGTGTTGTTGGCCACTTCCGCAGCCACCTCTTTTCAGGGCAGAGGAGCCCTGTGTGTGCCTCATCTGTTTGACAGCAGCGCTGTGGACCTCGGCTGAAAAACCACCCTTTCTTCCTTGGTTTATTTCTCCCCTGGTTGCAGAGAGTCATTTACTTGGAGTTTGACTCTGACCGCAGGAAGCTTTATTTTCACTTGTGACGGCTGTTCAACGAGAGTGAAACAGCCGGTTCCTTCTTTCTGCCTGCGTTTCACAACAGCTACAGGCTCCACTAGGGTCTCTACTGTTGCCCTGCAGAAGCCAGGTTAGAGGAGAAGCCGGTCCTCCATCTGCCTTCCTGGCAGCAGGTGCCCTTTGAWGATCAATTTAGTGCTAGTTCTTTTTGTGTGGGGAAGGAAAGGGTGTTTAGATGAATTGTAATCACTGGTTCATTTTACTTGAGTTGGATCTGAAAGCAGGGGGTTGTTTAGAGGTTTTCTCCATCCCTTCTAGCTTGCACCTTCACCTCCCCACATGAGGATCCCATCCCTGTGCCTCTGCTTCCCATCCCCTTTTCCACATACTGGTGCCCCCTTCATCATCCATGCACAAACCGGGATCTGTCACCTTTCCCCCGTCTGTCTGTCAGCCCTGTTTCTTCCTCTCCCTATGCCCTGTGCTCCCTACCTTGCCCATGTCCAGGGCAGAAGTGATAAACGCCAGTGCTAGTTGGCACACGAGCTATGCACTGAAGAGGCTGAGAGACAGGAACTGCTGCCTGGCAGTTGATTGCCCATAGCTGGCTTTGTAGAAGTGTTCACCCACCAGCACAGATAAGCACCTTCATGTAGCAGTTGAGAGCTGTCACTCCATACCACTCTGAAGCTGTTGGGGGGACAGGTTGGGGACCTCTGAGCAGATACAGAAGTCCCTTATGAGCCTGTCTGGTGTTCCCTGTGGGCCAAGGTTGGTCTGATACTCCCATCTCTAAATATGAAAATATGAAGGTCGGAAGAAGGAGGCAAAGCATGCAGAAAAATATCGCTCTGTTTTGAACAGTATTATTTATCCCCTTCCTTTGTCCAGTTCACTAACGACTAAGTAGTATTTGAAATAACAGAAAAACTAATTTGGGTTTTTTTAAGGGCATGTTTGAACATAAATCCATTTTAACATATCCTCCCTTCTTCCTTCCTTTCTTCTTCCCCTGAGACATTTACTATCTTTTTGTGTTTGGAGCGAGGAGAAGGAGTGAAGCATGTGTTGTCATTGTCCTTGAACTTCTCTGCAAAGCTGGCGCTCCTTCCCCCTCAGTTCAGTTCACTTCTTGTTGCTTTACTTCTCTGTCTGCCTAATGCATCAGATTGCAGGAGGATCCCTTATAAAATGGAAACCTTTCCTGTGAGACATTCCTTTCTACCCTGTAAAAAGTCTTCACTGCAAATTTGCTCCAGGCTTTCTAACCACTTTGCACCAGAGTCATAAATTTGAATAACTTCATAGAAGAGGATTTGCCTGAAAGTGGGTCACACAAACAGCCCTCTTCAGACAGGGGCTGACACAGAATGGTACAGTAGGCTTTCTCCTTTATAATAAAATAAAATAAATCTACAGCAATTAGCTTGCTTGTTTTGCCACAAACCTTATGCCTCTAGTGCTTCTGTTCACTTCGGTACAGGTTTTAGGCCTGCAAGGAATGCAGAATTAGGAATTATTATGGAGTGATATCTCATTTTTATCACCAGGCTCTAGACATTTAACCTCTTAAATGCCCCACTGAGCATTGCAACAGCATGATCTTACTCTTTCTGTTAGCTAATAGCAGAGAAAGAGAATTTCAGGGAAGTTTGGATATGAATTTTGCAGCTGTTGTAAGCCAACAATAAGCTACTTTTGGAATGTCTGGGCTTTTGTCTGTAGTCAGAGGGTCCCAAACTGGTGGGCGAATCACTTCCAAGTGGTGTGGAGCGGTGCCTTCCCACTGCCAACATGAATGCAATTATATAACCTGTGAGTTGAATGCTTCCATACATACCAGAACTCACATTTACCTGCCTCACCTGAATTTCATGATTCCTACCCATTTCTAGCAGGTGGAAAAAAAGAACAAGATAGACTATAGGAGAGACTTTGAGCTTATTCCACATGACAAAGCGAAGATTGCAAAACTTTAAAGCTGCTTCTCTTTCTATTATTCTCTCTCAGCCTGTTTGTACAGTAATAACATTTTACTTTTGTGCTGTAAGCTTTTTCCAGAATGAATGTAATGAACTTAAGTAACTTGGTTTAAGTTATTGTAAGGGTTGTGACAGAATGGGAAATGGAGTACAGACTTCCCAGCATCCTGGTTTAACACTTGAAACACTTGAACTCAATCTCTCCTCCAGTTTGCAAGCTAAATTGCAAAGGCAGATGAAAAGAACTATTACTGTCAGCACATCTGCATTCCCAACACAGGTTGGTTAGACTAATCAACAGAATAGCGTTCCTGATACTGAAACTTCCAGTTTGGTGCTTCTGGAGTTAGTTATCCAGGTAGAAGTTTGCTTATCAGCGTATTAATCCCCTAATTATGAGCAAAGAAAAGCAACTGTCCTTGCTGCATAGCACAGTTGTAGACTATCTTCAAACTAGAACAGATTTTGTTCTGGAAAAGTGGGTATTCTGCAGATCACAGTGAGTTGCCATGATGTGGGAATTAATCCAGACAAGTACTGAGACAAGACTCCTATCAAACTATTAGCTTGAACCAAATGCTTCGTAAATTTCTTTTGTGGACCTTGAACAGTTAAAAACCTCATCCAAATCCAGTAGATGGCAAGAGGACGTTAAATTACTGTGATGGGGTTTTTCAAGGTCTTCAGATGAGTCCTTTAGTGCACTAGAACTACTTCCAGGCCCTGCTCTGAAGTCTGCTGCTCTCCTTTGTCTCATGCAGTCTAATACAATATCCTTGCCACTGTTTCTCCTCTGCATAGTTATTTAAAAAAAGTAAAAAACCCCACAACCTTGCAAATGTACAAGCAATGAAGGGTTATAAACTTGAATCTCCCAGTAGCTCAGCTGGGGCACGAGATGAGTTGCTTCCAAAATGTGGTACTTACAATTTAAGTGTCAACATTAACTGTTGCACCACTGATCATTTTGTCAGAAATATAAGACAGCTCTGAAAATTGTCTTGCAGAGTAAGTGCAATACCCTTTTATCTTTTCCAGTCTATGTTTGCAATTTGAAACGTCAGCTTTCTCATAGCAAGGTGAAATAGTTCTTTCGGCTTTGTGACTGGCTGCACTTTTCCAAAGGAGGTCTTGACTATTTGCTTATGAGAGTGCAGAAGTTAAAGAATGAAAGAGCTATCGTTCTATGTAATCTACTTTTTTCCACTTTAGTATTCTTTCCCACTGTGTTTTCTCAGGGTCTTGTCAAATCCAATTTTAATTGACTCAGTTGACAGGAATTTCATGACTGTCCTGGGGAAGCAATTCTGTTGCCTGACAGATGACAGGAAGTTTCCTGACTTTCAGTTTAACTTTCTCTCATTCAACTTCAGGCCAACTCTCTAGCTTTTTAACATTTTGGACTGACTGTCTCAAACAGTTCAATTTTCAACTTACACATGATCAGTTTGGGTTTTGTTTCTAAATTTMTTTGATTTGTCTGACTTATTCTGTTCTTAAAGCGTTTCTTGGAATAAAACAAGTCAACTGCCTATCTGTCTATCTTGCACAGTACTTGTGGTGTAAGCAAAGATGAAGGTCTTGAGCTTCTACCTGCCTGTATGTTTGTATATACACATATACCTACCTACCTACCTACCTACATACATATATATATATATGCTGCTGCTAGAGAAATCAGGTGAAATGGCAGTTTAGCAAGCTTGGTCATGCTGTGTTACTGGAAACACCTCTTCTTGTGTTATCATTGCTGATCACAGCAAAGTACATTTTCCGTCATGGTTATATAAAGTTCATATGATTGAGAGACACTAAAATGGTATTTATATGTAAGAGGCTGTTTTCATCCCTTCTTCAGAAATTTTAGAAAATG
Source organism: Apteryx rowi (assembly GCF_003343035.1). Taxonomy (NCBI): domain Eukaryota; kingdom Metazoa; phylum Chordata; class Aves; order Apterygiformes; family Apterygidae; genus Apteryx; species Apteryx rowi. The sequence continues at coordinate 1,510,551 of NW_020448008.1, read as the reverse complement.
TGTGAGATGTCTGCCAGCATGAAACAGCATTTTAGTTTTTAGATCATGGCATCAAGGCACCATGCTGTGCTCCTATAACTTCCTTTCTCATTATTTCTTTAAACACTGTCTATCTGCTGGCCTGCTGCCCTGTCCTTTGGACCCATAGAAAGCTGGTTTATATGGAAGGAGTATGTTTAAAGAGGGCAAGAGAAGTATCCCCCATGAATGGTGTGTGCCTCCAGATATTTAGGAAAATGTATTGATCTCTTCAAGAAGGTAGATACTGCTTTGCAGCATATCCTTAATCCTTGGCATTTTAACTGTGTATCAGAGTGAGACAGAGAAGGACTCACACTGTAGTTCTATAGGTAAATCAGGAAGGCAGGAAATTCATGCAGTTGCATCATCCATTAAATACAAACTATGGTGACCTGGCTTAAGGAATGATCTGAGATGACTGATCAGAGGTTCCCTGCCAAACCCATGTCTATGGTGCAGTCCTGACACAATTCCTTTCATTTCTACCCTCAGGAGCTTCTGGAGGCGGGAAGAGGGAATCCGGTAGTGTGACAGCAGCACTTGGGAATACATGGAGTCACAGCGTCAACACCAGGCTCATACTACAGTATCATGACTTGCCRACAAGACAGGTGAGAAGTTAACAACAAAGAGAATTTAAATTGAGCTGCACAAACAGTGCTCTGTCAGATGGGCTGTGTCCTTTAAGTGTTCTGGTTATGCRGTGTGTGTTGAGAAGGCTGGCATTCTCAGGCCAGTTGCTTATTTGAGCTGGGGGGCAGTCAGCATCCTCTGCTTTTCAGGGATGGCCAGTCCTTAACTGCTTTGACTCCCTGTGTCAGTATGGGCTTCTCTGAGTAACGGGACCTGGTATATGTTGGCATGGTCACACACAAGTTTCTTGAGCTTTCGGTGCATTTCATGTTGTGGAGATGGAGGTAATCCTTAAGGTGCTTTCCTGCTCAGGCCTTTCTGTGCCATGGTTGTTTTGCTGTCATCTTTTTCACACTTCTGTGCCAAATTTCTGCTATGACTGTTAGGATAGGGAGCACTCTATCTTCTGCAGCTGCAAGTGGAAGCTCGCTGCTTGCGTCAGCAAGCTTAACTTTGAGCAGTAAATATGGTAACAATTTTACAGAAGCATGTCTGCAAAAAGGAGAAAGCTTAGCCTTTTCCCTGAGAGACTCCATAGTTTTAGATGAAAGTAGTGTTTTTGCCTGCAATCCTCATCTCTTAATTTAAAAAAAATGTGAAAAATTAGGAGGCAGGACATTTGGGTTTTTGATTGAAGAGAAGAACTTTTTTTTTGTTTTTAAAAACATCATAACCCATGATTTCATTTGTCCCTTGGGATATCTGTGGTTGTAATCTCTTTTGGCTTTGTCTATTCTGTTTTTGTACTGATGTAACTCTTTCCAAAGGCTCTGACCCTCAGTATTAATGTTACTGATTTTCTGCCGCTTAAAGTAGAGTGCTGTCAGAAAAATTGCTTTGCAAAACTTGCACCATCTTACTCCTCAGCATTACTACCCACATGCCTTCACAACAAAGCTCCTGGCTTTTCTGACACAGAGCAAGGTTTCTCACAAGCTTGCAGAGGCCTTCGAGCCAGAGAAGAGGAAGCCATTCTGTTTTATTCTGCTCATTAGAAGTAAAGTTATACCCCTGGCACTTCTATTCCCAGAGTAGTGTGTGTTGTGAAGCAGGAGTAGTCCTCTGGCTTCTCAGATAACAGGTTAAGTGTGTCAAAGGTGGTTAGAAAAAGGGTTTTCTTAACTTGCATTGAATGAGTGAGCACATTCAAATAGAAGCACACTCTCACTGTTGCTGCTCTTTTAAGTTCTCCCTGTGCTGCTTCTTGATCTGGACTGTAAGGAGCTCTGCCCTTCTGCATATGAGTGCAAAATGCAAAGCTGTTCACAAATTTCCTGGATCACTTTGGATGTATGTGGGAGGTGGATTTGGCAAAAGGGAGAAGGGCAGAAACTGGGCTATATGCTACTTCATGATACACAAAGTCAGCTAAAAAGGATTAAGAATGTTCCTGTGTTGGTGGAAAGAGGGAGCAGTTTCCCTAAAGAATATTCAGATATGAAGTCTAGTTTTCCCTGGTTTTGTTTGAGAATTAGTAGGTCACAGGTGTATAAAGTGTTTTTTCAGCCTTTACGTTCCTTAATTAAAAAAAAAAAAAGTTTAACACATCGTGTGTTAATCATGTGTAAATCATGTGTGTAACAAAAACAGAGTTTTAATCAGTCTTCCAGCTCAGTTTATCAGGTACATCACCTTGCTTGCATGTGATGCCATAGTCTATTTCAGTTAAATAGAAGAACCAAATCTGTAGTCAGGAAAAACAACCTTAAAATAAACTTTAATATACATTATGAAAAGCAAAGTAATTTGAAAGAGAAGTGTGATATAAATAGTGATATTATCTATGATGTCCATGAATGAAATAGGATATGTAGATGATATCCTGTAAATACTTTCTTGTTACTGATATCTGTCTCCTTTTTCTTTTTATTTTTTTGATAAATTCTCTTCTTAAATTCATCCAAATCTTTCAGCTGGACATGTGGTTTCCAGTAGAGTAAGGCATCTAGAATTATCACACTTGTAGTAGCACTGTATTGATTAAATTACTATAGTTTTATACAAAAATGTTCTTTTATAATTGTTTTTTACACGCTTTCAGAAGTGAATTATGGTTAAAGGTACCTCAATTCTTGAGATGCCGTTTCAGTCATCTTAAGGTGGCTCTGTCAGGAAGTACTGGATATCAAACCTTTGAAAATCAGCACTTTTTAAGGAAGCCTAACTTGAAGGTACAAAAATTCCCAAATCACCAATCACTTTCACAAATTCTTACATTACTGTAATTAAAATGTGTGTGATTATCTGTGTAGTCAAAATCATCCTGCCTTGGTTTTAAAAAGAAATTCTGCTCCAGGAAGTTACTGAAGTCACACAGTTGTTCTGGAAAACTGATGTTTGCTACCTGAGAATCATTTTACTTGGGGTGAAAAGTAGTGCAAAAACAAGTTTTCACTGCTTTTTACACCTCATAACCCTGCAGAATCAACACTTCTCAGAGAAGAAGCTGTGTTTTATTCTGACTTGCACATTAAGTGCAATTCTTTCTTTCAAAAACAAGAAAATTCTTTCTTTCTTCAGTCACTTGACCTCCTGAAGAAGGTCTTCCTGGCTCTGCTTTCCTTCCCTCTCTCCCTGAGCAGCCGGGCTGTGGTTGTGACAGTCAGAGGGATCTTCCATTCCATTTGACTTCCCTGGTAATGAAGCCTGTGTGCTAGTCCTCACTGGGAAATCGTCCCCTGTATACAGAGAAATCAGCACTGGGCCATGAGGTCTGAGGGTGGGACTCTTTCAAATGTGAAGTGAGCATATAATCGTTAAGTAGGATTCAAGCAAAAAGTTTTCTGGAAACATGGTATCTTCTGGACAGCACAGAGCGCTAGATTGCTAGATGCTTGTTCTCAGTCATGCGGTATTCATTCTGTGAAAGCTCAGGGTCCATACAGTGTCCAGACTCCTGAAACTCTGGGGAATGCCAGGGCAGCAGGTGGCAGAAAGAGTATGTGGAAAATCTGGGGAAATTAAGCATACAATTTCTACACAGTTTTTTTTTCTTTTATTGAGGAGAAAATTCCATCATTTTGTTTGTCCAACCACTATTTTTTCAGCCAGCTATCCCTTTCCCCACCCCACCCTCCATACGTCTGGTGAGCATTAATAAGACAGCAGCCAATTCAGCAAAGTAATGAAATCCTGCCTGCCCTAAAATGAATTAGGTTTGCTTTGTTGGTTGGACAACCACAGGTTACTCAATGAACAGATGAACTTTCCTCTTTTGCCCCCTTCTAGAAGCCAACGTTCTGGTTTTGTGTTTCCTTCAGGACAGAAGCAATGCCACTGGGGGGGGGGGGGGTCCTGTCTGCATTTAAATTAATTATGCCATCAAAACACACAAGCAGGGACCACAGTAGGAGTCTTTTAACTACTGAGGTGTGATTGAAGCTGCATGAGTTCCAAAGCAGGACAGTGACATAAGAGCTTGGGGAAAGCGGAAAAGGTAATCTTTTCACACAAATTTGTTTGTGAAGGGAATTTGTCACTATCTTTTTGCTGTATGGTACTGATATTTGGTTTTCCCTAAGCACTTGTGTAAGTCATTAACCTTGACATCTGTTCTCCTGAAATCCATACATAAACATGCAGGCTCTTTGAGCCTTGTCCAAAAACAACTGGGCTGCACTAGAAACTAAGACTCCTCAGTTACCCCTATGCTTATAATTACCCTTCTTTCCTGAATTGGAGTCAGCAGACTCCAAGATTACTGTTTTCATGTGTGCTCAGCTGTCTTTGGGGGCCAGCATGGTAGGGTTTAATAAGTTGACATGCTATATTTACCATTTTATTCTTGTCTTTTGGAGGCAGGGTGCTGGATTAAGTGAAACACTGGCCAGATCTGGTATGGTGACTTCTATGGGCCTGTTTTACTTTATACTTCCCAAGGGATTTGTGAGACTCACAATATTGTGTTAAGGTCTGTAATGCGTTCTGAAATTCTCAGATGGAAACCGCTATAGAAGCACAGAGTGTTATTTTATAACAATATTAATGTTTTCCTATGATATTTTAAAGAAAGAGCCTTTAAGATTGAGATATGGCATCGAACTTCCACAGCCTTGCCAGGTGAGTTGTTATACAGCAATTTTCCTGCTTCATGTAAAGTGTTTCAAATCCATAAGTCTGTGGTGACTCATTATTAAAAAAAAAAAATTACAAAACTTCTCTCATGCAAACTGATGCCAGACATAACTTTTGCTGTGTCCTTGGTTACAGACCAGCTGTTTTGTGCTGCTCTGCTTAGTATCATATGAATAAGCACTGAATAAGCATTCCAAAATTGTGACTGTGAAGCAACCGTGGTACTTTCCAGCCTGGGGAAGGGCTGGGAGAGTGGGTGAGAGTGAGGGTGAAGTTTAGGTGTATGTGACTTGCTAAGGCTTACTGCTATGATTCTTTGTTTGGATCTGGATTTGTTATAATTTTAGTGAAGCAACTCTTCCAAATGGCACAGATGTTTGCCTGTAACTCTACCAATGTTTGAGAAATATATTAAAAATAGAAATAATGTAAGTTGTTGCAGTTATGATGGTTTCAGAATATAAGTGAAACCAGATATATCTCTCCCTGTAAAACACTGAAAATAGTTGTCATCTAGACTCTGTAGCTGTTGGATCATGAGTTACCTAGTCCCATTTTAAAGATAATATCAGATGGGTTTTTCATCAATCAAAAGTGAAGCAAATAAACCACAGAAAATAAAGCAATTGCAAACAAGACAAGTAGAATGAGAAAGAAATACAGTAAGCACTATGTGGGGTTACCACTTTCTAAATTTTGCCTTAATAATCGGTAGGATAGCAAGTACAGCAATGAAGTTTGGAACAAACTTTTTAGTGTTCAAACATGATGGAAGATTGTAGCCTCATATTAAAAAGGGTTCTAATTATTTTCGTGAGATAGTAATATTTACTGGGAAGAGAAAAGAGGCAACCTGGCAGAACACATACTGAAATCACTGTGAGATGGAGGGAACAATGCCTAATACAAATGAAATACAAACAGTACAGCTGGGCTTTTTTCTATTAACTTTGTAATAGTTATAGTGACTTACTAAAGCAAATAGAGATCAAGAAGAAAAGGCAATGAAAATAAAAAGATGCTTTCCATAGTCTTAAATATAGTTTTGGAGTCAAACCAGCAAGATGAGGACAGAAGTGGCTACTAGTATAGAGAAATGTTAGACAGAAAGCTTTTCGCCTACTTTGGAAGGAACAGAGAAGAAGCTAGCTCTCAATTTTTGTCAAGGTGGAGCAAGCAGAAGCCCAGAGAGAACTGAGCACTGAAATGAACGTTGGGCAAGGAAGGTGACTGAGGGTGTGTGAAGGTTGCACACTTTTGGGTGTGAGGCAGGAGGTATTCTTGCTTCCATTCTGCCCTCTGTGTAGCTAGATTTGGGGAGGTTCAGAAAAGGAAATTTCAATAGATCAAAACAAGAAACGAAGAAAGCTCTGCATGTGGGTTTTTAGCAGAATTATTAGGACAAATGAAGTGCCATTCAGTGGCTTCAATCTGTGTTGGAAAAACCTGCCTGTATATGCTACATGAATCACATACCTAGTACAGTAAGGCAGATTATGTACATAGTACAATACTGTTTTTCAAGTCTTAAGGTATGAGAAAATCTGCAGATGATAGGGGATAATGAGCTCCAGTAAGCAGTGATTAAAAAAAGAGATGTAACTATTCCAGRTAGTTGGATATGGGAAACAAGTAGTACCTCCATTTTTCTGAAGGTCAGGTTTTAAAATGAAAGTGATATACAGTGTTGCCTATCATAGCTGTGTATCTGTTCTAAGCTAGTTATATAATGTGCCTATCTCATGGAAAATGAGTTTCATGAAAACACAGAGATTTCACACACACACACACACACACACACAAAAAAAAGAGTGATGATATGGAGTCATATAAGGAGATGGATTAGTTTTAAGAAAGTAGGGTGGGTTTAGGTAAGATTAAATTTTGTGGTTCTGCATTATGGAGGACATTGCTTTTGAAGAATGTCACCATACTGTAATGCAGGTTGAGCAGATTTACAATCTGATTAACCCAGCCTATGTGTCAATTTTTGGAGGTCCTCAGAAGAGATTATTTTACCCAATTTTTACGTTTTGCAGAACTACGTAAAAGAAACACCCTTATTTTGTCACAGAAAATAATTCATTCTTGCTTACAAAACCTACACAGAAGAAAGAAATATTTTTTCTTAATCAGTTTAGTTCTTATCTTTTTAAGAATCATGCTATTTTCCATGTTTTCTCCTTCCTTCTGCTGTTTCAAATGGCATAAACATTGTGACATGGCTGAACATGGCTGTTTTGACTTCCCTGTGTGCTCCACAAGAAATGTTCCTGGTGTGTACGGCCTTTCTGCCTGAGTGTGATAACCAGTGTCTTTTTGGGAATGTCCTTTGTTGGGGCGAACTATAACTGAAGATCTAGTAATGTGGGATGCATGTGGTATCTTTAGAAGATTATACAAGTGAGTAATAATCTCTTGTTATTTACTGGAATTACTTACTGTCTTTCAATTTCTTGTCGGGGCAAATTTTGAGCATCCTGACCAGGATGTTCAGCCAGTGCAGTATGGCGCTATTGGTGCTAGCACGGATACTGAAAGCAGCACAGCTGCACTAGTTCACTGCTGTGCCCTGAACTAGTAAGACTGAACCTAGCACCGTGCTGATGTAGCTCTCCTGCTTCTCTTGCTGGACTAGCTTGACTGTCTCTAGCTGAGGAATTTCTCCCATGTGCTTTAATGTGCACATAGACATCTTCTAACTCTTACCAAAATCAAAGATCCCATTAGCAAAAGACTGGTGAAATGACTTTCCATGTCAACTGACTGTCCATTTTTCTTGCTTTTTATGAGGCAGGACACTCCTTTGGCTGTTGAGTGTCAAGATACAGAAGGACTGAAGGAGCACTGATTGGAATTATGCAAACCCTTGCATTAAAAAAAAAGATTTTTTTGTAGGACAGACAGTCTACTCCAGAGACTTCTGCCTCATCCCTTCTATTTTTTGAATCAAGATGGCATGAAAGGTTGTTATGTGCTCAAATTTCCACGCATGTGTACAAACCACATCCTTTAAAAATACATGAATAAGTAGCTTATTAGCTGCTTCTGATTGAAAAGGCTCTAGACTGATAACGCTGATGACAGAAATCTTTTGCTTTCCATAGATCATATACAAGCGTAAGCAGCAATATGAACTTAGTGAGTTGCATGTGAACAGGATGAATGCCATAAAAAGTAGAGGAAAAGGGTCAGTAACCAGTATCTAGAGCTGGAATATCACTAGGCCACTTTTCTGACTTGTGTGTTTGTTCATGTCTCTGCAGTAAGGTTCCTTCCTAATGGACTTGTGGGGAAGGGTTATACAATATAAACATCACTGTAGTCCTGTCTGTGTTAAATGGGACTGGATTTATGGCCGTCTCCTGTTAACAGGACACTTTATACAGAGAAAAATATTTCCATCAGTCTCGAACAAGAACCCATTTACTCAGATGCTTGTACAACACTAATCAATGTGGTATCTAAGAATCTATATAGAAATGAAAGGACTCTTGACAGAATGGAAAAGAACAGAAGGAAGCCTTTAAATAGTTCATATTTTTCTCTATCCCTTTTTTAATAAGCTTTGCAGTTTTTCTTAATGAAGGTTATTTTAACACCAGATTGACAAAAGGTAGCAGCAGCTGTGCAATCTTCAAACTCAGAGATTTGTAATGCAAAGCATCCTAAACAAAGAAGCAGGGACATCTCTGAGGTAGAGAGGTAAATTCATTCATTAAATTATACTCAGTCTTTCTACTGAGACTGGTAGCAAAGGAGTATACTGATGAGGGTGCTTTCCACTAGAGACTGAACTGCAGCATCCCAGCTATTTTTCACAGGCCAGTCAGCTCTCCTCTTTGGCTGCCACCAACCTGCACTGGTTGTGAGTTCGCCCCGTCATGGTACGCTGTGTTTTCAAATTACTGTGCAAACGTTCGCTGACTGATCTCTGCAACACCCCTGCCAGGTGCTCATAACTGAGGAAACTGAGTCATGAATAACTAACTTGCCAGAGTAAATCCTTTGCAGCTGGGAATAGAGCTGAAATCTGTTCACTGCCATTTATGTGCCACTAAGCTTGCTCTTACTCAATCTTTACTGCCTATTTTTCAGGCACTTAAGAAGTCTTTGTACCTCCACACAGTATGTAGTTCCTATCTGTGAAGGCACTCCTGCTTCTATGTCCAGTTTTCTCTTTAAATTAACTCACGCTCTGCACTGGTTTTATGTATGTTCTCTGTGTCACTGACTTCTCTCGTCTTCTGAATCTCTTTTCTTAGCATGCCATAAACATTTCTTTGTTGATGTTCACCATTAATGTAAGCTTAACAGAGCTGAGACTGTGTTCTGAGCTTTCTTGCAAAACCCTCTCTACTTCTTTGTTTTCCTGTTTCTGCTGATAGCATAGGTGTTTTCTGTCTCTTAGGCCCAGGGCCCAGAAGTCACCTTGCATTCCTACCTCTCTCCCATTTGCAAACATTAAAATTGTTCCAAGTTATGCTATTACATATTTCACAACAAAGCAAAGAGCTACCATTTAAACTTTTAGACAAGTAAAATGCTTGTCCAGGCCCTTATCTTCTGTATTGGTTAATGCAACATCTTAATTTCTAGTATCATTAACCCCATATTTTTTCTCCTCTATCCAAAAAAACCCCACAGAAGAGAGAATTGTTACCTTGGTACCTACACAGTCACAGTGACCCTACTGTTTTGATTTTTATATTTTCTCTCCTTTATAACTGGGAAAGAAGCCTTGTGCCTTTGTCTGATTGTGTAATTGTGCACCTTTGTGTAAATCAGATAGCAAGATTCTCAGAAATCAGGGCTATGTCTCCTGTTCTTTACTGGGAGCCACTTAGAGGTCAGGATAGGAGGGGTAAGATTACTTATAACAAAATCCGTTCTGAAGATAAACAGAGAAGTTCAGTTTGTGAGGCTGTTAATCCAATGCCTTTTACAAACATTGTATTTACAGCTCACTAAAACAGTATAAAATATGGGAGAGAGAAAGAACCAGATCTGATTTTCAGGCTCTGGTCTGAACTGTCTGAAAAATGTTTAATTTGTATGCTTAAGCCCATTTGCAGAGAGGGAATGAACACAAATTCCCATCCTGTTTATGTAGAATCACTTTTCTGATTTTGATTGGACTTTGGTGTGAGCTTTCTCCTGAAAATAGAGTGGAGTTAACCTAGGGCAGATTCTGTCATCAATATCTGAAGTGTCATTACTCCTAACATCAGAGTGTCAATGACCAAAGTTGTTTATCCTTGGAATGCCATCACAAATCCCCCTGTCTCCTGTCTTTTGCCAGATCCTATTTTTTTTTCTTTTCCTTATAATTGAAAGCAAGCAAACAAAAATTCCTAACTCATATAAGTGTTTATTATTTAGAAAAGTTCTGCTAAGTCCATCCTGGAATATGGTATACTTAAAGTTTGAAGACATTCTTAATAGAGAAGAAGATCAGAATATCATTATGAAGAAATTGGATAAACTTAAGTAGTAAGAATATAGTGAAATATGAAATTGATAATATAAATAGCATAATATATAAAATACTATTAGGCATTACAAACAAGTTTCTGCTTTACATAAGGAGCTTACAAGTTGGAAGTGAAGATAATACTTGAATGTTTTAGTTGATCACAGGATGACTAAATCAACAGGGTAATGCAATCATGAAAAGAGTGAGTGCTATCCTAGGATGGGTCGGGCAAGATATTTTCAAAGAAAAAAGGAAAGTACCATTGTAGAAAGGCACTGGGAGTTCTCATCTGGAGTATTGTATGTAGCATGGTCATTTGTGTTTAAAGTAGCTATGTTCAAAATAAAACAAGTGCTAAGAAGGCATAATAGAGTTACTATGGGAACAGAGATACTACTTTGAGAGAAGACCCAAGAGCTCTGAAGAAACAGACACAAGTGTGTCTTCCCATGGCCAGGCATCGAGCCCATCCCTCTGCTGCAAGTTCTTGTCCCCACAGCAGAATTGGCCAAAGGCAGCTTTGCCACTTCCATGCAGAAGAAACGTATTAGCACAGCTTACTCTGGTCTGTAATTTAAGCTGATGCGTTGGACTTCAAGGGAAGTGGCTGAGGCCTGAGTGTACATGTTCTTTCACTGGTTCCACTGTAGGTGAGTTTATGAGATGGACTGATCAGAGAGCTCAGGATGGTGATGTTTTAGGCTACTGCAGCAAGATTGGTTAGAATTCATCTTATTAACTGGGTCTAGGTGTTACACTGATCCAGAAGCCAAAGCCTTGTAGCTGGGAAAGGCTCACACCTTTCTGGCTTGGAGCAAACATGCAACTGTGATACTGTAGTAATTTTCCAGTGGAAGGTAGAAACAACAGATCTCCTTTTAAGAAGAATAAGGAGGATTTAGTAATAGAGAAAGTCTCTTCCAGTCTTGTATCCCTGTCAGAATAATGAGTCTATAAAACAGTAGTAGTGTAGTTTCATATTTGTCCTCCTTCTGTGCACATGTGCTCATTTATAATTCTAAGATTATTATTTTTTCTACCTTGAGGATTTCCTGACTCAGTAATACTTTCTCCTTCTTTCTTCTTTTTCTCCTTACTTTCTTCTTAGGTAAGGTCTGTGCTAGAATATGTTTGCTGATGTAGCAATAAGTTTGAGCTGTTACTGGTAAAAATCAGATACCTCAGATAAATGTGTAAAACAAAGCAAGCTTCAACATACTGACTTTAGCAAGCAAAATGCATTGCATCCTCTGAAAAGGCAGAAATCAGACACGATCCCCATGTTCAGRCATTACAACTTTCATGATGCTCTAAACATATTAAAGGAGAGTATTTAAGGAGATTTTGTGTCTAGGATATTATACTTTGAACTTGAATTGATGCTTGTTTTTTTGAATCTAATGTGATTGAACTTTCTAGATTGACAGCCCAGGAGAATGATAGCCAGTGAGTGGATTTTCAAGATGGGCTGCACAGAAAACAGCATATTTTCTTCTCTTCAGCCTTATCAGTATACCTACCCGTGGTATGATCAGTTAATCTAGAGGGGTTTGTTTTGCCTAGACTCTCTGATCTTTGGTGTCTGTTTGCAATTCCTGTGGTATCGGTGCCTTTAGCTGTGATCCAAAAACAGACCAAGAAAAAGAAGAAACCCTCCTGTTGCTTAGAAACTGAATACAGGCTACTGACCACCTCTAAGGAATAGAAACAATTTTGAGATACCACTGCCTGAGAGGGATGGCACCCTAAAACAGAGGTTTTCAATGGACTCTGCTGTTGGAGGTCTGCCTAGCCAACTAGCTCTTCTTCATCATTTCTACCTTTCATGCTGCATCAAGAAGATGTAAAATATATAATTTTCACAATATTACCTTTCCCTGCACTGATTGCTATAACTGATGGAAAAATGTGATGTGATTTTAAAAGACAACTGCTCAATCAGAAATGGAAAGAATGCTAGTGCATTAAGGTGAAGCCCACATTGTGGAAACATTTAAAGATACTTGACTGAAAGGTAAAAGGCAGATTTACTGTAAAATCAGTTCTTCATTATACAAGATAATGTGAGGGAAGTTTACAATAAATCCAAATAAAGGAAAAACATGGATAATATACTACTTTCTGGTCTGCAGTGGCTTTGCAGAATCCAGTTTGGGGCGTCTACATGCTCCACAGTGCTGAACTGGAAGCTATGGTGTTTAGGATGCAAAGACACCTGAGCTGGCTTTGTACAAAGCTGACTCTGGTCTAGGAGATTTGGCTTGGAGTCTGAGCCAGTAAAGCCTTTTCAGACCTGAGCCAGCACTACTATTTTACTGTGCAAGCTGATATTTCTGGTCCGATTTGTGTGTTTGTTCTCCAGTATGTCAGAGAAGTTAGTCTCTCTTACTGCCTGAATTTATTTATCTAATAATAATATGAAAACCTCTACCCATGTTCTTCTCAAGCTGCAGATGGAATTAGAAAGCCGCTTAATCCCCTCTCAACTTCTTTTTATGCTTCCCGCTGGATCTAGTCCAACTCTTATTAAAAATAAGAGGAAACTAGTTTGTTTTCCTTTCTTCATATATTTTGTCTTACTTTTCACTGGTGATCTTAGATCGGCTATCTCAGTCTTCATTTGAAATAGCTGAGCAGGCTAAAAAGAGAAAAGAGAGGTCTAAATTAGCATGAAAGAATTCAAGGAGTTTCTCACTCATCTAAATTTATTGTTATTAAATACAGAAAAGAAAGTTATCACTGTAAGAAATGTAGTAAATAAAAGTTGCATTTTAGGTGCTATTACAGGAAAAAAGAGGTGAAAAGATTTCTTTTTCACTAATTTTTTATCCTACAGTTTTGCATTTTCTTTGCTAAGGCCACATTTTTGTCCTTTGAGCATAACAAATTAAGTTTTCAAAAATCTACAAATATTTATGATCCCTAGCGCATCACATAGACCAATCTGAATTTCTAAAACGCAGTCACCGTGCAAGAGAATATCAAAGGTTATGAGCTGTAAATGTAACTCCAAGGAGTTTTGTGAAAAGAACGACCATTGTGTCTGACCTTTGCTTTTGTTTCTCCTGCAACGTAAAAGGGTTTACTAACCTGCTGGTTCTTCTTTAGGGCATGCTGTCATCGAAACATTACAGATCTGATGGGTTTTAAAGCACTGTTTCAGGTCCTAAAGGACTGTCCAGCTATCGTCCGTACCATGTACTGAAGTAAAGTACGTTTGCCTTTACCTTAGATAACAAAATTACAAAGTTGGTGAAGAAAAATGTATTAATTGGTGGGGAACCACTAGAAACTTAAACCAAGTCTCCCTAAATATTTGTTGGTTGTTAGAGAAAAGTTTTTCTGGCACTCTGTTGCTCAACTGTAGTGCATTCAGTAATACAGATGATTTTTATAAGACCGTGAAGCTTTCTTTTAACACATTGTTTTCTACTTCCTTGGTAAAATCTCTCCCAGTAATGTTTTTGTTACAGAAAATCTGAGTCTTTTAGAAAGATTGAAATTAAATATTAAATTAAATCTATGACCTTTTCCTGACTTCTATAAAATATTACAATATTCCAAAAGTACATTCATTACATCTGTGTGTATTAGCCCACAGATCTGTATCAATTTTTTCTTGTCTTTATTATGTGATGCCCAGTGGAATCTAAATATATTCTACTGAGGCTTCAGATAAGATAAAATTTCTGTCTCTCACATGTGAATTTAGCAGTATTGTTGTGTTAGGTTGTCTCCAAGGACTTAACTTTTCGGAACAGAACAAAGTGAACATACAAAAAAAAAAAGTTGGAAAGTGTTTTTTTTGTTTCATGTCAAAAGCTTTTTGCAGCCAGTAGTGTGGGTGAAAATATTTATGCTGTGGTCTAAACTTTGTTGAATCCCATTTCTTCTTGGCCCAAGTCTGGGAACTTAAGATTGTGACTTTACATCAAGCAAGTATGAGGGACATTGTTTTTACTGGTGTCTAAAAACGATGAATGTGGGATCGGGAGAGCGCCCTTGTGATGCCCTTTACACTGGATTAATTTTCTTTCAAATTGTAAACAATGATTTTGAGCTTTTTTAGCTTTGGAAAGCCAAAAGAAAGTGAAATGCTGTCCTATGTGAGAAGGAAAGACTATTAGCTGAATAAAGATTTGAGACACATTAGAAACAGGGATCAGGAATTGAATTTGCAGCAGATGATACTTTTTTCATCTGTAGAAGATAAAATAAGCAATACGTTGCTGAAACTCTTGTAAGTAAGGTTAATAGGGATCTGAAGAACAATGAAAACAATAAATCATGATGGCAATGGTTAATTACATATTTTTTAAATGTATATTTGTTATGTCATAGTTGAGAATTGCACCCAGCTGCTCTGCTCTGTGCAGTGGTGAGGGCTGGATGCTGTTTGGATCCCCACCTCTTCAGCCACAAGGACAGAGGAGCCGGTGGCACCTCTATCTATGCGTGTGGCTCAGTGGAGGAGAAAGTGGGTAGCTGCTGGGCTTCCCCGCTGTTTTCTCAGCTGCTACCACCTCTTCCAGGCAAATCTGGCAGACCAGATGGAAGCAGCTGCCTGTTCTCAGGAGAACTTCTCTGATGCCGTTGTACTGTTGCTCCCTTAGGAGCTCTTCCTGATTCAGGACGCATGATCCTGGGGATAAGGCAGTGTTCCTATATATGTCATAAATAAGAATTATATCCTTCAGCGCTTTTCTTGTTTCTAGAATCAGACTCAAACTGAACAGTATAGATGACTCTGAAAAGCTATATAAATTTTATTTTCTGTTCTTCTCAATACAGTGGGCCATATGTCTGATGAGTGACCACAGACTGCTTCACAAGAACATTCCCCTAGGAGTTTGTCTTTACGTTACCCAACTTCATCCAGCCACAACACCACTCCTAAATCCCTTTTTAGTACTATTTCATTGTGGTAATCAGGACGTGCTGTCTGTCTGTACTCTTTCCTGCTTAGTAAATGCTACTAGCTTTTTCTCCTGAATTACCCTTCATGTTGGACGATTACCAGGCCTTTGGGCCTTAGAAGTATTATAGCATAGGAAATTGTCATGGCCAAGCTTTTGTGAAGTTTCCTGGCCTCTACAGGACTCTCCATTGGGAGAATTAGGAAAGACTGGAAAACAGAAAAGATGACAAAATTCAGTTTACAAAGTAGGGAATAAGGCATGTGTCAGGGAGACAGAAAGTGACTCTGGGAAGAAGAATTTCACAGGGACTGGTGTTACATAAACAGTCAGGAGTTGTTTGGTTCCTCGTACCCTGTATTTCACATGGGGGAAACTTATACCTGGGCCTGCCCTGGGACTCCAGAAGGGATTGGCATGTGGAGTATAAAGGTAAGATGAGGCTATTTGCCTAGTCTCTCTGGCTTAAGTGGAAGTATACTGGAGGCAACCTGCTTTTGTGCATTTCCAAGGCCAGATTGTTGCAGTTTGACACAATTCAGATCAACATTTTGGATTTGATTTTTTTTCTCCAATTAAAACTTCAAATGTCCCAATGTTTGCCTGATACTATGAGCAGTTTTCTTACTATGAGCAGTTCATATTGTGAATCCTTAAATATATCAGGCAGGAAAAAGACATTCTGGCTAAAATAGTTCAGGACTCTGTTCACAATCTGGGAGAGGACAGCTAAGCAAAATAATCGTCTTGTTAGATTTGGCCTACTGCATTCAGGACAGTCATTCTTCTGGAGCATGTCATGGCAGTTTACCTTGGAAAGCTTTATTTTCATTGTCTGTGATTGTCTTTGATTTTCATTTGAGGTTTTGCTGATTTCCTTCCATTGAAGTTATGGTTACTGAGTCCAGGGATATTCGGAGCTCCTCATTACAATGCCTGAAGCTAAAACCATGTCAGATGGCAGCAAATATTTGATGCTAAACTCCCTCACTGGAAAACCGATGTTGGACTAATACTTGCACACCACAAGGACTGGAGCAATTTGCAGACTGGTCTTCTGTTGCCAGCAATTACCTGGATAAGATAGATTCAGGACCTAGAAAACGTGAATAGTTAATCTCCGGATGTGAGTATCTGGTGAGAGCTTCCTTTTTATAGACAGTAAGTGCTAGAAATCATTTAAAAGAAGAGGAGAACGTCACAACTAAAATACACGCCTTTGTTCTGGTTTTATGAGGGGAGAAGGARTTGACCCCACTGAATGTTTGGGGAACAGATAACAGAGCTGCTGTTTGGCCCTCTGTGCAGGGAAAAGCAGAGTATCTCTGGAGCTGTGCCTGCCTGGCAGAAAATTAACACAGCGAAGTTGCTACAGATGTCTGTCTCCATGCCTGAGTTTGGACTAATGCAAGGGAATGTTATGTGATTTTCATGTAATCACTCAATGAGACAGTGGCAGAGCTAGGAAGAGAGTTCATGAATCCTGATTCCCAGGTCCTGGCATTACACAATAAGAAAAAGTTCTTTATGAATGTATTGCTCTTTAGAGGCAAGAACTGAAAAAGCGAGGTATAGCAGGACATGACATTCAGAAAGTGTCCTCTTTCCTGGACTTGCCCATTCCCCTGTTTCTCCTCCATTCTTAAAAGATTCTTGGTTTTCATTTCTATCTCCTCCTTTTGTTTGTTTTCCTTCCATTTCTTTCCTTTGCGAGTATTGAATGTCTCCTTTGGGAGTAAGCCTAGCCACATGTGCGTGCAATGATGGTTTATTTTTATTGGAGTCATTGCCTGTGACTGTTATTCATTACTATAAGAAGAACTGCACTAACAAACTGCTCCAAGAACTTTTTTTTGGTAGTAAAAAGTCCTGTTTTGYACATAGCTGTTGAAAGTATTTACTACCACTGTTATCTAATGGGTTAAGAGTTTGGAGCTTGGATTCTGATGCCACCTCCTGAATGTCCTGTTGTGTCTGGTGTTGCAAAGCAGAATCTCATCTTCTTTCAGCCTCCTGGGCACATTATCTCTCTGAGTCAGATTTTCAGTCATCTGTCCACCTCTCTGCTACCTGAGCAGTTGAATTGGCGTCTGCTTAGGGAAGAATTTTTGGTTGCACAAAGCTAATATAGTCACTGTGTACTGCTGTGGCCTCTTATGATAAAGCATACAGCCAAAAAACCACTGTGCTCCAAACAAGGCCTGCCTGGGATGAAGTGACTGATTCAGAAAAGGCAATTCAAAAGTAGTATAAAAATGCTTTTGTCTCCCTTGTACTTTAGTGTTCTCCTGGCACTGGATAAGCAATCAACAGCACTACCTCCTTGCCTTTATTCTCAAGTCATCACACATTTCTCTGTCACTGTGGGCAGGACCACCATCTCCCATCTTGCAGGCTCAATTCCTGGTATTTCTGTAAGCTTTTACCGTATCATAAATCATGCAAATAGGCCAAGAAGCCCAACAGTAGATGAGGAGCGTATGCTTAGCATAAATGTTAGTCAGAACTTAGAGATGTAAGCAGCTTTATTGATTCCACATAAGAAATATAACAATGTAAAATCAAGTAATATTACCCACTCCTGAGGTCAGAGTGCAGCACAGTGAGGCAAGATAAGTGATCTACCTAGGGTTACCCAAAAGAGCATACCGTTACCCTAAAAGTTAACGGTAGGACAAAACAAACAAGCAGAAGTGATTTATCTGAAGTTTGGCTCTCATCGCATAGGTCCATGATTTCTAGAGATTGTTTTAAATATTTCAGAATCTCTGCTTCCCATTAACACTGACACCTGAACCTTAAAATCAAAGGTAATCTGACAGAATTTGTCCAGGCATATTTTACTTTTGTTGATGTAAGAGATTTGGTTGACTTCTTTATCCCATGCTGAATCCATCTCATGTTTTCCCTCAGGTTTTCTCTTCATTAATTTTCTTACTCAAACTCCTGCCCACTATTGCTGTTTCCCCTGCAAAACTGTGTTAAGTGCATCTGCATTTCTCCTCCTTATTTTTCTCAAGATGAGAGCCAGGGACCAGTTAACTTTGCAGTCTTAGCAATGTTTTTTTAATAGGTGGAATTTGCATGTGTAATATAGTTTACATGCATTGCACTAAAGGAAAATAAACACACATGCTGCTAGGTTTCTGGAGGTGAGACAACAGCAGGGAGTCCACTGCCTTTTGAATCTGTTCATTTTGCTGTTGTTTCCAAATGTGTGCTAAAGGGACGCTTTTAGGGTATACACGCTCAAACGCTGTTTACCTTCTTTTCTGCGCTAATTGGTTTGGATGTATGGAATGCTTCTCATAAAGTGCCTCTAGCTGCCATTGTTGCTTTTCTATAAAATAGTAGAGAGGAAACTCATTCCTAAACAGTTTCCTCTGGACAGGATTTTCTTGTGGGGGAAGGAGAGATCCAATTATAGAGCAATTTAAATTGCTCTATAAAGCATTTTATTGACTTGTGGCCCATTAACCCTGGTCTTGATGAAAAACTTTTCAAAGAACTGGATTTTATGGAGCCACATCTCTCAAGTGCTGTGCATGGCATAAATGAAGCATGATATTCTTCTAAGAAAACAATCCAAATTGTAATTTGTTGTTTTACATGTTTGAAAGTATTAGGGACTCCACAGCTGTTCCCAGTACTGTGGCACATTTGTAGCCCCATCTCCCGCTGTTTGCTCCCAGGTGCTCAGAACTTCTTAACCTTTACCCATTCTCAATCCAGCAGGTTTGTTTTACCAGGGAGTATGTATGTGCAGTGTCTAGATGATTAGGTGGGCTGAAACAGGACTGCATATATTCGCTTTCTCTCAGCTGTCTGTTTCTCGTCTTTCATTTCCAGTCATTGTACAGCCTGCCCTGTCCACAGCCTTTTTTAATGRCAATGAAAGAAACCATGAAGAAGCCTCCACGTGATGCTTAGCATACAGTGCAGACAGTGCTGCTGCTTTCTTCAGCTTGAAAAGGGGAAAATCTGTACATAGAGAGCTTTTCCTTGCAAGGGATTTGGAGGAGGATGTGAGCCATGGGATAATCTTTGCAGTCATCTCCATATGAAAATACAAGTCACTGATAAAGTCAAACCAAAACTCTTACATTATTTGCTTGGGAAGACAATGTGATTTGGTAAAGTTTTATTCAGAATTTAGTACTGATACATGCTGTACAGTCATTAGGAAGACATTTAATCTCTGACCTTCCATTTACCCAAATGCATAATGAGAATATTTTTCACCACTGTTGTAAAGCCTTTGAAAATCTACGGATGAAGTACCAGATAAAGTATTGAATCAAAATCCTGTTACTCCAAGAGCCATTCTTAGTGGGGGATCAGTAAATTATTTATGGGTATTTCCTGCAGGCTAAGGATGTAGATAGAGGATACCTAAGCTACTTTATTTCACCAGAACACTGGAGGTGAAGTATTAGGGTTGTTTTTTGTTCTTATGCTAAGGAACAAATATCCCCTGAGATAAACCAGAATCTGCTGCAAGATTGAAGTCTCTGAGAGAGCTCCAAGGCCTAAAGAGACACTAGAGTTTGGTGAGACCTGGCAGAAAACAAGACACGTTTTTTCTCCCACCTGGTAGAAAGCCATCCTGGTGTTCTGAAGGATGTTTTTATGTGAAGAGGGAGCAGGAAACAGCTGCTATATTGCTGCTGGGAGGCCTTGATGCTACTGCAGAGTTAGTGCCTATCAGGGACCTGCTGATTGCCTCCCCAGGCCCCTTTCTGGTGGGCTGGAGGCAGCCTAACCTGTGGAACTGGGTATGAGAGCAGGCCCTGGGAACTGGATCATAATTCCCGCTCAGAAGTAAATGATCTACAAAGTAAGAACTGCTGCTTTCATTTCTAGAATATATCAAATTCCTGCACTTTTGGTTTTAAAATAGCGGGTAGGGTCCAAGAAGAACCAGAAGGGAGGGGAGAAGAAACAGTTACAAAGTCTGCTGGGATATTTGATGCAAAATCAACTTAGTTGTTTTTCTTACTGGCTTTTTCCTGGGCTCTACTGCAGCTGAAAAAACAACCTTTCTAATCTACAATAAGAAGGGAAATTCTGGCATGAAGATTGTCCACCCCAGACATTTGGCACAATCGAGGAAAGAGTTGCTTAGCTTAGCACTGATTTTATTAGTAAGTGAGGCTAGCTGAACCTTTAGATATAATCTTTTCCCTGTTGAATGACACTGTCGATTGTGTAGGTTTCCCTCTAAATTCTTAGCTATGCTCTTCCATGCTAATGTAGCATAATCGAAGAGTTCTGCTGAAACCTACCAACCGTTAGCAATGACTGTTCACTGCAACAGAGCAGCAATATAAAATCAGTAAAAAATCCCAGCAAGCCAACATCATTTCAGTAAGGGCAGCTGTAGTAGTGAGAGCCAAAGATTCCTCTCACAAATCTACTGCATTTGGTAGTTAGATCTGAATTCCAAAATATGCATTGGCTGTAGGTGTAGTTTTGTTGTTCTTTACCGTCCTTAGTGCACATATATGTATTTTTGTTTTATAGCCTTCTACTCTCCAAGAGTACAAAAGGTAAGTCTATCAGGAAAGGAAATCTAAGGAAAAAATTAACACAGAAGGAAATAAAAAAGAACAATCTTTTCACTGAGGAAAAGAAGCTGACATGCTCTAAAAGAAGCATCAGATGGCTCCACTCATGTTCCTCAGCCATTGTGAGAATCTCAGCCATGTGATTCCTTGTAATAGTCACAACAAAACTGGGGAAGAGTAAAAGCTGGTTGTCGTCTTAGTCTAAATGGAAATAACATATTAAATGTTAATCCTGCTGTTTTTATTGAATGTTTCATTAAAAAATCTTAGCCCATTACTTTAGTTAAAATCACTAGTTTTTCATTATGAAATCTTAGTTCTTTACTAGCTGAGAACTCATAACTCACTCAAAATCATCTTAGTTATTTCACCTCTTGGTAGTTTATCTTGCTGTCATTTTGATAACTAATTTGATATAAGAACCTGTCCCCTTCATCATCATTACTTTTTTTGGCAGGACACTGGCTTGATTTCTGGTTATCAGATTACATTTGAAACTCCATCCAATACATTTTGCAATTCATCACATTCCTTGCTATTGACATGGGATGTTGTCCCAGTAATTAGTATTTTCTGCTGGGCTTCTGCAATCAGTTTCTGTGATGCATCTCTTCCACAAAGTCCATAACAATAAATGGTATTAATAAAAATGCCTACCCTAATTAAAAAAACAAACTTTAATATACATTTTTTCTGCTGTCATCATCAATTCTCTCTAAGCCTTTTGTTTCTCAACTGCTCTGCCTGTCACCCATTTATCTTGCTTTATCTAATCTAATGGCATCTATCCAATTTCTATTCACTTTTCATCAAGGTGATATATTTTCTCTTCCTTAGTACCTTTGTGTGCTTAAAGTGCCTCATGGCAGGAATCATTTTTCAGTTGTTTAATGTTTATTCCATATTGCTGTCAAATAATAAATAATTATTACAAACCTCTTGAGATGAAACGTGATGCTAGAAGGGAAGGAAATGAAACTAAGATTTGACAATTTTGTAGAGTTAGGACTTTGCAAAACTTAAAATAGGTTTGATTTTTACTTTTCTCATCCCTCTCTATCATTCCCACTTTAGTAGGACAGTAGTGTAAGAATAATTCCATTGCTTTTTATAGTCCATTCCAGAAGCTCATGGATAGTCCAAATCAGACTCAGTAAAGCATCATCATTTTTCTATGTCTGTTTTCTGTTCACTTCACCATTTAAAAAAATCATTTCACTAATCTAAGTGCCTGTTATCTTCGTTGGATTATTATTGACCATTGCTACTTGCTCATCTCAGAATGTATAGTCCTCCTGGTGAAATTCTGGCTGCACTGAAGTCAATTGGAAAAATTTCTGTTCAGGCCAGGATTTCATCTCTGATTCCTTGACTGAATAATGCTTGTCATAAAAGGTGTGTTTTTTCACTTACCTGTGTAGGAAAAAAAAGGAATAAATTCCTTTAGGTATGTCAGGAAGATTAGTGGAGTTGTATGTTCTTTTCTCTTCACAAAGCCAAAAATGAACCAAGGAAATCCCTCCTTTATGTTGGACTGCAAATCTGTGTTCTTAATCTCAGTCTGGGAGAGTAAGGCTGTGGAAACAGCTTTCTGTTTCAGCTTGTTACACAGCTAGCCTCTTTGCAAAGAATTTAGATTCAGATCCAGATTCAGATAATCAACCTTTCTGTACTCTCCTTTCTCCAGAGGCTGGAACTGATTTACAATTGCAACAACAAATGTAGTTAAATATATGTGAGTTTTAGAAATGTCTGCTCTATCAGAACTGTCGGCTTCTGCATGATACTGGAAGCCTCTTTGTGTTCTCCATGTCCTTAGGCAGTTGCTTGGAATTTTATGGAGAGAAACAGGTGCTCAAGGGGAGACGGGTGAGAAGGCTTTAATATGAATTCTAGAAGCTTTTTTTAAGCCTTGTTGCTTTGAGCTGAAGGCTGTCCCAGAATCTCAACTGTACTGATGGTCCAGCTAAAATGTATTCATAGCTATGTGTTTTTTCCTGTGCCAATGTTGTCTTTCAGTTTGAGCAGCTCTTCTCTTTCTGTCCTGTTCCATTCTCTGGTACCGCCTGCTCCTGTCACTTGCACACATAGACACCACTCAGCCTTCATTCACTTCATCCAGAAGATGGTTTGCAGCCACCTTTCACTGTTTTCTCTCTGCTTGGAACACAAATCTAAATACATTTTCTTTTTCCAATTTATGTTAATGTAGAGTTTAGTGTTGTAAAAAAAAAAAATCTTGTTTAGTCTTTCTTGTTTTGAAATATTGCTATCATAATTTAAAAGTTATTTGTCTCAGTAAGCAAACATTTGAAATAAAGCAATACCTTTGAATATCATGACCTACTGTTTCACTAAAAAATTCTGAGCCTCAGATGTAACTGGAACAGCCTTTCAGAGGGCCCCTGTGATGTGCTGCAGAAAGGGTGTGATTTATTATATTTTTTCATTGCTATAGTTAGTTATACACATGTTGCAACTACATAAAAATGCAGTAACAAAATGTTCGTAGGGTTATTTGAATGTCCATCTGTTTGCACGTACAACTGTGCCTAGTGCACATGCATCTATCGGTTAGTATGTATGTGCACAGTACTGTACAGAATGCCAAAAATTTGACCTTAGACATCACATTTGTAACTGTTTCAATTCAGGACTTTCTGATGGAAACATCCAGCTGTTCTGGGAGACTTTGTAACTGAGCATTTGTACAATTTTTACACCTCATCCACTCCCTTATGTATAAGAAGGTTCTCAGGCTTAAGCAACTGCRAGGCAACACAAGCGTGCCAAGCACAAGGAGGCACTCTTCTTTCTTCCTTGCAGATTCTCTCTCCCACCATTTAAGTGAAAAGGGCTGAACTGCCTGGGGATAATTACAGGGAAAGGAATTTTGGTTTTGTCAGGGTGCATCTCAGACGTGTGATGTGACATGCTTCTCCTTTCTGCAGCAGTTGGTTACAGTAAGAACAATGATTAACATGCAAGAGGGGAAAGTGCTTGCACTGCAGTTTTCCTATGTGGAGTAGTTCACAAAGGTTATATCACATCCTGAGGCAATTTTGCCAGCTTCACATGACTGAAAGGAAAACATTGACATTTGTGACTGGACTGTTGTTCTCTGGCTGTATTTGTGGTCTTTTTGTGCCCTGCTTTATTTTTTACTCTCTGAAGAAGGAAGGAGACTATATTTTGGTGTTCATTGTGAAAGTCATAAAACTTTTAGGTAGCTGTGGGTTCATGTGGGTTATAATTTGCTGCCAAATCCTCTTGTTACATAAATATACTCCAGAACTCAAACTTCTACTGCTTAATATTGTTCATCTTATACTTATGAATAAATGTTCCAGGTGTCTGTATGTATGAAATGATTCAGTGTTGTCTACCTGAGTTTGCAGTGAAGTCTGAATAGTTTTGATGAGCATGAACTTTCTAATTTGTCTGTATAGAGTCTTGATTCATATAAAAACTGTTAACTATTTTCCTAGTAATCATTTAGCAGACACATCTGTCCAAAATTCATATGCAACAACCCTGATGCATGCTTTAATGTTTTGCTGAATTAGGGCCTGACCTTTGGGAATAATGTGCATTTTTAACTCCATTTGAAATCAGCAGGATCTGTTGGCACACCATGTATCTCTAAAAATAAGATTATTGCTGTCTGTGGTTCTAAGCAATCTGTATTTGAATGTGTCTGAGAGAGAGCTGCCGTAGCCTGAACTGAGAGGCTGTGGCATCTGACAAGGCTTTGGAAATTTAAACACTGAGATGTGTGATGGTTCTCAAATATGCTGCTAGGAAGGCTTTCCTGCTGGG
The DNA here is from genome assembly GCF_003343035.1 of Apteryx rowi. NCBI lineage: Eukaryota > Metazoa > Chordata > Aves > Apterygiformes > Apterygidae > Apteryx > Apteryx rowi. The sequence goes on along the minus strand of NW_020448008.1, from coordinate 1,486,045 downwards.
GCTGAATGAAACATATCTGTTGAAACAAAGGAAGTAGGCAGGCCTGGCATGTTTCCTGAGCAGTTAAGAGATGGGCTCTGTGATAGTGCTGTGTTTAGAGCAGAGCCCTGGAAAGGATCAGCACATGGTGTGGGAGAGCGGCCTGGGCAGGCAGTGCATGCAGGCGCTGTGGGGATGGGAACACTGCTCTGAAACGCACGGCTGGGAGGACTGGTTTTCAATTCCTGCCCTTTTTAGTTGTTGAGGTGAGCAGGGAAATGTGTTTCAACTTTTTTCAGCATATCTGTTCTGGAGGAAGAGTAGCAGCAGTCTCAATTTCAGCCACTACTGTCAATGTCTTCTGCAGGGTCCACATGGGGATCCTTAGAGCAGTGTTTGTGCAGATCACACTCGAGGCACAGCTTGTTACATTTATTATTAAAATGCCGCGTTCATGTAAGTGATAGAACAGGGGTTATTTTGACGCAAGCTGTGGGAGAACAGTCCTCAGCGATCAGCAAAAACAAACAGGCAAACAGTAAAGCCTGACACATCTGTGCAAGAAGGGCTTCTTTAAATACATCGGCTACAAAAGGAAGACTAGGGAAAATGTGGACCCTTTGCTGAATGGGGTGGGTGCCCTGGTGACAAAGGATACAGAGAAGGCAGAGTTACTGAATGCCGCCTTTGCTTCAGTCTTTACTGCTAAGACCAGCCTTCAGGAATCCCAGATCCTAGAGACTGGGGAGAAAGTCTGGAGAAAGGAAGGCTTTCCCTTGGTCGAGGAGGAATGGGCTAGAGATCATTTAGGCAAACTTGACATCCACAAGTCCACAGGCCCTGATGGGATGCACCCACGAGTGCTGAGGGAGCTGGCGGATGTCATTGCTAGGCTGTTCTCAATCATCTTTGAAAGGACATGGAGAACAGGAAAGCTAATGTCACTCCAGTCTTCAAAAAGGGCAGGAAGGAGGACCCAGGGAACTACCAGGCCAGTCAGCCTCACCTGCATCCCTGGAAAGGTGATGGAGCAGCTCATCCTGGAGGCCATCTCCAAGCATGTGGAGGACAAGAAGGTGATCAGGAGTAGTCAGCATGGATTCACCAAGGGGAAATCATGCCTAACCAACCTGATAGCCTTCTATGATGGAATGACTGGCTGGGTAGATGAGGGGAGAGCAGTGGATGTTGTCTACCTAGACTTCAGCAAGGCTTTTGACACTGTCTCCCATAGCATCCTCATAGGGAAGCTCAGGAAGTGTGGGTTAGATGAGTGGACAGTGAGGTGGATTGAGAACTGGCTGAATGGCAGAGCTCAGAGGGTTGTGATCAGCAGCGCAGAGTCTAGTTGGAGGCCTGTAGCTAGCGGTGTCCCCCAGGGGTCAGTCCTGGGTCCAGTCTTGTTCAACTTCTTCATCAGTGACCTGGATGAAGGGACAGAGTGCACCCTCAGCAAGTTTGCTGACGATACAAAACTGGGAGGAGTGGCGGATACACCGGAGGGCTGTGCTGCCATTCAGAGAGACCTGGACAGGCTGGAGAGGTGGGCGGAGAGGAACCTCATGAAGTTCAACAAAGGCAAGTGCAGGGTCCTGCACCTGGGGAGGAATAACCCCATGCACCAGTACAGGTTGGGGGTTGACCTGCTGGAAAGCAGCTCTGCCGAGAAGGACCTGGGAGTGCTGGTGGACACCAAGTTAAGCATGAGGCAGCAATGTGCCCTTGTGGCCAAGAAGGCCAATGGTATCCTGGGCTGCATCAGGAAGAGTGTTGCCAGCAGGTGGAGGGAGGTGATCCTGCCCCTCTACTCAGCCCTGGTGAGGCCCCATCTGGAGTACTGCGTCCAGTTCTGGGCTCCCCAGTACAAGAAAGACATGAACATGCTGGAGTGAGTCCAGGGAAGGGCCACAAAGATGAAGAAGGGACGGGCACATCTCTCATACATAGGAGAAGAGGCTGAGAGAGCTGGGACTGTTTAGCCTGGGGGAGAGAAGGCTCAGGGGATTTTATCAATGTGTAAAAATACCTGAAGGGAGGGTGTCAAGAGGACAGAGCCAGGCTCTTCTCAGCTGTACCTGGTGACAGGACGAGAGGCAACGGGCACAAACTGAAACACAGGAAATTCTATCTAACATAAGAAGATGCTTTTCTATTGTGAGGGTGACAGAGCAGTGGAACAGGTTGCCCAGAGAGATTGTGGAGTCTCCATCCTTGGAGATATTCAAAAGCCATCTGGACACAATCCTGTGCAGCATGCTCTAGGTGACCCTGCTTGAGGAGGGGGATTGGACTAGATGATCTCCAGAGGTCCTTTCCAACCTCAACCATTCTGTGATTCTGTGAACCAGCAGGAGTGATTAGGCTTAACAGAATGCCAATAAGACAGGCAAAGCATACAGTTTTCATGTTGGTACATTTTTTAGCACCTGTGAATCCTTTTAAAATTGCAACATGATCTGTACATGCTTGTGAGAAGATCTCCACTGCTCAGAAGTGAAAGGGCTAGATCAGTAACTACCATGTTATTCCTCTGTGGTATGCTTTACTACTTCTGGAAGTCAAATCCACTGAAATTATTTCACAGATCTGAGCTGTGATCAGTATATTATAGGTATGTGTGCTTACATATTGTTTGTTTGCTTTACAGATCCTGGTTGCTAAATCCCCTGTTGCTCCATTCTCCGCTTTCTTCTACACTGTTGAGAAATCGGGCTTTGTTCTTCAAGGTGAGACTAGAGCATTGATTATTTTGCCTTTACAATTAGTATTTTAAGCAGGCTGGAGGCAGATAACAATGACTATTGTTGAAAATGGTGCTGTTTATACCTAATTAAAAAACCCACACATTTAAACAATCTGGTTGACGAGGCCAGCTTTCTGCTGCTTTCACTGTGTTGTCCTGAATTATACTGAATTACATTGTTGCATATTCCCATGGATCTAAGAATGAGCCCTGAAGTTATTAATCAAATCTCCCTGTTTGTGTTCAAGGTAAAATAGAATGATTCTGGTAACATTGCTCCTATGGGATAGATTTCTCCAGGAGAAACATGCCTGTCTTAAAAATACCATTAAAAACGTGCTAATAAATGGTTCCTCTTTAGCCAATAGCTTGACATCAATAAAAATACAGGAAATTAATATCTGTCCTCTATTTTTCTGATCACTCTAATGTGAATGYCACCTGGTTCTAAATAATCCTGAGATTCTCTAGGATATGGGGTAGCGTACTGGAAAGCTGGATACTACTACCATAAAGGCGGGGAACTGGGGCTTCTTGTGGCCATCCCCTAAAATACGTTCTTTCAACCCACAGCAAGAGGGAAGTGCAGATCTTCCCTTTTTTCCCCATCTATCCCAAAATGTCTTCCTCTAGCGTGCTTACTTTTTGACAGACATCCATAGATTAATTTTGCTGAGTTGACCTCTATTAATATATAGCCTGGCTCCTGACTGCTGCCTCAGTTTAGCAGACTAAATAGGACCAATCAGTGCCTGCCACTTGCTGTTCAGAGGACACACTCTGCTATGCAGCCCTGGCGTTACAAAAAAGTTAACGTCTCTGTTTCTCACATTCCAGTGATTGAGAATCACTGGTCCTATAAAGCACTATAAAAATTTTAAGGTACATAAACAGTTCTCTCCCATCTGACTGCCCATTTCTAACCTATGGACATGCTGTAGCAGACCAATGACACATTTACATTTATTAATGACTAGGTATGGTTTGATCAGTGGTGATATATAATGTAGGAAAACAAAAGAAAGGGAACAAAAACATTTTGGTGTGCATTTTTGCTTCCGTTTGATATGTCTGTATGATGATGATTTGGGGGTCCACTGGGTGTTTTCTAAGCCTTTGGAAACTTTACCCAGGGTATGCTTACATGGCATTCTGGGAGTTCAATCTGCTTCATTTGATACCAGTAATATTAAACAGGCTATAAAAGCTAGAAACAATTTTTATTAGTTTAAACTGAGATGGCTTGCAGGATTTGCTCTAGATTTTGCATTATTTGAGTCTAGCATACGGCAAAAGACAAGCTACTTTTCTATCTCAAGTATATTCCGAGTTGCAGAGCTGTTTCTGGCTGTTATAAACAAAGTAGACCGATTTCCTGCTCTGACCCCAGGCACTAATGTAGTGAGGCTTTGGGAAGGGGAGATTCCCCTTTCAGAAAGGCATTGGTGAGTATCTTTGTTTCACTTTGTGTGAGCCAAGAGTATAGCTTTCTAAGGACTGAACCCTACCTTTGAAGAACAAATTGGCCTGGTAAAGTATAATGATGATGGAGTAGGACCCTCTGATAGAAGGCTATTTGATAGCATTATGTTAGGTATGACAGTAGGAGTATTGCTCTTTTCCCTGTATCCATACATTTCTGGTGTGCAAGTTTAAATCATCATTCAATATTTTTCTAAAATCGGGTGAGGTATCAGTTCAAATTTATTTAAGTAAGCACTGTTGCTCACCATCAGGCATTCTTTGTACATTTAAAAAGCAGTTTGAAACTCCTCTTTGTGTGAACCTTTTCTTTATTTTTGACTACACCATTATTTTCTAATATTTGTTTGCTTTTTAGCTATTCTTATTCAACATGGGTAGGAAGCAAGGGTATGTTTCCTCAGTAGTGTGCCCAGGCTACTTCATATTGCAGGTAACCTTCTAGTCACAAGTCAGACAGCAGTGTTAGCATTTCAGTGTCTTTACACGTTGGTTCTTCTGAATTCTGCTTTGTGAGTCTGCTGGTATTGGCAAAGTCATGGTTCAACGTTAAGGCCCTGCTGCTAGAATCTTTACAGAGACTTGTAAGTGCTTAGATAAGCGAGAGCACTGCTAAGCTGTATAAAACAAATATTCTGTTTTCATATCCAACATTCCAATGATTATTGTTTCTATAAGTGAGCAAATCACCTGGAAATGGCTATTTCAGATAAGATGCTGACAGGAGTTGCCTCTTCAAGAAACAGATATTTAACAGAAAGTGGCCCCAGGCTGCCTCCTGCAAGAGAGGCTAGACTTTTTATGAGAGTCGAAGCTGGTACTTCCTTCCAAAGGGAAGCAGGATGTGAGGTCCTGTGTCACTAAGGTAACTGGCCATGGTTTAGCTGGTGGGGGAGTGTCCCTGTGTCACTGTTTGAGGGTATCTTTATAGTGCTAACAAGTGGAATCTGTCCCATAGTCTGAGTGCAAAGGCAGCTTTCCCATTCAGTCTTTGTTGTTTCGTTCAGTTGGTGTCAGGAGGTGAGCACATTCAGGGCGTCTGATGAGAACAAGTGGATGGGTGTGGGAACTGGTGAGAAGCAGCAGCTGTCTGAAGTGCCCAGGGTTCTTTCTTCTTACTCAGGGGGTCCCAGCCTGGGACCATTAACCAACAGGCCATAAACAAATTGATATCGGAAAATGTGCCTGGAAACTCCTTGATTAGCAAGGGTGAATAGGGAATGAAAGACAAAGTGAAAGTGTGATTTAACAGTTCCACAAGCAATTTCCATTGCCACCTCTGAGGGATTAGGAATAGGCTAAAAATGAGGAGGAGCTCCCCCCCCTCTTTTGTTCCGTGGGCTAGAGGATAATAAAACGGCAGGAGAGGCAGTGCGGCTAGTTAGGGATTTCACAGGCTGCTATTTGATGCAGTTTAAGGAGCCCTTCTGCTATTGTTGCAGTTAAAATGGGAAGCGGAACTGTTCTCCATTCGCAAAAATCTCCAGCGTCCTCAGGAAAAGAGGGCTGAGRGTAAAAGGCTATTAAGATGGTAATGCTGCCCCATTTGGAGGAGTGTATCAAAATTCTCTTTGTCAAAGTAAATCGCTGCTCTGTTTCCCTGGTATCTTTGCATCTCATGGCCCCAGTGCAAGCACAGAAGTGTTCAGAGGGGACCCTGGTGAAGCAAGAACTGCTTCTCTTACATTGTCAGAGGAGAGCTCTAGGCTGTCCAAGGGTGCCACAGAGACAAATCTCTCTGCTTTTGTAAACTTGAAGTGTTCAGGGATGAAAAGAATGCAATTATTCACTCATTCTTTTATTCCTGCTTTCAGTCTAGAGAAATGAAACCTGATGATTAGAAAACAAGAGTGGCCAGTCAGCGGTTTAGCAAGGAAAGTCAGCCTTCTTGTCTCCTCTTTCCATTGCTTCAGTATGGTGTGTGCTGTGGACAGGGAAGAGCATGGACCCAGGAAAACCTCAGTTGCTTTTACATTGCAGTACAATATCATGTAATATACTGCCATGCTGTACAGTGTGACTGTGATGAACCTGAATTGTGATTACAAAATCCAATCTGAAAGGAGATCTCTATTTTGTAAACCTACTTTTCTTAGATAGAGAGGCAGAAGCCTGGATCTGAACATCTCAAAATATTAGAAGTTTTACTGTCTGTATGTGTATTCTGTTTAAGGACTTGCTGTTGCTTCCAAAATTCAATATAGTAGTTAAAGTGAACGAAGTGTTTCCTTTAGAAAGAAGAATAATAACAAAAAAAGCTCTAGGTCTATTTGATTAAGGGTGTAAGTCACAAGATTATTTTTTCTCATTGACAGTGACATAGATTCCATTTGGGACTGGAAAACCCAGTTGGTTTCCTTCTGATTCACACTCCTCCATTAGCAATAATGACTGCTGTTAATGATTAGCTGGTAATCCTGTTAGTGGTATAGCGGTCAGAACAGATTCTGGGCTGTTCTTGCCTATTCGTCGTTTCAGTGACACTGAATATAGCACGTACTGGGTTAGGTCAGCTAAACAAGAAGATGTGACACAGCCATGCACATGCACTTATGCCAAAAGAAAGATAGGTTGAATAAGATGCCATCAATTTTATGTTGTATTCTGTGGGCAATCTTCTGAGTCTAACTTTCAGAAGAAACAGTATTCTGTGGCATAAATGCAAGCTGGTAACAGAGCCTACCTGTTAGTAACTGGCAGCTCAGCTGTCCATGCAAGTAAGTGTCTTTCTGTCTCTTCCAAGTAAATACCCCCGTTACCAAGAGGATGGTACTTCAAAAGAAGGCAGGAAACATGGTGGCTGCTTGCCAACTGGGAGGGCCCACTGGGACGTTTCTTTGAGTGCTTTTACCAAGTGATTAACGTTGCTATTCACTGAAATAACTCAGAAGTACTGAAAATGTAAAACAAATAATATTAGTGAGGTAGGGCTTGCCTTTGAGTAATCACTTATTTTGAGTTTCATAGGGTTTAAAGATGGGAGAAATCAGCAGGTCATCTAAACTGGCCTCCTGTATATCAATAGTCATTTCCTTCCGATACCCCCCACCAATAGCTTGTGTTACACTGAAGCATTTCTTCTAGAAAGGCATTCACTTTTATTTGAAGACATCAAGAAATGCGAATTCCTGGTTTGCCTTGACACTTTGTTTCACTGTTCAACTATCTGGCTGTTAAATATTTGCTCTGTATTTCAGATTAGAATTTGTCTGCCTTCAGCTTTTGGCTTCAGTTCTTCTTATGACCTTCAGTGCTAAATAAAGGAGTCCTTAAATTGCTGCAGTTTTGCATGAGTGTACTTGACATCAAGATTTATCTTACTATGTTTTATTCTTCCATTTTAAAGCAAGTTATAATTATTGGCAAATTTAAGTTCAAAACTTCTGTGTCTCATGCTGACTGGCTCCCCTCATTGCCTGAGGAAAGGACAGTATACACTCTATTGTTAAAGAGAAGTTTTTGATTTTTTGTGCCAGGAGGACTGGATGATTAGTTAATTTGATTAATCCACCCTTCTTTCTGCCCTCTTTTCCACTACATGTGTGTGCCTGTGCACAACCATGCTCATCTTGCTGGTACTGCTATAGAAGAGTTGTGTGTGTCATCATGATGTCTTACTGAAGCAGGTGACTTTGATAAAGTAGAAACAAGAGATATGTGGCACTCAGAAGAGTGAATTTTAGGTTTTAAGCGTTGCAGTACTAAGAGGGAAGAGTTGTAGGAACAGCTAGAGCCAGGAAAACCTTGTTACGTTATGTCTGATTTGTCTCTAATGAAAGAGCAGGAAGAGGCTAATTTTGGTCTCAAAATAAGATAGGATCTGAGTTTGTAGTGCAGAGTGGCAAACAGTCTCCAAAGCGCTATAACTAATTTATATGGCTGAAGCAAGTGAAAAGTGCCTCATTTTATTTTGTAAAGAAATGCTTTGGTAATGAGTAGTGAGGTAGAAAGGGACTACTGAAAGAAAGGGCATCATTATTTGTATTGTTTTGTGTGAGTTTGAACAGTGAGAGACAATGATTTATTGCATCAAAAGCTTTTATTCAATTGAAGARCTGTAACTATAAAGTGACCTTTGTCTGGAGCAACATGGATATAATCTGTAAAATGAAGCAGGGTTGTACTTGATGCGTGAATGGATGGAAGACAGATTATTGGGAATAAAGTTATGTATTGCTATTGAGATGGTAACAGATTTGCAGTGCCACTGGTGATTTCCAGCCCTATTTGAGGGATAAAGATGGACTGATCATTGTGAAGATCTCTGTGGGATGGAACAGTTTTTGCTGTAATCCCCACAGGGCACTGAAAGGCTGATGCTATTTGTAACAGATTTGCAATAATAAGAGCAAAAGAACATTATCAGTTCGTAGGCTCCCTGGCAGAAAGGAACGTGAGAAACAGAAGACTCCCAACATCACTATGTCAGCAAAATCACCCATATAAATGTAGCTTACACTAACAAAAATGTCTTTTTGCTCAGCTAGCTCATGCTATTTTCAGAATGGTTTGACTAAAACTGACAAAAGAAGGACATTTGCTTGGATGCATCTCCACTAGGTGGCTTTGCTGGAATAGCTCTCTGGCTGCGTAGCTATACTGGAGCTAGGCTACTCTAGAGAGGCCTTGCCATGTCTGACAAGTGAAGGAATCCAGAGGAATGAAGCACAGATGTAAAACTGACTAAAAATGGTAATGATGAAGAGAGGTGGAGGAAAAGTGTTTTTATTCTGAAGAAAGACTAGTGGCATCTTGGGTTTACATCCAATAGAAACAAAATAAACACTGTCATTTCAATAAAATTAAATGTTTCCCTGTGCAAACATAATCTTGCTAGGGGCAAAATAGATAGGCAACAGATTCGTTAAGTTTCTGCTTTCAAACTTTGCTGTGAGCATAACTTGTGGAAGGATATTATACTAGATAAGTCCAGTTTAGCAAAGTATTGAAGCACTGCTTAATTGTGAACATGTATGTGGAGACGCAGAAGAGATGATACTGCTTCTTGTGCTGAAAGCCAAGCAGGTCCCTAAATGACTTGCTCAGTTGCAACTAAAGTGCCAGCATTTAATTTTTCTTAAGTTTTACTAAAGGTAATATATGAAAAATATTAGTGCAAGCAGTGTGCCAAATCTGTTCTCATTTACACAAGTGTGAATCAAATCTATTTTTTTAATCCAGTGTTGATTAAACAATAAACTGAAGAGTATGGGTCTGTATTTGCAAAGATGTCTCTTCCATTCAAGATTGACATATACTGCAGGCTTCTAGGGATAAAATGGTCTCACTTAAGAGAAAACTTTTCCTTACTAGTCTCTCAGTAATGAGTTCCTGATCAGTGGGCTGCTCCCCTGTGTTTCCAGAACAGTGCTAAAGCAAATGGTYTTTTTCCAAAAGGCTTTTAATATAAGGAATGAAGTTGTGTGTTGATTAGAGGTAGTATCTGTGATATGTGGCAGTATATTTTTCTGGGAATTGAATTTTGTCATAGAAGTCGAACAAGACTCCACTAGTGATTGCCTGTTTTTAATGTAAAGATGTTACATCTTTCAAACTATGGATTTGTAGAATAAGATCAAATGTATGTAAAATGAACTTAATGTTCTTAAGTGAACACGCTCATGAGCAGGAAGCCAAGAAACTGTCTATCTGAAAACAATGTTTTCCAGGCAGAATAAAGCCATATGCTTTTGTGTGCAGCTCATGAAACTAAGAAGCAGTTAAGACTCACTGTGATTTAGTCCTTTCTCTCATAGGCACAACTGGATTTCTTTTGCTCTTCTCAAAGGTTATGTCCATTCTGGCATTTTGTATTGCCACTGGCATGTTCGGTGAAGCCATCGCTGCTGTCATTTTATCTTGAAAAATGATTGTTAGCAATAAAGGACGGTGGCCCAAATGACTTCATCTTTGTAATATGTGCAAAATGTTGTTAGCTATAGGACTTTATATATTCTGTATGTTAAAATGTTGCAAAACCTCTGAGAGTACAGCCTAGTTGGCAAAGAAAAATGCTGGAAGCTTTATTGTTCTCTTTACTAAGCAGGGGAGAGTGGTGCAGAGATCCAAGAGCTAGCTGCAGTCTAGAGCTGTAGGCTTCCAGAGTGCACTGCTGCATGGATATGCCACATTAGGCCTGGAAGCAGCGCAGCCACATTTGCATAGCACTTCATCTACACTAGAAAAGTTTGCCTGAGGAGGGCTTACTAGTGCAGGGATAGCACTTTGCAAACAGGGCTCCCACTGCCCTCCACAGCACAAGTGCTGTTTTTCTTTGAAACTTCCTCTGTGTTTCCCAGATTAACACACCTAGACCTACCTCAAGTGTCTCTGCATCTGAAGTGTGGACTTGCCCTATCTTTAAAACTGGGCTAACCACAAATTCAAATGATTTTATCATGTAGGTTTACATCTCTCTTGATAAATTGGAACAGGAATATGTAGCACTTTAATGGAGACAGACACACATGTGATAAACCCTCCTAACATACAGCTTTGTGCTTCAAAAGATTTTTTTCATTTACAGTCATCCCCTAAAAGGCATAATGTTGGGTTCTTATTGCAAAGTACCTTCTGTAATATTCATTTGAACTTTTAAACAAATATTTGTCAAATGTATGTTCATGCCCCCTTTCCACTACCTTTGAGTGTTCATGTAGGATATGTATAAAAGATAATATACCAGCTGAAATATCCTAAATATCCATCTATATGTTGTTATTGGTGAAAGGCAGATTTCCATATCTTAATTAAGTATGTGCCATAGGGCCCTGTTTCTAAGCATTCTATGTATCTAAGTCAAAAAACAGAAATATGCCGCAGGACACAAACATCCTATTAAAATAGACTGGACATGAATAACAAATATTTGCAAGAAACTACTGTAACAAGCTATAAACCACTATTTACTTACAGAATTTGAGCGATTAATTCAGTTTACAGTAGGTCTGAATGTAATCTAGGTTATATAGTGCTAATGATTGTTATGATGTTTCTCTATGTTGTTTCTGTTGCAGTGAAATCAGAATCTGGCACTTTATGATTCAGTCCAGTGAAGATGCCTGAAAAATTTGAGAGATTAAATTTCAGGACAGGATCAAGTTAACCAAGGGTTGTAGAGATGAAAGAGGCAACAGATTTAATCAGCATTTTGTTAGAGCATGTTGAATGCTCTAACAGCATGCCAGCCTTTGGTTTGCCATCTGAATAACCGTGAGGGCCTGCCCTAAGACTCAGCTTAGGCAAGGCAGTGCACACGTGACTGCATGGGTGAAGAGGGAGCACAGGCAGATGATGCTAGAAGAACTAAGTGTTTGCCAAGAGATGTTATTGCTGAAAAGATTTTATTCCTTTATCTGTTTTCCATGGAATCTGAGTTTTTGTTTAAACTTCCTAGCTTTTCGATTGCAGAAACAGTCTCCCAAATAATCCAAGACTATATGAAGGTGCCCTCCCCAAAAGCAGCAGCAAAGATGTGACGAGGTGACGTTTCTAGAAATTGTTGGACTATTCAAGTTAGAGTGCTATTGAGCAGCCTGCAGTAGAAGAATGATGTTTCAGAGTGCTATGTGACATTGTTAAAACCTCAGCCATGATGTGCACAACTGAAGGGGGAAGCCTAGAATAAGCAGGCTGGTTTCCTAAGTCCTGAACACCAAGTATCTCACTCCTGAAGAGATTCCAAGTGTGTTAAGGAAGAGACTCTTCTGCTCAGTAGTGTATAGAAAACATCACATTCCTCCTACAGGCTGTGCATATTTGATGAAGGAGTTCAGTCTTGAGGCATGTCAAAGTAGAGCCTTGCACTACAACCAAGTTAATTTTCAATGAGAAATATCCTCACTTTTACTTTTTTCATTCCATACTTGTGCTGTGAGCGAATTACCCAGAACAAGCTATCAGTCAGCCATGCACATATATTGTAGCTATTTATTTGTAGATCGTATCCTGTCTGCCTTGGTCATTTGCTGAAGTTCACAGAAGAGTAGAACATCCTGTTTGTTTAGTTTTCTTTTGTCTGCCCAGTACCAGCAAAGAGAGAATATTCCTATATATCTTTTCTTTTCTGCTCTGCAATTGGATCATGGTACTCATGATTGTGCTCAATAGCTGGAAATGCTGAGGATATCCAATTGCTGAGGTCTCTTATTTTAAACTCCACATGCCAGGAAAAGTATGTGGGATCCCACTGGCTTAGCACTGGAGGGTGCAGGATGCATCAACAGGAAAACCAAACAAAACATAAAATTAAATTCATTTGAAAGGGGAAGGGACTCATATACCACCCATCAGCAGTGTTTAAACTGTTCGTATTCAAACAATAGGCCTTTTATTTTGCTTCAGTTCTTCTCAATATGCAAACTATCTTAACTTGACTTTGAGAGCTGCAGCTGTCACTGAAGTCAGTGGGAGCTGTAGGTGCTTGTTACCTTTGAAAACCAAGCCAATGTATTCTAATGTGATAGCAAAATCCAGAAAAAATAAATTAGGATAGTTAAAGCATAACTCTGATAGTTCTGTAATGTGATCCCCAGCCTTCTTCATATTTGATATGGAGGCATAGCCTCATGTTTTGTACACCTGGAGCTCTATCTTCTTAGTCTCTGAGTGCCTCTTCCCCACATCTTTGCGGCCTTCTTCCATGACTGCAGTCCTTCCAGTTGAGTAATGCTGGGTAGGATTCTACTGGAATTTATCAGAGCTACTTTTTAATCATCCAGAATACTTTCTTCTCCTTGTGAAACAGGTTTGCTTCCCCCTTTTCTCTAGATCATGCTTTGGACTGTACTGAGTAGATAAGCCATCGCAAAACTGCCCTGTAGCCTCCCATCTACCATAGCAGTGGGGAGTACTAGCGGCCACCTGTGGCACTGTTTGATTTTCATTTTGAAGAATTTGTTGCATGCTGGAAGGAAAGGTTCCTAAGCAGTGTCCAGAAGTCAGAGCAAGTCCAGATTTCTCCTGTGTAAAATGAATCCACCAAGTCTGAACATGAGGGGAAAAGGCAGCCCTCCAGCTGGTCACAGCTGTGTGGGCTCAGCAAAGGCACCACTTATTGCTGTATCACCCAAGCACACAGGAGACTTCAGTATACAAGCTGAATCTGCATCCTCCAATCCCTTTCTGGCAGAAGGAGTAAATGAGCTTACCTACATGAGGGCTGCAACCGAGAGTGTGGCACTAATTGAGGCCAGCTTACCTCATATTTGGTTCAAGATTCTGTCTTTTGCTGACAAATCTTTGCAGAAAAATAGACTTGACTGAGGATGGAGCTATGTACCTACCTTTGCTCCCATTCCCAGTCACCACTGGAATAACTGTTTCTGCCTAGGCCTATTTTCCGTAAAGTTTTCCTTACTTGGGGTATGCTTTTATTGACACTCTGAACTGACACAATAAAGCTAGCAAACCTTGGTAAGTCTAAACTAGATCTGAATTAAGACAATATAAGGAAAAGGAAAGGAAACAGTTATTAGCATTGCCCTGATTGTCGTGGTCATTGTATGTCAGCTGCACCTGGAAATGCCTTTGCCTGGGGGTGGTGTTTTGGACTAGTCTTGCGGACTGAGCTAAAAGCAAGAAGAAACCTGAGAAACCTATTTTTTGTACACAGTTCAAACAGTGATTTCCTCTGTGATCTATATAAATTGGTTAATTACTGTATGCCTCAGTTTACCTGTCTGTGAGTAAATGATGATAATATCTGTCTGGATGCAGAAAATTAAACACTTTCACTCTTCAGATATCTACAGCATGTTATTACAGAAACTGCAATTGATCCCTAATGTAAGTAAATGTACACTTCAACAACAGCTTGGGAAGTATCTAGGAGGGAATGGTAGACATTTCACTAACAAATGTAATTATAAAATACGTATAATAGCTGAGATATTGAGGACTGGATGAAAATTCCAGATGTTCCTGTGTTCAAAGGAGAGCTTTCTGTAAGCAGTGATGGATACTGTAGCAGACAGGAGGCCAGAAGGCTGGGAACCAGCTAGTGGGTGATTGACTGGGACTCTCTTCCCTCCCTCTGGATTAGGCAAGAGAAGTGGATAGTGAATGACCAGCCAGGACTCTTTCTTTTCCCTTTGCCTGAAGGAGGGTAAATTAGTGAGAAATCAATCTGAGCACTTCAGGAGCTGGTGCTGAAATCTTCTTGACTATGCCTGCATTGATGGTCCTAGGAGGTCTGCAAAATCATCATTAAATTTGTTCACCTCTCCTTCCCATAGTGTGAAAAGTGAGTGATAACTTAGTATCTTGTTCAAAAAAATTATTTGTCCAAGAAGAGTAAAATTCTGCAAGAATGAAGAAATGCTAAGTCTGTGCTAAACAGATTTGCCACCTGTCTGTTATGAATCTGAGGATACGGATTCTACTGAATGACCTGAAGGCTTTTGGTGTCCATAAAGCAGGAAATGTGATAGGAAGGAGTTTACTGCTAATGTTGATTCCAGGATGTGTGATCAGATTTCCGAATATCTCCAAATAAAATACATCCTAAGGCTAAACTGTAGCCTTCGTGTACACGTCCTTGAATACTTGCTAAGGATTAAGGGTTTGGGGGGTTTCTTTGAGGCTTTTTGTTTCTTTTCCCCCGAATGCTCAGAATCAGTAGCTGAACTAGTTCAGAGAAAGGTAGTTTGAACTGTCTTTTGTTATTGCTTGCACCTTAGACTGGCAGTTTTCTCAGTCCATTGGTTCTGTGTCATTTTTTTCATAGTACCACATATTGTTGGTAAAATAAGGAGACTTTAAAATACAGGAAGCAGAGGTAGTGTTGATCTTGAAACACCAGCAATTGAAAGGGCTATTCACAATTTCCTTCAAAACACAAAACAAGTGGTAAGATAATACTAACCAGGGCTGTGTGCCCSGGAGAGCATCATAATGAAGCATCCACTGTTATTGTTCAACTCAGTGTTTGCTCTTCATGTGAACAAAAGGAAGGAAGAACTCTGCTATCAGGCTGGAGAGGAAGGAGTCTTTGTTGCCCTTGGCTACCCTAACTTTAAATGTGAGGAAGCACAGGGCACTGCAGCATAACCTTTCTGCAGTGTTAGACAGGAAAAATTGATAGTTCAGCAGGTTAAGGGCAGGCACCCTATTTATCTAAAGAATAGTCTTCCCTTGCATGAAAGCCCCAATTCAGGTATGTCAGTGTTAGTGTTTTACTTAGGTCATGTGAGTCTGAGGTTTTAAAACCCCTGTTTTAAACTCCAGTTCCTCTGCTTTGCTGCTTCTCTGCTGTTCTATCTCCTCCTCTGCATTGTGGCTCACCATCAGAAACAGTAAGGGATGCCATTCCCTTATTGAGAGTGGCAGGCACTGGGTGTCCTGAATGTAAAGTTCAGTAATGTTGCTTGGGCATCAGGACTGTGTCTGCTGGAGACTGTGAGCCAGGCTTACTATACTTGTCTCCTCTCATGCTGTCCTGCTCCACCCATAGAGCTGTCTGCTGAGGTGGCAGAATCCTTGCCCTCCCACTCCCCCTCCTTCAAGTCATGAGGCTGACACACTGTCAAATTAATGAGGAAGTTTACCATGCTCAGAGCCATTGTTTCGAATTTGCAGATGACTCAGACAATGATTGTGTCATCAGCTAAACTCAGATTATGATTTCAAGATATTCCTTGCAATCATAAAAGTTTGCTTAGCCTGCCTGTTCATTAGTCTTACTCTGGCTTTGTCTAGTTCATGTAGAGTCTCTGTAGAAGTATCACGGGACCTTGGAGAAACACATATACACCCCATTAGATGCAAGACTCTGTTGCTGGGGTGTTTGAAACAAATGGGTGCTTATTCTGACAGCAAATAAAGGGTTCACTTCCTGTATGTGATGCTTTGAAATTTCTGGACACAAAATGAAAGAAGCCCACAAATATTTATCTTCTTTGTCTTCAGAGTCAAAGTCCACCCATGGATTGACTCCTTGTTAATTCACAGGTTACCCTGATGTGTATGATGTACAAAAATTCACTTTCATACGTATTTCCGTAATTCCAGAAACTTGTTGTGATCACAACTCTATTCTACTGGTTAATTCAGCTTAGGGATTTGCTCACTCCAGCCCATAAGATACTTTCAGGAGTTTCAGAAGACTGCTTGCAAACTTTCATAATACAATTGCTTCATGGGTCTACCCACATGACTATAGTCAGATGAAGAGCAGACACAGTAAAAATCTTAATTAGAAAAAGTACTGTCTTGTTTCATTTAATGTAAATGTTGATGTTCAAACAAATATATTAAGTTCTGAGGACATACTGGTCTGGCAAAGTGGAAGCCTTTGATAAGAATAGAAATATGATGGGGAGAATCCTATGAAACTACTAAGAGGGTCAAGTGTAAGGAATATTTTTCAAGGGGTCAGAGTATTATCAATTAAATRCAAAACTGATGAAAGAAGGAGAAATAGAGCCAGGCTTAAATTCAGTATGCTTCTTGTATGGCTCATATTGTTCTGGAGGCGATCAATGTGTGTGCAAAACCATGCTGGATACAGGGAGAAATAAAATGTGTAACTCATATTATATTAGTGGTATTGCGGGTCTATAAAACCACAAAGTTCAGCACAGAATATGGAAAGAAAACTCTGAATGTTCTGGAAAACAAAATTAAAAAAACAGAGTGAACAGACCACCCACCAAAGTAGCCTTCTGGAAGCAAATTGGTCTTTATTTCACATAGTAGACGTGAAAGCTAGGTAAAATGCTGAAAACCCAAATGGAGCAGTGGGGTAAAGATTCTGCCCAGGCTCAGATATTTTTTACATTACTGGCATCCTAAAGTGTGGTGGTTCTTTGAAGAGAAAATCCAAGATTATTTTGTGGGATTCTACGTTTAGCACATCTCAGTCAAGGCACAGCAAGAATGCTCAGTTTAAAAGTAAAAAAGTTCTGGTTTTGTTTTGTTATTTATAATTGCTAACCCTAGAAATATTCTTTGTTTCCTAAATGCTAAAAGGGCTTCTTTCATTTTCGCATATCATCAGGAGTGGTTTTGATGGAGTAAATGGGGCCTTCCCTGCCCACTAAAGCTGATGTCTTTATGCCATTCATGGAGTTTTACATGTGCAGTTACGGTGTTTTGTACTTGGGTATTAGAATAAAACTGAAGAGGTGCAGAAGTAATAGAGTATACTTAGTTCTTTCATAGCTCTGTTTGCTCAACAGAACTAGCAATGCTGAGTGAGTGGAACATTCATTAGTGTAACCAAAGGCAACAGATAAACTGAATACTCTTGGGAAACAGTTCTCTGGAATAAAAGTAGGTGCTGTTTTGATACATCTGCAAGTAGACTGGCCTTGCATTGTGAAAGGACTTCCTTCTCCCTCCCAGGGAGGCTACGCAAAACCTCCTTTGGGATGAAACTTTCGGGCATTTCTCTGAAAAGCTTCTTGGGGAAATAACAACTCTATGACTTTCTTCATAGAAACTATGTTTATTACTTTTATGTACCTACTACATATAAATATATATGTGTGTGTGTAATTAATTATTTCAACTTTTAGCAGAGGTAAAAGCCCATGTAGCAGCTGCCAGAGGTTTAGTATCAAAGCCGTGCCTAATGAGAGGTTATTTTATTTCCTTTTCATTGGTGGAGTATCTCTGACAGACTTCAACAGAGGTTTTAACTGAGAGAGGGTCATAATATAATAGATATGTGGAGTTGGGGCAGAGGTGACTGTGGTCTGATTGGAAGGAAGGAGAGGGAGAGCCGTGAGGTGCTAAGCTGTGTGTTGCACTGCAACAGCATGTATCATGTTGGCTATTAGTTGCAGCCACTTCCCTCCTCTTCCCACTGCCTCACCTTTGCACCTGTTTGGAAGGGAAAAGCTATTTCAACATCATTTTAAAATACAAATTAATAAGTATCTTTTTGCTATAATGGAATGGGGGTGTGATTTTCTCCTTTTCTTTGGATAGAGGCTTACTGGAACTCAGCAGGAACTCTCCTGTATATAGAGAAAGAGACACAATCTTCATGTGGCTCCTCTAATTGGGATTCTAGTAAAGGGACCAGGCTTGGTAACAGAATAATTTGTGCTGTGAGATCCTGCTGAAACCTATCTGTACATATCTAGAAGCCTTTTATAAGAGAATCCTAGTAAAAAGAATAAACCTGTAACCAGGAGGAAACCTTTTCAAATGAACTGACCTGATAAAAGAAACAAGAATAAATACAGCAGTGTTACTGCAAACCAGTGTTTCCTAAAGAAGCAAGATGGCTTTGTTTCCACAGGCTAGCCAGAGTGATACTGTTTGCTACAGGAGGAGTCTAGTAGCATCAAACTCACTAGTCTAGTTGTTTACTAGTAGGGATACATTCATTGAATATTTAAAGTACTCCAAAAAGAAAGGCAAGGCTGAAGACTTCCCTATGTTTATTAACATCATCTTTCCAACACAAATCACATTGAAGAAGACAACAGATAAATCCTGATTTCACTTTGTTATTAGTTGTTGAGATATGCATTTATTACAAGAAATGGGAAACAGATTACACCAGCAAACACATCTGGCCCCAGACTGGCCTTCAACTCATCCAAAAAGAAACACGAAATATGGCGTTGTTTACGGCCAGGCACTTAAAATCCCACACAGCTGCAGGGGTGAGAGGCAGCCGAATAAACTCTCAAGACAAGCTGACAACAGCTCCACTGCTGGGGTGCCCCTTTTACAGACGAGGCAACAACAGATGAAGAAATACTGAGAATGACCCAGAGCAGTACTCATTAGTGAATGAAGTGGAGGCAGGAAATGGGACAAGATTCCTTTTGTCATAGTTTTTCATCCAGCTGTCCACCCATCCCACAGCCACCCACGTACAACCAAATATAGTCATAGGCATAGTCAAACTCCAGAAAAGTTATGCAAATAAAACCTCAAGTCATTTCATAAAGACCCCTTCCAAATTACATTTGCCCCATTTGAAAAGAATGAAAAATTGCTGGTTTCCATCCAGACTTATTACAAGGGGCTCTATTCAGGTGAAGGTGATAGGACTGTGTAATTCTTCTTATTAGAGTCCATGCCTTTCTCTGTATATCTACTGTTTTAGTATTGATTACTTTTACGACATCTGTTGTATTTCCTTTCTATGTCAAAGCAGAGATTTTTACTTTATGCAGGTGTGTACTGTCTTTGTTTTTTGTAAAACAGATGTATGTTATTCCCAAAATGACAGCATTAACAAACAGATAATAACATTTCTGGGAGTTCTGAAATGGATTATCAAATATTATTTAGAGATTTTTAATTTGTAATAATAAATCGAAGATTCCAGCTTCTTGGGATGTTTTGTTTGTAAGTATAGCTCACTAAAAATCTTGCTCACAAATTATTAGAAACCTCTTTTTTCTCTTGTGGATTGAAATTACTTATTTGCTTGTATTCTTCAGCCAGACTTGAAGAATCAAAGTGTATTACAGACAAATCTATAAAGAGACCTCCTTTTTCAAAATAGCTGCCATCCTTTTGTTCTCCCCCCAGGACTGTGATTACAGGTTGCCTTGAGTATTTACACTCTGTGCACTTGCTGTTCATAGTCCCTTCACATTTGGCTTTGCTCCAGCATAACAGTAGCCATTTTTAGATAGAGCAGTTATGCGTGAGTTCTTCATGAGATTCCTCTAAAAGGAAGCTTTTAATGCTTCAGCTCTGTTAAGCTGAACATCATGAAAAATGAAAGTCAAAGCTGTAGTATTGTAATTATTTTAAAAATCATTAATTTCACCCAGTCTCCTGAAAAAAAGGAGGGCAAGGGTTAAACTAGTAGCAGATGAATGTAGGGTATATTAGGAGGAAATGAAGATGTGTTTATTTAGGGAAATATAGAGGACAGAAAATGAAAGGTGAATTATGACAGAGGAGTGTGTTCAAAGGGGTCTATCCAGTTGAATAAGGTGTAGGGAAATGGAGGGATGGGGATACCTATGGGAATGTTGACAAAGGGCAAGAAAAGGCATATGGAAAGGGAAAAGAGTAAGTACTTGCACATGCTTATATTCATGGGGATGGGAATTCCCCATGGGAATATTCATGGGAACACAGGAGAGAAGGGGGTACAGGAGCTGATTCAAGCTGCTTTGTAAATGTATAGTAATACACAGCAGATGGAAAGCCAATTGAACTGTCCAGTGTCCTAAGACTATATGGACAGTTCCAGAGTGACATAAAGCAGCCGGAGAATTCAAGCTGGCATTCTCAATTTTCAGATCRTTAGCTGTATCGTGTGATAGCATTCTCTAAGTGTTTAAATCTGGTATTTCAAAAATCAGTACCCAAGGAAATTACTAAAGAAAACTTGTGCTGGGGGGTCTGGGGGTGAGAGCACATAACATTAATTTAGGGTGAAATACATTAAAAACATACTGTACTGAGAAGCAAAAAGGAGTAAGTCTAAGTAGTTCAGAAATTTGAAAGAAGAAACTGGAGCTGTTGAGATGAAGGAGAATTACAGCATTCAGCTCTCCTTATCTTCCTTCTGTGTGACAGGAGGAAAAGAAACAATTGAAAATGTCTCTACAGAATGGTTTGATACCAATAATATGAAAGTGTTTTGACTGTAATCTTATTAGTACTTGTGTATAGCAGGACTGACAGGCTTGTTGGCAGTCGTATACAACTGCAGTCATGAGAAACAGCACTAGAAGGGAGTGATTTTCTTCTGTCATTCTTCACCATGGTGAGAAGACTGTTGTGTTAAAGACTCTGAGCTGTTGTATTATACCAAAAATAATTTCTCCTGTTTGCCTTCTGTTGCAGGCTAGTTAACCTCTTCTGTTTGATACTTGTTGGACTAATCTAGACTAGGTTTTCTGGACAGAAGGAAAATTAATTTTGTATTGCATTTGATATGAGGTTTCATTCCTTCTTTCACTTACCTGAGATACCCAGAACTGGTTGTTGCAGAGGACAAGACACATACACAAACTTTATAGCCTATTCTACCAAGGTACCTCAGCACTGCCCTGTGGCTACTCTCTCTAGGTAAAACATCCCTTTTCAAAGAGTCCATTTGGATGTTTGTTTTCTATGATGAAACCCCATAAAAGAATCAGTCAGCATGGGTACCATGGCATTCTTTTATACTGCCAACTATTGATGAGGAACTAACCTAAGACCACCAATGTATTCCACCTTGGCTAGCAAAGAAACACGAGATGTTAAAAGATCCCAATTGCTATCAATCTGATTTTAAGTTGGACTGGGAATGGGTGCTGCAAACTCTCAGAACAGTCTTTGAGTCATCTGATTCGCCGCTTGTGTAGTCTCATTATTATATTATTTTGTGGAAAATCTTCCCTTTTGTGTTGTTAAGATGGTAATGGTAGCTATTAGACATTACTGCATCTCCTCTTACCAGTGTGTCTGGGGACAGCATCACTAGAGCTTTTAGTTGGGTACTTTTTCCCCCACAACTTTCATTTCTCATCTTTATTTGAATCACAGGCTTGTTCAGCAGGTCAGCTAATGGAGAGCAGATTTTTTACTCATTCTGGTTCTTTTTTCCCTTTTCCCTCTATTTATATAACACACAATTTGTAATCTTTTTAAAACCAAAGAAGAGAGAAGTCTTGAGTTCATCTAGATT
This sequence comes from Apteryx rowi, assembly GCF_003343035.1. Classification (NCBI taxonomy): domain Eukaryota; kingdom Metazoa; phylum Chordata; class Aves; order Apterygiformes; family Apterygidae; genus Apteryx; species Apteryx rowi. The sequence goes on along the minus strand of NW_020448008.1, from coordinate 1,464,239 downwards.
AAAATCAGCTGCAGCCTATTAATGGACTCAGCCCAAGACTGAGACTTTGGGAAACAAAAACACTGGACTAAATTAGACTGAACTGGCCTCTGTCTCCTGGTGAGAGGATACATGTAGAGAAAGGAAAGGGTAAAAGGGGGGTAAAGGGAGTGAATCTCCATGTGGTTTTAATTCATTTTGATTCTCTTCCTGAAGCTAATTTACCAACACAAAGGCTCTGTAGTGGGGAGCCAGCTTTTTAGAAGTTTGGCTTTCACTGATAAACAACTCAATTCCTGTTTTGAAGGTCTGAGATAGCTCAGTGTGTGTAATCAATGGAGGTTTAACATGCCTATTTCAGTACAGGGTATTTCAATTACGTATTAAAGTTCTTTCATCATCTATCAGATTGTATCCTGAAGACTCTCAGATAAATTGATCCAACTCCTTCATTCATTCTCTCCCCAGAAACAGACAGTGAATAGTCTCATTGAAGAATCGGATCAGCAGAGACGTGGTATTTCCAGCTAAAAGTGCTTCCACTGATGTGGCATTAGCAGAAGGCAGTTCTTAGCTTGTTCTGGGCACAGGACACTGTGCCATCATAGTAGAAACATACTGTTTTTTGCTAATGGGAAAATATTAGAATGTTCTATTTATCCCCTTTGTTATTAAATCTTTTTTATTGCATTCTAAGCCTCATTGGTGTGTGTAGTACTCTAGCAACATTCAAAAAATTATGACTTTGCCCTAAAAAAGCCAGAGAGTGAGTGGGGAAGTAAAGCAAGCAGTAAATCATTAGCTGAGAATGATTTGAGTGATTATGTTAGGCACAGACTGTTTTTGGTTCCAGTTTTCATGTACATAGTGATGATAACTCATAATCCGAACAAAGCTACAAGGCAAATGGAGGGATGGAGAGGGAGGAGGGAGTGAACCAGGCCTTGAAAGGGAGGGCTAACTGAGACAATATCTGTGGGTGTATGGTTTTTCAGTGCTTCAATCCCATGTGCAAATATTTGTTACCCTAAATGAGTACATACAGGACATACATCTATCACTGACTGGCTAATGAGCCACAACAATCAGCATTAACTGTTCATTGCTCTTTTAAATGTTTCCTACGAATGACTAATATCAGAGGAAATAGGATTTTAAGACTGAGGTTGGAAGATATCTGCTAATTCTTGCCCAATTTTTTGTAATTCTGGACAGCTGAATTTTGCTATGTCCTATTTTCCATCTTCTTTTATACATTCCAGAGTTATTGAGATGTTCAGCAACATATGTGGGATGTCCCACTTCTACAGTGTYGAAAGGCTATAAATACATACACAGACAATCCAGGTATTGTACAATTATCCAGAAAGCCTTGTATTACCTGATCTGGGTGTAGCATTCCAAAGTGAATTTTGCATTTTCATAGTTTTCCTGGTTTACATGTCAATTCAAGAAAATATTTAAGTACACACCTAATCCCTTATACTTTACTTGACTTAAATTATTGCTTACATTTATAACAGCTCAGTTGGAGGCTGGGTTGAGCAAGACATAGTTTTCTCATGGGATTCTCTTATAGTCCTTCCTCCTCCTGACCACACTGAGCCTCCTCCTCGGCACACCATTTGCTTCCTATGCAACATACTCTTCTGAAAACAGGTTAGAGATGCTGCAAATCTTTTGTGGATTAGACTGTTTCTAAAGGATAAATCAAGTTTTGTCTGATGTACCAGTGCTACGAGAAAGACTATTTGAATATAAGGGTGAAGGACTGGAAGACTTTTTACTAGCTCATACATATATTTATTCTTGCCAAAACTTAGGGCATGATATGGCTGAAATAAAATAACCCAAAGGCTTTCGGATACTGTTAGGCGTCCAACTTTCTTCTAGGCCTTCCTCAAGTAGTGATGTAAGCAAACTGGTCTACTGTCCTTTTCAGTTACTTTGTTTTGTTCTCTTGATTTTATTCTAACAGTCAGTAAGTCTATTATTTGTCTAATGCCCGGACAGATAACTTCCCCTCTCCCCAGTGTATGTTAGATACTGATGACTCCAATAGAGGTAGTTAGACCTTTGTTCAGAAATAGCTGGAAGTAATTAGCCATCTAGTAATTAGCCAAGAAATACGGTGTGGTTAAAAGATGAAGCTGAAATCCTGTTCACCTGCTTAATGCGTTTCAGAGATTTATTTTAAGTCTCAAAATGACCTATCAGTATTTTGAGAGAGTAAACCCATTTTGCATGGCTTCCTTTAAAGAGCTACCAAGTAATAAAGAAACCTGTTCTTATTATTCTTAAAAAAAAACAAAAAAAACAAAAAAACCACACAGTTTTACGCTTTTAGTATTTCACATGCTTTGAGTGACAAGAAACTGAATACCAAAGGAATAATTACAGTAGTTTAACATGGTAGAAATTATGTACTTAACATTGGCTTACAGAAAGCCTCACATGTTAGGATCTGCTTCATATGTTGACTTAGATACCTTATTCATCCTCAAAACTTTTTGGCAATTGGTTGGGGTTGATCAGTTTTCTTCTCTCAGAGCAGAACTGCGTTATTCGTTGCACTAATCTCCACATTTGGGGCATCAGTTCCCATGATTGCCTTTCTCTTGCCAGGTCCAGACCCTGCTCAGCCTGCTTTGTGCGGTAATGTCTTCTGTTTTTAGCAATTACTAAACAAAGAGGTATTTAGCTGTTGTCTTATTTAGCTTGAAGGGAAGTGTAGTATTAGATCCTCTAGTTTCAATAGGGTTTAATGCAGCCCATATCAAAAAGCCAAAGCCTTTTTCTTCCATTGTTTCAAACCTGAAGAAAGCAGATATGTTCAAACAAAAAACTCCAGAGAAAAGGAAGGGGTTCAGACAGTCATTTCAAGGCATCAAGGTAGGATGTGGAAGTTATTTTTGAGAAACCTATTTTAGCGTGTTTGCAAATTCAGGCAACTGTTACTGTAATTGCTTGCTCTTGGTTTGTAATGTGAAAGTTGTCTTTGTAACTGAAAAGCTAGAAATATGCTTCTGAAAAAGAGAAATAAGATTTGAGAGGAAAATATCCAGTTACAATGAAAAAAGTTTCATCTTAATGTTCTGCTCTGAGCCAGTCTCATTTGATCCTTCTCTATCATACAAAATGGGGTAGCTGTAAGGTCTTGGTGCTGGAGCTTCCTTAAGGTGTGACACAGCAGATGTTATGTGTTACCTCTGAGTACCTGCACTAGGCTAAGCTGTAGCTACCCTGAGTTCACTGCCATGTGCTATCAAGAGCCCACCCTGCTCTTGCTCATGTAGAGAGGAAAAAGCTCACAATTCTCCAGTTTTCACCTACACAAAGTTTTCTGCAAAGAGGAAGAAAATGGAGAGCGAGAGAGACATCCGGCTTTGTCATTCTTCTCGCAGCCCTTTAGCCAGCCACACAAGAGTATGTGCAGTCACACACACATGCGGCTTAATGCTCTTGTGCACGCACGCATTTACGTGACTGAGAGTAAGTTGCACTCCTCTGGTTTAGTGGCTGTTAGCAGAACAGGAAGCAGGGCCTGTTGGGAGGATTTATTTTAAGAATCTGTTGTACAATTTTGGTTCCTTTCGGCTGCAGCGTTCGTTGTCAGCATATGGCTGTTCTCTGGGGAATATTCTGAATTAGCTGTACAGCAGTCATTGTTGTTTCTCATTTGCCTTGTTGTGCTCTAAAGTTAAATGTGATTTCAAAACACTCTGGTGGTCTCTCAGATCAATCTCCCTGGATGTTGATTTTCAGATCATAACCAACATCAGTTCACCTGGGCTGCTGCCAAACCTATTCCACTTTCTTTAAAACTATTCCTGCTAGTGTAGTAGTGTACCAGTATTTTACCCTGAAACGTATGGTTTTTCAGTGGGCTTCTGAATGCACAATGCTTTGCGGAAACTATGGGCAGAAGCTGCTGTACAAGGTGTACATTTGCTCACATTGCTTTAAATGAGCTTATGAACAACAGAGTATTACAGAAGGGCATCCTGTAATATGCTCATTTTTTAACAGAAATACCATTAGGATGTTCTTTACAATCATTGCAATACTTTACCTATGATGTTTCTTACGCTTTTTAAGATGAGATGGCTTTATTATTTACAGGGTTCCAAGCAGTGAAGTTGTCCTTAGCCTGAGAGTTTTGCTGTTGGTCTCCCTAGCAGCTCTTGGGGAACAGGCCATGAGTTGTTCTTTATCACTACTACCTAACGGGTATGGAATAATGAGTTCTGAGATATCTGTGTTTGCTCCTAGCCTGTTGGTGGGCATAGGTGTAGAGCCTCAAGCAAAATGGGGGGTGAAGAAAGAAGTTATCAGCTTCAGCTATCAGCAGTTTGCAAGGAAACTAAGATGGCTCACTCGCATTTTCCAGAGGTTGGATGAATCAGTCACTCAAGATCTCATGTTAAGCAGCACTTACCTGTGGGTCTTTTGTATCCAAGGCTTCCAAACAATGTAGGCTTCCTAGCATGGGTCAAATTCACTTAGTCTTTCTGTGTTCTTGCCTGCAGCATTTTCCACAAGAACCTGCTAATATTATCAGGTTGTTTCTCTTCCTTAGTTACTGCTTATATAAAATCTATCTCATACTGTTCAGAGAGATAGGGCTAGTCAATAAAGGAGAAACTGTAGAACAGTTGGCTCTGTTAGTAAAACTCTGAGAATCCAGTTGTGCTGGTTTTCTGAGTGTACTTAACGTTTTGCTTTGATGCTGTGGATCCTGTACAGTGAAGGGTGAATACAAAAGCAGAATATTGGTTCTAGCCCAAAACTTCAGATGCTTATCATCTGTTATCTGAATTTCACATTCTTGCAAAACTGGGCTTGAGATTTCACAAAAGAAGTTTTCTTTTGAGATTTTTGCTTTGATTTAGGTTGGATCTATCCAGAAAATATCTTCTGGCATGCTACTTGAATTTTTACAGTTTTTTCTCCATCAGAATATAAAGTTCCTGAAGTTCTGAGCCAGCACAAGAAGATGAAATAAGATGGAAGAAGATCATGTAGACAATTTCACCTGTTATCAGGGGTGTAGTGTTCAGATTTTCACCAAGTTTTAAACAAAAGTTTGAGGTGGCTCTGATGTCCTCCAAACTGATTCATCCACTTCTCGCTGTCTCCCAGATGAGTGAATCATACTGTATATTGCCAAGACACACCATCAACATGCACAGAGCAAGGTACACTAGAAAACATACTGTCCTGAGGTCAGACTCTTTCCATGCAAGTGCCAACTAGCAGACACATGGAAACATACTTTCCTGGTTTACTAGGTAGTCTACTTTTAATTTCTTCTACCTAGAGAAGGGTGAGGCTGAGAGGCAAGCTAGTTTGTTAGAAGAATAAGTTTATTTCCTGATATCAAGCACCATAATTGGGAAGATTATTTTCTCCTTCCTCCTAAGTCCTCTGGCTCTTCTGCTTTTCCCTACATATTGCTTGGCAATATCCATTGGAAGAGAAGGTGCTATTTGGGACAGAACCTTATTCCTACCCCCCTCCCCCCCTTTTTTTTTTGCTTTTTTGTACTAGACAAGAAAACTACATCATTAGAGGAATAAAAATCAAGTTTGTATTTCGACATCCGCTTTCCTCCCCAATCTTTTTATCTGTTCATTTGACTGATTTGCAGCCCTTCCTTCCCCCCTTGCTGTTAACTAATGGACTTTGGTATGAAGCCAGCCTTTCAGTGCACACAACCATGCCAACGAGAGTGTGTGCAGCTATTCTGTCTGCTTTGGACAGCTACAGATGCAGCCAGAGCTAGAACAATTCCTGTATTGATCCTGGGCTTGTCAGTTAATCCGCCATAAGGCATGGGAATCCTAACCCCTTCCACATCTGCTTGCATAACTGCAGGGGGAAAACCAATTCTCTGAAGCTCTCACCAGAAAAAAAGAAAGCAAAGAGTAATGGGAGCTTGCTGGGAGTTGGAGCTGTAAGCTGCTGGGCCGGAGGGCTGTGAGATCACCTACCTGCTCCACCCTTTCCCCCCTCTCCTTTTCATCCTCCTGGAGGTCAGCAGGATCAGGTTTATGTTAGCGAACCATGAAGCTTATCAAATAAATGCTGCAGCAGCAGGTGTTTGGCTGTCTTCACAGGCCAAGTCTAACAAGGCTGATATTGTGTCTGTGGCCAAAGTAATGCAGTAATTACTTTCTGGGTTTGGAACCTCCAAGAGGTCTCTGGGAACCAGTTAGAAAAACAAACGTTACTAAGAGCAGGGATTTTTTAAAAAGAACAGTAGTCCTCTCTGTGCCAGAAGGAGAGGACAAGCCTTTCAAGTGCAGCGTCTAGCACAGTGCCCAGTTTCCCTTTAACTTGCCTCACGTTACGGGGTCGGGGACAGAGGCAATGTGCTTGAGTCTGGTTGTTCACATCTGGAGGGGCAAGCTTATTTTGGCCCAAAGGGGCATGGGGAATGGCAGCTATTTTCTTTAAAGACATTAATACAGTACCACAAGAAGAAAGAACCTAGGGKTGGGGGTGGTGGTGGTGAGTGTTTGCAATTCCATCTATATATTTCAATTTGACTTACAAATCAGGAGTTACATAGCATAGCTTTCCCACCATATGTTTGTTGCTTTTGAGCATTTCTCTTGTAAGGCATGAGTGCAGAAACTGAGTTTTTGGCAATAATGCAGCCTAGTTTCAACAAAAGAAGAATGTGATTTCAGAAAAGAGCTCTCCTTTGCCATTCCCCTTTATCTTAAGTAATCTGAGGCTAATGCAGGGGAAAGTTAAAACAGATCTGTACAATGATGGTATTTTGAGGCATCAATCTTCATCATTCTTTTTGAAAGATTAAAGGATATTGATCGTTTAGGCCAATTTTTTTTTCCCTAAAGCTGATCATTACTCATGATAATGTCTATTATAATAATGTCATTTAAAACAGGTTTAACAATTTAAAAAATTTCCTGAAACACTGGAAATTTCTTCTGGTGCTTTGTGGTTGTCCAGGAGACCCAATTTTGAAAGTGACAAGAGGAATAAAGCAAAAGTGACTAGACCTTCACAGGATTGCACATTAGATTTGAACTTTTAAATTTTATTTAAAATTGCCTATAAAATTCTTAATACCTCTAAGAAATTCTTTAGACATCCTTTTCTGCATTTGAAGCAAGCTACAAAGCAATGCCTAATCCATGGTAGTCATTGGTGATGAGGAAATCTAGTGTCTGGCAATGATTTCTGATTTCTGCTGTGTATGTTAAGCTCTATCTTTGTATATTACCTTGTATTTTGGAGACTTGGTGCTCAGGTGACAATCCAAAGATACCACCCCATTCGTTTTTCTGCTGCTGTGGGCAGTGCCGTGTTGCCATTGACTGCAGGCAGAAGTTGTTGCAGTTTCCTTTGCAGCATTTCTTGCTAAGCTGTTTTCTTCTTGGTATGTTGTTGTGCTGAATGTAGCATAAATGAGTATGCTATAAAGCCCTGCTATAAATGGCATGGCATGCTAATCTCCAGTATTTAATTTTGTGCTAGGAATACTGGGCACTTAGAGGCAAGTGCCAAGAGGTAGGCCAGACACTAACTAGTTCAGGCTRCTCAATGACTTTCCGTAAACACTGCCTGAGTGTGGCAACTAGCAAAGAATTGCTGTGCTAGGACTGTTGGGAGGGAAGAAGGTGTGATTTGTCTCAGCATGATTGCTTTGAAGTCTAAGCTTAGTCTGCTCTTGAAAAATATTGCTTCCATAGCAAATTCCTCATGCTGTAGATGCAATACAGATCAGTCATCCCCTCCCAACCCACCCCCCCAAATTTTCCTCCTGGTTTCTTGCTACAGTTTTTCCTGGTTCCTCAAACAGAGGGTGATGGTATCTCCCAGTGTGGCCAAGACAGTGGTTATAAAGCTCATTAACCGTGAAATTGTCTAACTTGCTGGTGATGGTAACAAAAAGTATAAAGCCCAGTACTTTAATTTGTGACACAGTTGCACAGTAGAAACAATTTTGTTTAACATGATGCTTTCATTTGACTTTTTATTTATATTGCTGAATGATTTATGCATTTTTTAGAGGGACATACAAAATAGTTTAATTTGGATCTTTTTTTTCATCATGTATTTTGCAGACATTCAGGAATGACATTTAAAGTTATCATTTGGAGGAAGTGATACTGCAAAATTTGGCGTAATTGGTTATCTGTACTGAGGTTTCAAGATTCTGGGGGGAGATGAGGGCCTGTATATATTTTCTTTTTTTGGAAAATGCCACTACTAGCTATAATAAATCATGTATATTTATTATTAATACTGGAGAGGAGTGGAATAGCAAGAATTCATTCAGGATTGTATGTGGTAGAGTTGTATGAGAATGTTAAAAAGAGGCTGAGGCACATCATGATTGGTGTTGCCATGGCAGAAATGCATGTGAGAACCTCACACATGACTTATCACTGTTTACCTGAGTGTAACCAGTCATGAACCAGAATAGATATATGCTATTAATATGGCAGCTGTGTTTTTTTTTTTTTTTTTTACTTTTTTGATTAGAAGAATGTGCCAGCTTGTGTGCGTGTGTGTGTTCTGGCAGTGGAAACCTGTAAGTGCTTACAGTTTCCATATGAAAGCAAGAACATGCCCTCTCTAGGTCCAAAACAATTATGTAAGTACCTTGTAAAGCTCAAGAAATGATGGCAAAAAAGAAAACAAGTGGCAGCAGATTATACCAAGATATTTTATATACTGTGATGTTTTGTGTAGTGGTCTGGAAAGAAGCGGAAGAGACCTTTTGAAGATCACTGATTGGAAACAATCTTTTTTGCTGGTCAAGTTCATTGCTGTCAAGAGGATGATTACTTAAATATTAAAAAGCATCTTTTACTCCCATGGCACAAAACTGATTCAAAGAATTGACCTGATATATCAACTGTTAAATGGCTCGTTAGATTAGATAAGAGAGTTGGAATGTATTTGATGTTAATAAACATCCCTACATACCATATGAAATTTCTTTTTCATCCAAAGTCTAACTAAATGTGTTACCCCAGTATAGGATGTCATCTGTGTGTTCTGTAGAAATTTCTGAAGGTTTAGGGCTTGGCTTAGATATTACTTTTGTTTTTACTACTTTTTTTTCCAGTAGAAAAAAAATGGTATTGGCAATAAAGAAATGAAACCATATTGAAGTTCTCAGGAGTTGGTAACAGGCAACAGAGTTCTCACCTAATAGTCAGAAATCTGGGCTATATCAGGAAAGGTAAAAAGGGACTCTGCTAACCAGTGTGAAGAGAGTTGATTTCATTCCATTCTCTAATGGAGCAGATTATTCATGGCCTTGTAACCTCGAAACTGGCCAGTTACCTGGACCCCTGTAAGGACTCTCCTCTGTCATCAGCTGCCAAAAACAAGGTAATGATATGATCCAGTTTGCAGGATGCTAAAAGCAAGGAATTTGCTTTAGCAAATTTATCACTTAAATTAAATCACCACTTTTCTCCTGGACTAAGAAGTTATATTACTCTATGGCCCAGTTTCATCGACTTTTTTTCTGTAGCCCATTTTTACTCTAACTGTTTTATGGCCAAAAGAGGAATTCATATATCCAAAATTATTCTTAAGCCCTTATTACACCATGTGCTTTCTGACCCAGCAAGGACTCGGATCTCAGAGCAACATATATGGTAGGAAAGTGATCCCAACCTTTCCATTTATTGTCTGAGCCTGCTGAAAGCTACTATGGAAACGCATCAGAGCAATAGTGATGCTGTTGCTGAAGATGGCCTCAGAGTTTCCAATAGGACTCCTTAAAAAAAATTATACATACTTTTTTAATGCACTGCTATTAAATTGAACGTGAGCGTTGGTATTTTTTTTTAAGATGTCATTTTGCTTTCCATGGCATTTTATGAGCCTGTGATGAGTAACAATAGTCTTTGATCAGTTACTAATGTGATGTATGCACATATTTTGTATTTGTTTTGGAGCCAATCCTAATCTGAATCTGAAGTATGTATAGAGGCTGCCTAAAAAGAGTTTCTCTTCTTTTGGGCAGCATTATGTATACAAGCTTTTAAGCATGATTTGAACACTCAGTGTTGCTTGAACRACTTGTCATACCCATCCTAAATGTTTTTGTGTTCTGAACATGGACAAATTTTTTTCAGTGACCTGCTTTCAATTTGTGATAAAATGGGTCCTTGACAAGTTTATCGTGTACTCATTTCAAATGCTCATATATTCTGAAAAGTGAGTCTGAGGCAATAGTTGAAGTTGCTTAGTAAAACATGCAGATACAAACTCTTCTAGAAGAATTCACTGGGGAGTCTCTCTTTGAAGAACTGTTTGTACAGAATTGCTCCTTGCCATCCCTGAGGCAGCTGGCTACCATTGTGGTGTAAAATCTCTGCAGATGATGAGACAATTTTAGGAGAAATATATCAGCAGAAAATAAGTAGTACTCTGGCCTTTATGTAGGTTTGGCTTTGGGTATGCACACAAAATTGTACAGTGCTTACTGCGTACTGTGTGAGACCCGGTCTGACTTTGAGTTCCTGTATTTAAAAAAAAATCAAACGGAGTTCCAGAAAGTTCTAGCCAGAAGGGTGAAAGAAACTTCCCTGAGGATTTTCTTTGGAGCATGAGCCATCTTGTAAAAGAGGTTCATGCTATGAATGCTAAATAAATAGGAGTTTTGAGATGCATTATATGGTAAACATATGAAGCTTTTAGCATCAGAAGGAAGTCTGATGTATCATGCTGTCTTTTAAAATGTTTCCATGAGACAGGATAGAAAAAAAGCAAATGCAGAAGGCCAAAGGAAAGAAGTGAAATATAGGGGAGAAAAAATTAAAATGAAAGTACCCAAACTGAAAAGCCATCAGGGAGAGAGAACCGTCTGAGAAACTCCAAAGGGTGGGGAATGGAAAACTGGAATTAGGAGGGGACCTTAAAAAGAGAGTCAAGCTTAAAACTTTGTCAGTGCTGCCAAAAAATCTATTTTGCTCAATTTTGGCTAAGCAGGATAAACATTTTTTCTGGCATATATAGGTGGTGGCCAAAATGTGTTTGTTACAAGTAGGTTGAAAAAAGTCTTCCAAAAATGATTTTGCCTAGTCTAGTGAATTGTGCTAAATCATGTTTTTACTTTGAGTCAAAAAAATTTGGCCCTACCTAGACAGGCCAAGCACTAAAGCAGACCAGAGCCAGTTGGATTTAATAGCTGTTTTTAAATTCTGTGGTTTTAGCTGTGTGGATGTGGTTTAACTGCAACATCCCATCAGAGCTCACAGGGCAAGAGCACCTTCAGGTACCATTCTGCAGCTCTGCCAAACATCAGGAAAGGCCTAAAGAAGGGAGATTCAGAACTTAATAATCTTGATGTCTACAGTGTAAAATCACAAGAAAAGCCTGCAACAGACATACCACAAAGAAACCGGAAAGGACACAGTTAGTATGAGTGTGCTTGTTCTACAGCAACATGCTGTGTGTTTGGCTCCATTTTGCACAACTGAATTGGGGCTAGGTCCTGAGATGGATCAGAGAGCTGCTTGGCAAGGTGGCAGAGGGGGAAAAAGGGGGGGGGGGGGGGGGGGGGGGGGGGGGGGGGGGGGGGGTAAGAGAGAAAGGGGGGGGGGAAGTGGCTGGATATTGCCTTTGTCTTTGTCTGCTTTCACAACAGTTTGTTAATTGCTTGGACTTGGCCTAAACTGTGTGGCCTGTTAAGTGTTTTCAAGGAACTACTGTACTAGATAAGGATCACCAGAGTACAGAAGCTTTGACTGTGGCCTCATGAGACAGTAGTCAGGTTTCAGGTTTTAGTAATACTTATCTTTACAACTTATGGTCACCAGCAGTTGGCCGACTGAAGGCCCTGTCTCTGCATCAGTTCTGGTGCTCATCTAACCCCACAGTGAGCTGACTAAGGAAGCTAATCCATCAGCAATATATTCACTTTACACTTCTGGGTTAACTTTTAGCCCCTTTAGCTCCCTGAACTGTCTTGTTGATGGGTAAGGCAAGCACTAGTGCAAGGGAAGCAGCAAGACTGTGGATGAAAGGGAGGTGGAGGTGAGCACAAGACCCCATCTTTTTCCAGCCATTCACAGTTAGAGCAGTTTGGCTCCAATGCCAAACCTGATCTTCAGAAACCATGTGGGGCAATGGAGTAAAGCTTGCGGTATCAGGAAAGTATATCTTCAGCTGCAGGTGTTATAGTGGGGCAAAAGGGTGGCAGCATAATTCTAGCAAAAGCTAAATGTTCCCACTTTTTTCTATGAAACAGACAGCTCCAGGGTTTTTTGGAAGCTCTTAAAAGCTCTTAGAAGTCCTCTTTGTGGATTTTATGGAATGTAAATGCTGAACCCAATAGGGCCTAAGAAGTACTTTTTGTTAGATCTCATCATGACTCACTAGGGTAAATAACTTAATAAGGGGGCATCTTATTAAGGGGGAATCAGGGGCATCTACAGGATATCTCTTCTGTATTTGATCATCTGTTTCTACTGAATTTCTGTGACCTCACGTATGTTTGAGAACCCCTATCCTTTATCACACTTGGTTGTAAGCAGTCACTAGTTTAAAAGGTTATGCATTGGGATACAGAATGTGATTGCAAAAGTCCCATCTATGTAAAAAAAAAAAAAAAAAAAAAAAGCTTAAAAAACCTCCCTATAAACAGTGTTAGGAGGAAGATGACACAACTGCATTGTTTGACTTCTAGTGATTGCAAACATGATTTTAACATTTCTTCCTTCAAGCAATGTCTAAATGCCCTACTGCTTCCATTCAAAAGAATGTTGCAGTTCGAACCTGTTTATTTTGGTTGAGTTGGCAAAAGACTGGACTCATAAATGCTGATCTAACTCTTTTTGTGTCAGTTCCAGTGTATGCTGAAGACCTGATAATAAGGACCTGTTAAACTGACTCTGGCCGTAAGAAATGTGACCTGTATCTCTGGTCCCAAGACCACTTCCGAGTTTCACAGGGCGCCACAGGATGCTGGGAGGTTATTTTTGGATAGCCAGCTAAAGGCATCTTTCGTCTTACCACCATTTTCTCTGGCATGCCTCCATTGATACATAGTTGGAGGARCAGTGGTGAATTGAGCCACTGACAGTCTGAGTACCTAAAGATCCTTATACTGTTATTGTTTGTTCTGAGGAAGCATTTATGTCCCCTATTCGCTATCCAGAGCCCCACAGTGTAAGGCACTGTGTACATGCACAGAATAGAAAGATGGCCCTTGCTCTTGCTGGTTTCAAATATAGTTTAAGGTTCATCCAGCAACTTGATATGTAAAACTGGACACCAAAACTCATGGCCAACAAAATCATGAGCCATTTGAAAACAAACTCAGCTTAGAAAGGTGAAATGAATCACCATGTAAATGTTGTCCTATTGTACACTGGAAACATTTCTGACTACTGATTGGCTTGTTGATGAATTTTGACAACCAACATCAGGTGACAAAAAGGCTAATCCAACATCCAGTGTTTCCTAAGTGGTCATAAACGGGATCAAACTTCTTGCCAGCTCCTAGAAAGGGAAAATGTATTTTTGAATTGATGTATTGGCAAACAGTAAGGGCAGATGGGGAAAGCCAAGAACAGCATGTTTAGTTGCAGGAAGTGCCCAAAACCATAGAATGAATACCAGTGCTTTGTGCAAAAATGCTGTAAACAATTTGAGAAGTCCATTTTTCTTACAGAATTTTCTAGCCATAAGCCATGCTCAGTAGATGAACAGTGACCAACAGCCTTTGCCAGACCAAAGAGAAAAGGGAAGAAAAGACTTCACACTTAAGTTGTTGTGGGTCTTTTTGGACTTGCAGTAGTTTTGCCAAGTGGTGTTCGCAGTCATACCTACTGTTTTCAGCAGTATCCCTGACCATACCCTGTCAGTAACAGGATCTTTAAGTCTAAGAGAGGAAAGGAAAACTGTTGGTTTTTTTCTTGATTTTTTTTTTTAACAAACTAGCAGAGGATATGCTGAGATAAAATAGAAATAGCAAGGTCAGGTCAGGGCAAGGCCCTGCATTTCATTAGCCAGGCCTGGCTAAAAGTGTTTAAATATGTACAAGAGGCTTCGAATAGATCGAGAGAGGGAGGTTGACATTGTGGAATACAGAAAAATCATTCTTTGATGCTGCCAACTGACCAAATACAAGATGGGACTTAATTAGAGAGATAAAAGGAATTTATTTTAATTATTTTAATTTTGGAGAAGGGGGAGGGATTTCTTTCTTCTATTGAGTGTTCTGTAGCAGTGAGAGAAGCGGGTCTGAACAAAAAGCCTGAGTCTGGCTTAAAAGGATCCAGATAGCCTCGAGGTATATGTTGACCTAGCCTGCAGTTCTTATGAGTGTCACTTGATCAAGATCCAGTAAAAAGAAAAAATTATATTGGCAATGGAATCCAGGCCCTGTTAAATTTTGGAGGCTCTCTGGTTTGAAGCTGGTGACCCTGTGAGCCCATTGCAATGTCTGTTTCATTAGACATATTAGGGGGAGAATTTGAAAAGAATGGAGCTTTGAAGGAAAATAAAGTATTGTGTCAAGTGGTGCTTTGGCTGCCCAGCTTGAGTTTGCTGTTGAGCTTGCTTGACTGAACTGACATTTTATAGCTGCAYTGTAACTCTTGTATGACGACTGCATTGTTGCATGGGCACCTAGGCACTGAATAAGCACTGTGTGTTATCCTTTTCCATAGAAAGTACTGACCTATCTGGTAGAAACAAGAATACATTTAAATTTGTCCAGAGCACCACACATAATGTCTTTGCAAAACTCTAAGGGTTATTTCCTTAGACCAGCCCTAGAAATTTGGATTTCATCTCTGTGCCTTTTCTGAAAGGTGATTCCTCCAGCAGCATAGCACTCCTCAGTGTCGTGTTGGAATGCCGATTAAGAATCAGCTAGGGATTTCTGTACACTCATTTTTTTCATGAATCCAACTTAAAAAATTGTGAAAGATTGGATATAGTTATGTTACTGCAATCTCTGTGCCTGGACACTAGTATATTTACAGACTAGAATAAAAGTGTTTCAGTCATACTGGTTCTAGTTACCTAAATATTGTATGTTTTCCTCTGATGCAGTATGTCTTGACTACATAAGAATTGTTTCCTTGGATAGCTTCAATCTTCTTTGCTCCATTACAGTAAATACAGCTTATAAAAATCTTTTGCTCTTCTGAAGCTCATTTGACAGTGGAGATGACACTAATGGTCGGTTCACTGGCAGAGGAATATGGTTTGATTTATATGTTTTCTTGCTAACGAAAGATGTCAGATTGACAGCCCTGGGAACAGAAATACTGAGATAATTGCCCAAACACGCAGCATACTGCAAACTTTGCCAACCTTTCACAGTGATTGTATCTTGATCCTTGAGAGTGAGAGCATATTTACGCTTTCAGAGGGCATTCAATGCTGAATCCAATAGGGCCTAAGAAGTACTTTTTGTTTGATCTCATCATGATTCACTAGGGTAAATAATGACCATGAATTTCTTCTGTATAAAGCCAACCTGATGATAATAGCTTGGAGTCAGAATTAACAAGAGCTAGATTTCAAGCTATGATAACTTTATCCTGAAAGGTTGCAGATCCCATTTTCAATCCCATGAGCGAACACTTGCCCCCAGTTGTTATATCTAGTCCAGTTGTTCCTCCACTAGTAATGATCAGCTGTGGGCCTAGAAGTTAAGATTGTGCATTCTTAGAGATTTCTAAACCAGCACTAATGTAAATTTACTCTCTGAGGCTTGTTTAGAAGCAGTGTTTCTCAACAGATGGTTGTTGAATCAACATTGCTGTTCCTGTGTGCCCATCACTATGAGTTCTAACTGCTGGCTGACTATGAAAATTCTCGTTCTCTGACCCTTCCCACATCTGCTCTTCTCCTCCTTTGTAAGTTTGTTCTCTCCTTTTTCTCTCGTCCCTTCACTTCTCCTTTGCCCTTCCTATTCTCTCCATCCACTCCTCCATTTTTTCTCCCCTGCTTTTGCCAATTCCAGTCCTTCTGCATGTCCTCATTCCTACTTCTGTCCACTTTCTTACACTACATTTTCTCCTTCATCTGCCTGCAGATTTTTTCCATTTATTCATCTCCCCACTGCTTCCTATCACCTTCTCCTCATTGTCATATGGGATAAGCAGTGGTATTATGGTGATAGAGGTGCTATTAGGAGCATTGTTTTAATCTATCCCTTATCATTCCTCTTGCTTGTCCTTGTAGTTTTTTTGTTACCAATTGCCTTAATGGCAACTTAATTAATTTAACAGATTTTATTCTTTTCTTTCCTTTTCTTTAGGAATCTAGGAAAAGGAGGGGAGGCGATAGAGATGTACTTCTTTGTCCTTTTCTCCTTCCACGAAGCCAAGACAGTTTGACTGTGGCCTTTTCCTTTGCATAAAGAATTCTGAAGGGGTAGAGGGCCCTGCCTTGAAGAACTTGGCTTTTTCTTTCCTTGAGGTTTTCTTCCAGACACTTTTTTTAAGTAAATGGAGAGGAGTGATTTTTCTTACATCGCCAGCATTCTTTTCTTTCCCTCCTCCCCTCAGTGCAGTCACTTCCCTAATTAATTGAATTCCCTACTAGACCTTTTGTGAGTCATTTCAATTACCCATTAGTGAAGCAGCCTGGGATTTCTGCTGTGTTTTCACCCATCCCCCTGGAATTTCTCTTCTCCTCCCTCCCCCCCTTCCCTATTTAGTCACTCTGGTCTGTGAAAAGCATTAGATGGACTTTAGTGCCGAGTGCCTATATTGTTTGCAGGCCCAGCTGCATACTTCTACACACTGCCTTGTGCGTCACAGCTATTCATTTTGTTTTGTACTTGGCTCTGCTGCAGATGCTGTAAATATGGTAATTTTAGATTCCCTGATTGGAAAGGGTTGCAGGGCGGGTGTGATGGCAAGAACACTGTTTGATTTACACTAGTTCATTCCGGTTTCACAGAGTTTGGGGGTTTTAAGGATACAGCTGAAATTAAAAATGTTTTTATGTGCAGTTTCTTTTTTAGGATTAGGAGGTGGACAAATGTCATGTAGCTCTGTGCAAAAGTGCTGCCCCAGAAACTCTAGGGAGACTGTAAAGACACAAAACATGAGCAGGAGATACCACCTCAGATTGTGTATGATGTCTTCACTCACGGATAGCTGCAAAATGTGTATGTATCTGAAAACTGCAAACATGAAAAAGGTCTAAGACATGGATCTGTGATAAGCAAATCTTGAATTTCACAGAAATGCTGTAAGTACTGAAGCACTGTAGACATGACAATCTGTGAATAAAATCTGATGAGCATATTATTTCTAGAAGATTTTGGAAATACTATGTAGGACTATAACATGCATTACATTTCTGAGGAATGGGAGATGACTTTGGACAGTGATAAAGCCGGCCCGCAAAAATTATGAAGGGTGCAGTGACTGCCTGAAATTTGATGTCTGGAGAATCATATTTCTATTCTGAAACTGAATTTGTACAGCACAAAAAGCTTGCATGCTCAAGGTAACTCTCAAGTGATACAGACATGCGAACAGCATCACTGGGAACCAACCAGAAACTTGCCCCACACACCCCAAGTTACAAAAATAATTGACGATGCTCAAGTTATTATGATACTTTCATATTATTATGATACTTGGCCCTGTGAGGTTAGAGTATTTCATGAGAGATCTGACTTTTGATAATCAAACTGTTGTGAGAAGCTTCTTTCTCATAGCTTCCCAGGGGGATTTCCCATTTGTTGAACTGACAGGAAGTGAATTTATAAGGGTTCCCTGGACATCGGTATTGTCGTAGGTATTTTTTTTCTTCTAGCTCTTTATCCAGTCACAGGAGAGAGGAAAGAAATAGTGTGAAAACACTGCTCAATACAGACTCATTAGGACATTTGTAAGAGACCTACTGGAAATTGTTTTACCTTTTAGTCTTGAAATCTTTGACCCCTGGTAAATAGCAGTAGATTTCAGGGGTTCATTAGATGACTCTGGAGTTCTGCTAGTTCACAGAGTTACATTATTCAAGTCTCAAAAGAGATAAATAGAGCTACTGAAAAGTCCCATACATGAGTCCCCTTTTTCTTCATGGGACATGCAGGAGCAGGGCCCATATCTGAAGTACCATGTCATGGCAACACCTTTTTAGCTATCTCTCATCTTGCTGTATTTTCTTGCATACATACCATTGCTAGCGTTGTGTTATAAGCTTTTATAATTTGGCAGGCATTGCACCTTTTTGTCAGTGTGTATAAATAAATCTACAACTTCTGAAAAACATGGTCTATTGTGGGACTGTTTTGGACTTCCAGGGTTCTGGGGTATAAAACTCCTTACAACTTGATAGATTCCCAGTTATGGGTTATTTTGATTACTCTATCTCTTCTGAGAGACCATCAAGAAAAATATTGATTGTGTTGTATTTTCTCAAACAACCAAACAGTGAGAGGGTTTTCTATCTCTAGTTCTGTTTTGATACAAAACACCCAAGATTTAGAATTTCACGTCCTTACAGTGTTAAGAGCAGATGATAAAGATGGTTTTAATTTCTCTTTTCTCAGGACTATCCAAGTGACTGGTTCAAACTCTGTACAAGTAACACATGCTAAAGGTTGATCTAGCATATGCCCATTTGTGGCAGTTCTGTAACAGCACCTTCTCTCTCCTCAACTCTGTATCACTTTTTATGCTCCAGATGAGGTGCACTGTTTGGAAAGGGAGTAAAACTTATTTATGTCGTGAGAATCACAGTGTGCAAAGATAGTTTCCAAGGAGCTTTAGTGTTTAACAAAGTTACAGCTATATAATACTTATGTTATGGAAGCACAGTTGTAAGATGTAAAYAGATAACTAAATATCATCTGCCCAATCTTTTTCACTGTGTGCTGGCTAATTACTTGCTGGTTTTGAGGTAGAAAAGGTCTTTTTGATGCAATTTGCCAGAAGAAAGGGAAGGGTACCAGTGTGTCAACCCAGGAAGAGTGTTCAGCCATAAGGTTTGGAATTTCTCTGTGCCGTGTACGAGTGTACAAGTTAGTCCTCAGAGCTGTAGAGCTGAGGACAGGATAGCCCACAGTTAAGTGAGTAAGTAGGGAGAAAGATGAGTGTTCAGGTTAGTGAAGGATGTAAGGGAGATCGAGGAGAAAAGAATTAATAAGTAGGGGGCATCAGGGAAAGAAACGATATAACTGTAACAACAGGGAAGATAAAAGACCTTAGTAGCTGTATTATTTTTGGAAGAAGAGAAGGGATCAGATATGGATAATCGGAGAGATCAGGGAAGAAGAGCTGGTTAATAAAGACAAGTCAAATGCATGGCTCTTTGAGTAATCTGTTGCAGGGTTTGAGATCAAATGAGGTTAGATATATTATCAATTTAAGTGAGCACATGCATATAAAATATATGTCCAAAAATATTTTGCAAAGCCTGGACTCATTATTGTGTAGTGCAGAGAATTCTCAGTTCTTCCTGGCTTAGTGTCTTTCAGGTGCTGCTCAATATTCTGTTTTGTTCCCAAATTCATTTGCTTGAATACTACCACCAACCCCACTGCTGGCTGTTCCTAGCTCTGAGTTGCTCAGAAACAGCTTTCAGGAGTTCAGGCTTCATTTATGTACCWCTTGGAAATAGCTTGGATTATAACCTCACGGAGCGAGCCCATTACCTAATTTTGTCCTTCCCCTACCCATTCTTGCATTGTCATTTAATGCATGAGAATGATGTTGATAAGTGTCTTGGCCAGTGTCCTTAAGTGGGTTAGTATTTGAGCCAATTTGATCCAGAATTTGTGAGGTCCCAATCCTGTATCTAATCCTTTTACAGAACAGATGTCTAATCTAGTCCTGTCCATCTGTTGGGTTGCAAATGGTAGATTATATTGCATATATGAAAAGAGTATTATCATGCAGTGCATTTAACAGGGCGTGGAGTTTACAGGGAGAAAATGGAAGAGGCTTCCTTGAGCTGATCCCCTTCCTCCCAAATAACTTGTAAACAACTATTTCTGTAAAAACTAAAGTATTAATCTCACTTTTTTTTTTTTTTTATCTAAGCAACTTGATGACAAAGGTATGGCTTAGTCATCCATTTCTTCCTGGGGTTTGAGTTTGATTTTGCAAACAGTCAGTCAGTACGTGGAGTGAGTCAGTTTGCATTCCCCGCTCTGTTCTTTATGTTGTGTGCTTAGAGGGGCTTGTGTGGGCTATCCTGCTTGGCTCCCATGAGATCCCACAGCTGGTAAAGGATGGAGTGTATGACCCCACTCATAGTCTCTTCCTTACCTCCAGCGCCCCCTCCCCCCCACCCCCCCGGCCCCAATCATCTGAGAAGGTTAAACTAAAAGCAACATCTAGGATGGCAAAGGTCCAAGTCTGAAATGTGTCCATTGTATGTGTTCAGTTCAAAAACATATCAAGGCGAGTGCAGTCTTTACAAGTAGCACCCCTGGGCCTTCTTTTATTCCAAAGCAGAGATACTTACCCAAGGAAAAGAGGGAAGTGACGGGGTAACAGAGTACACATGTTGTGAAAATATGCAGGCAGAGACTGAAGAAAAAATAACATTATGCCACAAGTAGCTGCCTTGTTCCTTAACTTTTTTTTCCTTGAGATTAGAACCAGCCATTTCTTGTGCTCTTTCAAGCGCCTTCTGTGGTTTCCTGACAGCTGGCTGGAGGGGATTGAAATCTGGCTTGAAAAATGGGCCATGGGTCATGTTATTTTCAAGAGAGGAGAAGCAAAAATTCCCATATTAGTCAAAATTCACAGGATTATTTTTTAGGTTTTGGGGKTTTTTTTAGAAAATCAATGGTGAGTATTTTAACACATAACTTTAGTTTAAAGTGATTAATAAAGAACAACTACAGAATCAGCTCGTCACTTTTCTTTCCTCTGATTGATTTATAATGGCAGACAATATTTAGTGTGGAGTTACAATCTGTCTTCTTACTCCAGAGTGTGAGAAGAAAAGTGTTTGGCTTCATACAAGGCTATGCTACATTTTTCTGCAAGTATTTTGTTGTTTTTTAATGATGTGATAACACTTCTCTTGCAAAACCTGTTTCACTAACAGAAAGATGAGCCTGAATAAGAGCCTCCAAGATGATATTCTTGCTTCTGGCTCTGTGGAGCCAGAATTGGCATTACCAATACATTCCCAGCTTTATGTTCAAGCAAACGGTTTCTGTTGGGAGTTATAAACTTTTCTGTTCTTTTGTTCTTTGGAGAACAAATTCTTTTTTTCCCCCCCCGCTATATATATATWTWTTTTTAAGAGAATACTTAGTTTATGGAAGTGCTAATTTATTTAACCTGCATTTTAGGGTGTGGGGCCTCCTCTTGGGAACAGGGTTGGCTACCCTGGTAGTAAAAGGGCACAGCCCACAAAGGTAGTGCTGTCAGCTGGGTTTAAGGAAAGAAAGCAAATGAAAGCAGATGCAGGCCAAGAGGTGCAAGAGAAGAATGGCAGCAGGAGGCAGCAAGTTGAGAACTCTCCAACTCTCGTACCCTACTGTATGGAGAGAGCCAAGAAGACCAGCTGCCTGTGCAGGGTGAGGAAAATGGAAGTGTTGATTTAATATACCTGGAAATTAGGCTCTTGAACAAACAARCAAACAAAAAACCCCATAACAATCACAACACAGGCAGTGGCAGAGCATGCTTGGGGAGGTACAACAGCAATGGGAATGGAGGGTCTGCATGGATGGGTAGCCAGTACTGCATCATCTGATCAGAAGGGCATACTCTGCATCAGCAAGGCAGGTGTGCAGGCATCACGCTTCTTTAGCTCCTGCAGGAGTCTCACAGAGCAACTTTCTTCTCTTTGCCTTAATAATGTACTACAGTCCTTTCTGTGGGAGAACTAGATTTGGGTCAAAGGAGAGTACTACCTGTATGGCCCAGTCCATCCTTAACACTTCAGGAGACTCATTTAATGGCAGTTGTAATTACAGGTTTTGTGATATGAACAACTACTCACTAAGAATTGGAGTGGAAGCTCATTCCATACAGTTTGCTGAATAGAGTGTTTTTTATGGATAAATCAGATCAGAATGGTCATCCATTCTTAATCACAGTTAACTCTTTTAGAATGAGTACAACATGATCTAATGGATGGAAGATGTTGATGGAAACTAGGAACTCCTTAGTAAGGTGTGACAGTGGATAACATGGGTAAACACTTTCAGCTAGTAGTTAGTTCAGTATTATTACTTTGTGAAAAAGTTGTGGAGTAATTAGCATTTGCAAAATGTTTGGAAGATACCAGTTGCCATATTACTGCTAATTATTTGTGACAGTGCATCATATTGCATTGTGTTAAATTAACTAAACAGATGAATGATTGGTCTCTTCAAACCTCCTCACATCCATACTGCAAATGATAAAAGCCCACTCATAAAAGATGAAACTGATTCAACCAAATTTTCTTATCATTGAGTTGCACTGATTTAATTGAAGCCCAGCCCTTCATTACTGATTTGACTTACTGTGTCCAATGTATTTGTAAACAAAATTTATAAATACAATGTTTATAAAATGATAGGGTCTGCTGTCATAACCTATCTGTATTTCCAGGAGGGATTTCTGCACCAGAATTACAAAAGTCATTGTGAAAGGGTATGTTTTATAGTCTTCAGCTGTAGAATGGGCCGTTTTAGTGATATTAACTCTCCCACATTCCCACCAGAAAGTTGGCTTGGATTCTGGAAGTAGTGTTGAGTGCCAAAATGGATTACTCCTACAGTGTAACCAGTTTTCACCTGTCCTTTGTATACTAAGGCATTAATGAAAGAATACTTCCGGATATGGTCTAATGGGCAGAGCAAGATAGTGCAGTTCAAAGCTTTGCTAGGCAGTAGCTCAGCTACAGTATAGAATTGTTTTGCAGACCTCAGCAAACCACTTTAACCTCTGTGAAATACCTCCCCTGTCAAAAAATGGGCATAAGCAAATTACCACTTTGTAGGCTTTGTTGCTCCTAAGCAGTTTGCAAATTACTTAATACAGTTTTTGAAATCACTAGCTGGTCTTACTGTAATGTTACTTATTAAAAAAAATTGGTCTCCTAGTTTTTGTATGATCAACTATAGTAGCAATAACCCTGTTTGCCATATGACGTACTGTCCTCACTATTGTTTGAAATCAGCAACAGAGTACTTGACAATAACATTTTCTTTCTTAACTGGTTTATATTTTTTCCAGCACTGATTTTTTTTTCTTTCCTGTTTATCTAAAGTAGCTGAAGGAAAAGGACACATTGCGTCAAGGCTGATAGGACAAGAATTAGACCTACTGTATATGCTAGTTGTATTCAGGACTACAAGCACTTCCTTTCTCCTCCCCCACAGCTCTGCTCTATTCTTTTGAGCAGGCACGATACCACGATTTACAAACCTTCCACCCTCTGCGGTGCTGGGAGACCACGGTTCTTGCAAATTTCTTTACAAAGCCTGTTCCTGAGCCTGAAGAAAATAGGTACAAGGATAGCGAGGACATGGAGTTTCACAGAATCACAGAATCACAGAATGGTTGAGGTTGGAAGGGACCTCTGGAGATCATCTAGTCCAACCCCCTGCTCAAGCAGGGTCACCTAGAGCACGTTGCACAGGATTGTGTCCAGGTGGGTTTTGAATATCTCCAGAGAAGGAGACTCCACAATCTCTCTGGCCAACCTGTTCCAGTGCTCTGTCACCCTCACAGTGAAGAAGTTTTTCCTCATGTTCAGTAGTTTCCTACTACCCGCATTTGAGATAGTGTGTCCTGGGAATAATAGCAAAGGAATACAAGGTTTGTTGTTGTTGTTATTTGGCACTTGGGATCAGTTACATCAATTTAAAACTTAGGCTAGGGTTTGTGCAGAGCCAAATTCTGATGTGATTTAGTCTTGCTGCATACCTGTTTGCTCATGGGTGATAGGTATATAATAGAAGAATTTGCCCTCCTGGAGTTGCAAAGGGTTTGTTAATACACAGAAATCCCACCAGTTGAATTTAAATCAGTTTGACAGATTTAGTTAAACTGGTACCACACCTATGTTCCTACTCTGTTGACTAGTCATAAGTGTCTCTTAAACCAAAACAGAAGTGCTTACACAAGGGTTTGCAGTAGTTTAAGTAAATTGTATTAAAACTGTACATTCAGTTAAACCAGTGCAATTTTCACATGTAAATAAGAAATTAGTTGACAGTTGTGGACAGTCCCCTTCCTCTGCACCCGGCTGGAGGGTGTTGCTGAGACCAGCTACTTCCCATTGCCCTCCGCCTGCCACCTCCAGCCGCTGAGCCATGGAAGGGGTTTGTTTGTGTATATGCTCCCCAGTGAAGAAAAGAAAAGCTGCATTAGCTTAAACCACTCATTTGAACTGATGTGACAAATCCTGCCTGAAGTGGATTAGGGAATGCGCACACCGACTGTTTGGCCGACTCTGCTGTGGAGACAGCAGTCTTTAGCAGGGTGGCAGTTACAAGCAGCTGGAGGGCAGCAATATCTCAGACTAAGACAGCTGTTTGCAAAGTTGAGCATCTGTCCATAGCCTAACGTATACAAGCTAGGTTGCCTTCAACTGGCTAATACAGATTTTACTGATTCCTAAAGAATTCAAAGCTGATTTAATTTACAAGTCAAGGAGCAGACAACTTATATCCACTGCTTTGTCAATATTTAGTGTTGTCACACATCAGGAGATTTGTTCACTATAAATCTATTTCTATTTCCCAGTTAGTGCAGAATAGTCAGCAGGTTTCGGTACTATACCCAAAGTGATTCCATTTACCGTTTCTCTTCACAGTAGTTTACTGTCTGTAATTCTCATTCTGGGATACCTTTGCACAATGAGTTCTTTCAGCTTCACTGGTCATTTGTTTTTGCCTCGTTTGCCATTGCTGACCAAAAGCAGTGTGATTTCTTTCACTTGCCTTCAGTGGGAAGGAGTGGAGCAGGGTCCAGCTGCCTCTGTTGTAACAAGGAAAGATCTTTTATAAATATCTAAAAAAGAACTTCAGCATTAAAAACAAACATGTAGGAGCTCATGGTCTAGATTCAGTAGCAATCTGCAAAGTGGATCAAATAATATTTTCCTGTATTTTCCCAGAATTCAGTTCCATAGCAGTTTAAACTGATCAAAGTCTGCTGTACTCCTGACTCATTCAGCTCCCAGCTATGTGTTTCCCTCTCCTCTTGTACTGGCACTTTTCTGACCTGAATAGCTCCATGAACTGGCTTAAACTGGCTGAAAACCAATCTGCTGGGATTTTTTTAGGCAGCTCGACTAAGACTGATTGAAGTTGCCATGGAACTCCATCCTTAGATCCTCATTCATCGATTCCTGTGAGCTTTCCCATTACATAAGGGAGCGTTGGTTGGTGCTGTTTCCTGGACAATTTCTGAATTCAGTGGCCTGTGCCTCATAGTTGATATACAAATATAATTCTCCATGAAGAAGAGGCAATATACATTCTTAAACCACTTTAAAGAGTGTCCTAAGTAAATTGCTATATAGGCTGTTTAACATCAAAAAAGGTTTGAATGCAGTGGGATAATACAAGACKGCAGACTATTATTAGGCATTTTTCTGTATAAGTTTGGGCCTACTTTCTCTCTTTGGTCCAGATGGTGGGCATACTACACATGACTGTATGGCAGCATACATGTCCAGGACAAGACCTCGCACTTCTAGAAAATTGCCACAGTCAGGACTGGCACCCTTGTCATCAGTGTAAGCAGAGAAGTCCCAGGCTGAACAGTCAGAGACCGCATACGTGTCCTGCCCCTAGCCTTCTGCTGCCTKATTCAGTGGCCACACATCAACAGAGAGCGGGGCAGCTTGTGCTACTGCTCTTCCACGCTGCTTGTTTTGTAGTTAGAGAGATCCTGATCCCAGTATTGTTAGGGCTTTTTACTTTTCATCAACACTAAACTAATTCTCAGGGAGAACAGAATTAGACAGGTTTGCTCAAGCAACCCTAGTTTGTTTTTGTTTTGTTTTCTTGGTCTATTGAGTAATCCTTGCCAAAAGGAGAGCACTGAGAAGTGAGTGGAA
The DNA here is from genome assembly GCF_003343035.1 of Apteryx rowi. NCBI lineage: Eukaryota > Metazoa > Chordata > Aves > Apterygiformes > Apterygidae > Apteryx > Apteryx rowi. The sequence goes on along the minus strand of NW_020448008.1, from coordinate 1,438,253 downwards.
GGCTATGGCTGTAAGCACAGAAGCACTTATCTTTACCCCTGCAAAGCTGAAAAGCATTTGCAACAAAGGCRCTGTAGACACATGAAGGCCCAGGCAGCGGCCTCCAAAGTAAACCCACTGGTGAGGACCAGTGCAGATATTTGCATGGACTTGCCCTGCTATCCAGGCGGCAGGGGACATCTGGGTATATGCATGTGTCTTAAGTAATCTGTTAAGGAATTGAAAGTTCTTGTAGACTTGTTTGGTCATTCTGTCATTTGCTATTACTGAAAGACAGTTTATCACAGGCAAAGCGGTACCTTGATTTTTACAGTTGTCTCATACCTTCCGTTATAAAAAACTTGTTTTCAACTAAGTATAATTTGCCATACCATTTGGGCCAAAAATGTTCATRCCAGGGACCTGCTTCTGGATGGGTTTTGATGGAATCTTTCTTCAAAAAGTTTGACAGTTCTGAGTATTGAGTTGGTAAAAAAGATATTGTCTTGTACATGATTAAAAACAACTCATTTTAAGAAGCTCTGTTGGCTCCATTTTTGGAGTGTGAATTGCACATTACTGATGGATTAATGGGCCATTAGGAGAAAAAAAAAAGAAAGATTTTTATTTTCATATGAAAATACACACAGATAATGATACTCTACACATGCTCTAAATTCTGCCTAAGCATGCTCCAGCACAAGATTGAGTCCATCTTCTTCTGAAATTACTTTTTCCAGCCTTTAGGAACTGTTATGTCACTGGAAGGCGGTATTTGGGAGCAGGAAGTTGAGTTGTCTCCCCTTATTCATAGTACTCCTTTGGACATTTTGAAGGAACAAGAATGCAAAGCAGGCAAGAGGAGAGCCCAGACAGTGATGGACTGGAAAACCTTTGAAGCAGAGGAGTATAGGAGTGGCAGCTATGAGGAGGTTAAGATTAGGGGTGGGAAAAGAAGGAGAACCATATAGGGAGACATGGCTAAAAGGCTTCATCTCCAGAGCTTAAATTTACACGGAGATTTTTAGATCTCACCATTCCGCTGTTACCTAGCAATTGGCTGACAAGGTACTTACTTCRTTCCCCTCTTGCCTTTAGAAAGAACACCATGACTCCTATTTCTGTAAGCAGTTAAAAGTATGCATCTTAGATCTAAAGCTGTCTGAACCCTAAAAATGTCAGCATTCTTCTGTGGTGGAATGTCGAGAGAGAGGGCAACAATTAAATTTGCTGTATGTATAAATTTGCTGTATATGTAAAACCTGGTATTTTGGCTTTAGGATTTTCCATCTAATACAGGAACTCAATAAAGGCAACTGTGCAAAAAATGCCACATACAGCAATAAGTCCAAATCCTGATGTCTTTTCATTGATGGGCCCCTTCTGTGGAAACACAAGGGATTCTCATTTATGAATTCTCTGAAAAAAGTAATTTGGTAGTTCAAGTCCAGAGCAAGAAAGACTTTTGTTAAACTATAAGGCAAAAATTTTATCAATATAAAAATTTCAATTTTAAAAATTCCTTTGGTAAAATCATAGCTACCTCTTCAGAACAAATGAGTTTGAGATAGGGCATCTTTTTACTTCAGTAATAACTGTGTTTAGGTCTTTCCCTAAGTTTTTCTAAACTTTGGGAGTGCTCATGTATGTAATTTGAGTTTGACCTATTTCTAGTAATCATAGAACACTTACTTGCTCCAAACTCCAGCTATTCTGAAATACTCTATTTTGATATTGGCAGCCTTTAAACCCTCTTCATCTTCCCACTAAAATTGGAAACTATCTTTTCATTTGTGAGGGGTAAGGAGTTGCTTGAAATTATGAAATCGTTAGGTCTTAGGAGACTATGAAATTTATCATGAAACATAGATCTACTAGTATGTAAAATTTTCTTTGGCTTGATTGCATCTAAAAGTTTACCAGAACATACACAAATAGTTTCTAGTTCTAAGAACTGTGCAGACCTCAGTTTTGCATATGGCAGTCTCTCTAAACCACAAGTCACTAAAGAATGTCAGTGTGATGTTTGGCTGGTTGAAGGAGGGCAGCACTCCTAAAGCAGGCTTGTGGTTTTATCCTTGCAGTAAGAAGACTTAAACATTAGAGAGATTATTTTCTTTCACATGTATGATAATTTATTTTTTTCCACAGTTTGAAGTAGCGGCACCTGTGTAACCTTTTTTAACTGCCTTCACACATTTTCTTTCCCTCAGCTAATATTCTGCCAATGTGACAAACTTTCTCCTCTTTCAACTGCAGAACACTATGAAAGCTTGTATTGCTCAGCCTCGTTTAATAACATGATCGTCTTCTGTGCATTGTTCAATGGGAGCTGTCGTTGTACTAATACTGTAACAACATTACTAACATCAAACAGAAGAAATTTTGCAATGAAGCTATTACAACTTGCTAAAAAAAAAAAGAAAAGGAAGACAAAGTGGGGAAAAGTTGATATATATACTGGTTAATAAGAATCTGTTGTTTGCTTATTCCTGAGTCTTTCCTAAGTGTGGATCATTACAGGTAATTTGCTGCTGCTCTTTGATTAAGATTTTCTCCAGTAGAAGCTTTGAGGAAAGTATATCCCCATACTTGAATTCAGTGTGAGAGGAGGAGCCTGCAGTTATGTTTCCTTACCTTTATGTTGACCAAAAAAAAAAAAAAAAAGTATGTTTTTAATGAGATTTAAGTCCTTTCCCATCCTCCGAGGGCCTGAAGGATGTTGACTCAGTTTTTGGCCTCTCAGCTCAGTCTGCTACCAAGAATGCCAGGCAGGCCGGTGTGTTTGAGACCTGCGTGTAAGTTCACCAACGCCTAAACTGCAACTTTCACGTATTTCATTCCCTAGTCACTGAGAAGCTAAAGAAAAATTACAATAAGCTCAGTTTGCCCCCAACCCATGAAACCTTGTCTCCATTCTAGTTTATTTTCTACCGACAAGGATATATCCTTTTCTATGTCCATAGTGATGACAGTCCTCAGCAAATGATCTACCATTTGGTAAGTGGTATTTGATTCCTCACTCGCTGCTCTCTGCCATCTGGCGCAATTGCTTTGCTATCTGCTAGTTCTTATCCAACCCAAGTAGAACTGACTGTCCTTGGAAGGGCCCAGAATTGATTTCAGAGAAATGCAGGACTGTAAAAAGATAGGTGCAAGTTCCTAGCAAGAGGAGGCGATTCATAACTGAATTCACTCTGCTTTAGAGACTAAAATACCTGCCTTTCCAGTGACCAGAAGGTCTTATTTTTACAGTAAACAGTCCTTTTGTTAGAGCTCTTAAGGAGGGAAGGGAATTTTTTAAAATACTAATTTTATTTCCACACTGTCACTTTAAAAATGAGCCAACTCTGTGTCTTCCTGAAGACCAATGAGGCTTGAGAATTTTTTTCTTAATTAAAACCCAGCCAAGGTTGGGTTTGTATTTCCTTTCCTGTAGAATGCATTTGAAGCACCTCTGTCTCCAGCTGCCTATAGGAGCAGACCCAGCTCATAATGGTTTCAAGCCCAGTGTGTGCATAGGGAAAAGGGCTTTCACCTGATTGATGACTCTGAAAATGTTTGCAGCACGAAGAGTGCTGAAACTGGTAGCACTGAAGTTGTTTAGAAGAGAAGAGAGAGGACGTGGATGTGTTTTTCAAAACCTGGAAATTATTCCCTGTCAAGCACAGTAAATGGTGCATGAAGGGTCTCATTTCTTCTCCTTGTGGGCAATCTGCTCCATGAAACCTTTTGAAGTGGTTGCCAGAGGATGTAGCTGAGATCGGTTGAACTTCCTCAGAGTCCTTTTCCCTGGTCCTACAGCTATTCTTTCAGCTGGGCTGTCAGAGGTTCTGTTATTGGCGCTATGCGTCAGGACTCTGTAAGGGTAGGGATGGACCTACGTTGTCCACCCTGCTATTGCCTAAGAATGTAACATAGTGGGAGACTGAACATCTTCCACAATTTCAATATCCTTTCCAACTTTACATAACATTTACTGCTTCCTAGGCATCATACTGCTCTAGTTTTAGTCTAGATTTCTTAGGAATTTCATGGCATCTCAACCTGATCTGTCAAACAATGGCCCCATTGTCATTTCTTTGGGTATGATAACAATGTTACTGTCTGAAGTGACTTAATCTTTGCTTTAGGGCATTGTAATCTTGCAGTCATCTTTATAGCACCTCACTAATGGGAATGCTTCCAGCATTATGCTGGAGAGGGGAAAAAGAAACATCTTTCTTTGTAAAGGATTCTGCTCTCAATCATCATGCGTGGGTAGTAGTGAGGAGGTGCATTATGTTCAAGGTTCACAGGTTCAAGGAGCAGGAAATAAGATAGGGTGTTAAGCAGAATGTGAAATGATCCCAATAACTGCACTTTAAAGGTTTTTTCTTTTTTCTTTTTGGAGTGGGAAAGAAGGGATCATCAGGAGCACTTAGAAGTATGCAAAAGGCAGAAGAAATATGGAAACTGGAAAAAGGAGAAAGACTGGGGAAAGAGCAAAGGGTATGGTAGTACATACCTTGCTTATTGGAAAGTTTGATCTAAAAATGTGGCTGGAAATCTCCTGAAAACAGGTTTTTCTGCAAGATTTCAGGTTCCTGCTTCTTACCTGCTGAGAAGCTGTGTGCATGGCTTGTTTCATGATAGATTAATGCTTCTGCATGGAACCTTAAAGTGCAGACATGCTTGAAGATGGGTAAGTGTTGAGAGAAATTGTCTGAGCTTTATTAAAAGCCAGAAATTCTGCGAGACAGACGTTTCATTTCAGTTCTGGGCAGATGCTCAGGTCAAATCTTATTTTGTCCAAACCACTTCCCCTACCCTTAGGCATGATATTTTCAGAGTGAAAGGACAGGCAAAGCCCAGGGAGATTCCAGAGCCTAGCTTGTTTTGCAGCTGGCTGGACATGGAATTCATTAGCCACAGAGCAAGGCTCATTCTTGTCCTGTGGACAGAGTGAGAGTTTGGACTTGTGCACGCACACAGAAAAATGCATACGCATGTATGCGCACACACCAGAAAAAACCAGTTCTCTCCTGTCTGCTGGAGAGTCTCAGTTACAGTATCTGAAGCCAGAGGTTTAGTTTAAGCCATTCTGACTCTGAGTGCTGTATCCGTTGCCTTCCTCCTTCCTTTCTCAGCACAGAGCCAGAAAATACTCCCCCTCTCCAGCCTCCTTTTCCAGCATGCACAACACAAAAAGCAAAAACCGACCCAAGCTCCCCTTCGCAGCTGGTACTTATCAGCCAGAACACACACATATAGGTCATCCCTGGGAACGCGGCGGCGCTGGAACGGCGAACGCCCTGGCAGGGGGGCAGGGCAGCAGGACGAACAGGACTGGATTCTTTTTTTATCGTTATTATTATTATTGTCTGCTCTTTGMGAAAGGAAAAGGAAGAAAGATTACAGCAGCTTTTCTATTAAATGAAAAGATTAGCATGCCGTGGATGCTTTGCCGGGGCGTGATGAGATTTGCAGCAGATGAGTTGGTTGCTAGGCAATGCTAATGAAAAGCAGGCTTTGAAAACTTCTGTGCTGTGTGGGCCCAAAAGTTATCTTGCCTCCCTCCTGCAGGCCACCCCACGCAACCTCCCAAATATTTATAAAGTCCTCACTAGGAACAAGAAAGCCAGACATTGGGCTGGGCTTTTGACAACAAAACAACAAATTAAAAAAAAAAGGCGAAGAAAAAGAAAAGTGAGCAGTGGCTCCTGCAACCAGCTTGGTCTCAGATTTTGGAGTTCAGTCAGAGTTTAAGGGCTTGTATGTGCGCATGCCTCTGTGTGGTGGGGGTAGATAGTGTTTGTTTTCTATTTAGCTCCATCCGTTTTCAAGCTGGGCTCTAGCTCTTCCCCCCCTCCTCCCGTCCTCCCGCAAGCCTCCTTTCCCTTTCAAGGCCTTCCGACACAATGAGCTTATTTTCCCATGCTCCCTATGAAAGCTGGGGTATGCACATGAAAGCTGCAGCCTCTGAGGACCCTTTGAGATACAAAATTGAACATTGCTGAAGTTACAGACAGGGTTTCTGCTATTTTTACAAATGACCCATGTCTCACTCCCCTTCTCAGAAGTATCAGCATTCTTAGATATCTTACCATCTGTCTCTTTCAATTGTTTTTTTAAGGAAATTTAGTGTTGGTGTGACAGCCTTGAAGACTGATGTATTCTGCTTACTCTGTATTCCCCTCAGTGCTCTGCTAGTGTGTCTCAATCCTAAAGCAAAGTAGTTTCATAGCACCAAGAAAGGATATTTCCATGGTCCATTCTTGACTAAAACTGCCAAAGAGGTTTGTGTTCCAGTGGCATTTAACAAGGTCTACATCAAAATAAACTGATCATGTCATATAGCCCTGCCATGAAAAAGTAACACTTTGAAGTTACTGTGCTGTCTTGGACCTCTGGATTCTAAAAGGCAACCTACAAAAGCAATGCATGGCTTCGCACCCCAGTTCTTGTTTCATCCATCCCTTGCCCTGGTGTAGCATGTTAGATGTGAAAGGCTGTATTCTCTCTTTAATGCTTGTGTGTATTTTTCATGAATGCTATGGGGGAGGTAAGAAGTTAGCATGAATTGGAAACAATTTAAAATTACTGTGAAGGGTGAGGACCAGAGTCTCATATGGTGGTCCCATAAAGGTAGTCAAAGTTAGAACATTAACAATCTTGGTTGAGGTCTGCAGAAGCCACTGGCACTTGGCTTAATGAAAACAAGACCATGTGGGGGTTTTGTGGGATTTTTTGTTTTGTTTTGTTTTAAAATATGCTGTAGCAGTTCTGTTTTTCCTGGACTCTTTCTTACTGATGCCAGTATAAATTGCTAATCAATAAGAAATTGCTCAGGCAGACAAAATCTGTGGGGTCTAGTATGGTGACCTCTTTGTTTACACAATATTTTGGATGGCACAGACCTATATATTCTATTTTTTTTTCCTTTTTCTCCCCTCAGCATTGTTTTAGTTGATACTGCATGGATAAACATGGGAGACATTAAACAAAGGTCTTGATCATGTGTGGTCATTAAAATTCTCCAGGCATTCCCCCCCMAAAAGTTAATCTTTCAATTATTATTTTGGGGAATTGAATTTTGCTTCCATAAATTCTCCTGCTGTTTCAATTAAATGAGGTGGCCAATTTCTAAATGCTTGGGAATACAGCCAGCTGCTGTGAGCAGACTATAGGATGACTATTCAGGTAACGCTCCGTTATTTAGTAAGAATTTTGGTCCTACGGGGCATGTTAGGGAGTGTAGTACAGGCAAGCCAACCACACAGTCCATCAGCACTTCCAGCTAGCACTAATCTTGCAAGACCTGAGCTGACTCCTAGGCCCTGCTTGGATATTGGTCTCTCCTGAGAGGAAGCCCTTGCTGGCTGGCCATACTGGCACATGCTTCTTGGCATGATGCCCTCCCTTCCTTGTCTCCCTCCTGTCCTTTTTCAGAACAAGCAAAATGCCCGGAGGGCTCCATGTTTTTGATGCTTGGCTCTAGGCATTACAAAGGCTGCAGTGAAATGCCTCTGAAGCATTGCTCACTATTATATAGGGAAACCTATTTTTCGCTTTTTTTCCTAAGCTGTAGTGTAGTATTGTTAGGGGAGGGCAACTGCTGTCGCCAGCTACATTTCAGCAGTAGATACAGGCATTCCTTTATGTACCTTGTTCTTTACTTTGGTATTATCTAGAATAAAAAGTGGCATACAAATGCAAAATAGGGCCATCTCTGGAAATTAACGTTGTCTGATGTTGTGTATTCTTAAATCAAATATCAGCCTGTGCCTTTCGCACATGGTTTTACTCCTACCAGAGTGGTGTCCAGAAAGCCTTCCTATAGGCATGTGCACCCGGGTCTCTCCTTGTACTGTACGTCTTTGCAAGCCACTGGTCAAAGTGCTATGAAAATACTTTGTTTTGTGATACTGATGGGTTTAGATGATGAATTTACAACATGGCGAAACAGTTTTCATTCACATGCGATTGGGTTTTTCAATTTTACACTAGCAACTTCTGAATTTTAAGCAATCAGGTTTTACTGACATTATGGTTCATAGGAAACMCATTTTATAATCACCTCTGGGACCTCTGTGCATGCTGTATTTTGTATTCACATATACAAGAGTTTACAAAGGAAGTGCTAACCCTTCAGGAAAAAGAAACCAGATCATGTGATTTATCTATCAGTCAAAGCTAACAAACACAGATTAAACAGAAAATGGCATTAGATATTATATTTGAGTCTGTGCTTAGTAATTCACACATACTAATTGGATACTTTTAATAATGCCTTAGCTGCATTATGCAGTCTTTGGCTCAACTATACCTTCTTTAGCAAAGGAAAGAGGATGGTGTGGTATTTTAAGAGAGATCCTAGCAGCTCTGTTACTGATTTAGGGCTTGGTTAGGGCTAATGCCAATAGCTGTTCATCTATAGGAAAAAAATCACTCTTATCATTTCATCTCACTGGGACTTCAGGACAAAATTGTCATTATGCTGCTATGCAATAGTACAATGACAGGTCATGGTGATTTAATATGGTAACTTCATGTCTAGATAAAATGTATGAGGTATCTCCATTTATTTGCAGGAGATAAAGTTACTATAAATCTAGTGATACTGGCAATATCCTGTAGGCTTCAAGGTGTTCGATTTGTTTAAAATGTAGCTGACACATTTCAAGTGTTTAACTTGCAGAATTCTAGATGGCAAACTTTCCTTCTTATATAGCTTGACTGGGGACCCATTGAAGTCAGTGGACTTTATGGGTAGTAAGGTAGGGCATGTAATGGATTTGGGGGATAAATACTTAAAGATTTGTGCAAGCAGAGCCACATTTGCAGGTCTAGAAATAGCAAGGTATTTAATTTTTCCCTACAAGAAATTCTGTGTAACTGAAATTTGCTTTGCTGGATTTCCTGCTCTACCACTGGCACTACCATCCCTATTGATTGTTTAAAGAAAGTCCTCCGCAGATTCACACACACTCAATTGATCATGAATGAACCTAAGAGCAGTTATTAATCTTACTGCCTGGTTGCACTCTAAACCCCCTTCTAATCCTGCCTCTGTTCTCGTAGACAATGAATGCAGTGARATGAAGGCAGGATCAATGCCAGCATGGAGCTGCCCTTTTTACTAGTTGTTGTGGCAGGGTTTTATACATCAGCAACAGTGAGTGGTTCTCTCTTTAGTGAACTGGGGGGAGAGGGGAATGAAGAGGAATTAAAAGGGTCAGACGTCATGGTCCTGAAGGGAGGGCACAGTCGCACCCTGACTGTTGGTCTCTTGTGAATTTTAGGGTTCCTTGTATCTAATGACTGACCTAACAAGTCACTGTAGCCCTACTGCCCTTTGGAGATCCATGAAGAGCTCAACGCAAACTAAGAAAGGATGCATTGTGTCTTTGATCCAGTGGGCAGTATTTCACAGGCTGGCAGATTTTATTAAATCTCAGAGGAACTTCAGCTTATTTTTTAAGAGGCTTAACACTGAGTTAAAAGTTTCCTTTACTCCTGCCTTGTCGGAGACCATTCCCTTCTTGTGTACTGCCAGAGGACCTGCAGGGAATCGGGGCTTCATGAGCCCAGATTGGAGGTAGGCAGCTGGTTGAGACTGGTTAGAAATCTGCGGGAGGAGTAGTGGGGAAACAAGAAGCTTCCTAAGCCTTTTTGTGTTTCTTATTCTTTGAAGTCATTCAGTACATCACATGGAGTGTGAAAACTTTGCTCCACACCTAAAAGGAAAACCAAGTTGCTGATAAGGCCTTTTGGTCAGTCATTTTGAGCTGCATGACATGAAAAAGCTAGGTTTAGTGCTGCTACTTCTTGTAATGTTATTGTACCACAGTCGACACTGTGTAGCAGACTTCACAAACAGCAACAAGAAGTTCAGTATTGAGAAACCCTCCTCTGACACAGAGTGTCTAGAGATAACCAGAAGGCAAGTGTCAAGGTGGAGAAGATCTTACAAAGATTGATAAATGAATCCTCAAGGCTTCAGAGTGTGCCACAGTTCCTTTTCAAATCTGTTAAACTAATGAAAAAAGCAAAAGGTGGGGAGGAGTGAAGAGCCAGGCAGGCTGGAAGAGAGCCACTCGAGCAGTAAGCTTCCTTTAATGTTCACACTGAGGATTCTGGGCATTTGGGTCAGGAAATGAATCGCTAAGTGACATTTTGGAATGCAGACCTAGAACAGGTCAAAATCTGAAAACTGATGAATACTGAAAACTGCATTTGTTTTTGAACATCTGATCACTTCAACCACCACTCTGCTCACTCCCGCTCTGCTCACTTCTGTTTTTGTTATGGAGGTACTGGTTGTGGACTTCATGGATAATATCGCAGCAAGACTTCCAATCTAAGCCATATGTTGACCCTTCAGTCTCACTTTATATAGAAAAACTATTGCAAGGAAAATGTTAGTGATTAGTTTAAGGGAGGGGAAGGATTTTGCTTAGATTTTCAAAAGTACGGGATAAATACTTTTGAAATCCCAAGCACTCAAATATGACCCCTTTTGAGAAGTAAAATATAGTTCTCATGGTATTTCAGTCACCACTAACTCTAAAATAGAATCCTTTGTAAACTCAGAAATTCACTGCTAGATTGCTGCCCACTCCCATGGATAATGCAGGCTGCTGGAATTTTGGATTTGAARCAAAAATGGAATCTCCGGCCAAGGACTAGTGGTTAAAATTGTAATTGTCACTGATTGAAGTTTGGATTTCCTGGTGGATAAGGTTTTATATACTTAAAAAGAAGAAGCTTTAAGATGACCTAGTAAGCAATTAGCCAAAATTGGCATCTGGAATGATCTGAGATTAGGAAGGGAAGGTTCCAAACTCTTCTTTATAAGAACTTTTGCCAATTTCTATTTCTTTTTTGATATAGCAGCTGAGGTCCCCATTTCATTGATCCTTGTAAGATCCAACAGAACCATGCTCCCATCCTGCAGGCAGATGCAGATCCTGCGGAGATATACGAAGTACAACTTCCACAGTTTTTTTAAGATAACTCCTTTCTTAAGACAAGACAGCAGAAGAGAGAAAATGCTTTCAGGGAGAAGAAATTACTGTTTGGAACTGGTATGTCTAGGGGCAGTGTTGAATATCAAGAGAAAACAAAGAAAAATAAGTGAACTATCACAAAGGAAGAGGCAGTCATGTAAAAGGCAGAAATGATTTGTGAGATTTTGCAATAGCCTCCCGAGGGGAACAAATCCTTTTGCTTGAGACATTTAAAATTAGACTGGACAGCAAAGGAAATTCCAACACACTGGCCCCTTGGGACAGAACAGATAAGCCACTAGGTCTCCCTCTGCATGTTCCCTTACTCTTTTGTAACTGTTCCTGAATACCTCCATTTCAAGTAATCATTTGTCTCCCTGAACGCCCATCCTGGCTCTCCRTTCCTCCCCTTCCCCCTTTAAGAGAGGAGCTGTGTTTGATTCATTGTGTCAGTTATCTTCCAAGCTCTGCCTCCATCCCAGGGGTAGGAGCTCGCAGGGCTAAGAAGGGTAGGAGTGATCGACTGCAGGCTTTCCTGTTGCTGAGTTTGCTGCAGGCCTGACCGTTTTTAAGACTTCAGCAGATGTTTCTGCTTAGAAACTATTGGCATCTTTATGGACTGTTTTTTCCATTCTTCCCTCTCTCCCTGTGTCCCAGCAGCAATGAATTATGTAAGACTGCATTCTAGCCTTTTATTTATTAATATTTCTGTCTGTATTCCAAGAAGTGCATCTACAGTTTTCTCTCATAGTTCTAGGTGTGTTGGCTTTCTTTTTGACCAACACACCCACCTACCCCACCTACACTTAGAAATGCATATTTGCTTTTTCGTATTCTTACAGACACAAATGCCAGAAATACAAACACTAGAATCCTGGCTCCTGGCTTTAGATTCAAGGCGTCTCTCGCTGTTCATACTGTGATCTTGCTTGATATGCCTTGTGCTTAAAGGTGAATCCCTTGGCACAGGGGCTGCCTTTATTTGTTTTTTACCTAGCACTGAGTGCACCCCTAGTGCTTAACAAACAGTAGTTAATAATAAGTAATGGAAGGAGATTTAGAAACTGCTGTTAGAGCTCAAAACAGCTTCAACAAACATCATCCCCACCTGGCGTAGTGATTTAACTGACAATTTTTAGAAATGAACCAGTTTCAGACGATCTTGAGTGGAGTATATGCATTGAACTGGTTTATTTGCACTGTTGATAAATGCTTGTAATCCCACAAAACGTGTGGTGTCATGCATACAGGGCAACTGATGTATTCTGGGTAGACTTAACCCTTGTACAGAAAAACTTTAAAGCTCTAAACTGACTGAATTAATTTTTTTAAAAAAGATGATGTAAGAAATATGTGCAAAACAACATGCAAATTACTTTAACTCAGGAGAGAGAGAAACTTTCTGCTTTGGAAAATTTGACATGGCACCACCAGACTATTACCTAGTTTCAGACATACTGTAGTAGCAGAAATAAGCTGTTTCCTTCTTTGGGAACTCACTACTAGAAGGAGACAGGGTAGTCTTAGCCAGTGTGCCACAGCCAAATGTGGGATTTTCATGCCGGCCTATATCTAGGTACTACAGCAAAAGGTTGCTGTAAATCCTTTTGATGCACTTAGCAACTGAATTCCTGCTGGGAGAAGAGCACATCTTTGCCAATATAATACTCTCATTGTTCACAACCTCAGACTCTTTTTGTGACTGTGCTGCTCCTCTCTGACAAGGTACACAATCATTGCAAGTGGTCTTTTAGGCCTTTTACCCTTTCATGAATTTAGTGCTGATATAAAGTTGCTGAGTAGATGTCTTCCTTTTAGCTGTGCGTATGTATAGTTCTCTAGTAACAGCCAAGCAAGTTCACATTTTCTACCCAGGTGCCTCTGCATTGGTTTTGCAGGGCCACTGTGAGGGCTGGAAAAAGATTCAGTCCTTTCTTAGCACCTTTCCTGAGGCTGAGAGAGCCAGAGGTGCGTGCTGATGGGTGCGATGTGGCTGGCATCACTGGGAGGGCAAGCTGCTCTGGCCATGTGGCCACCCGAGTCTCCCTCCACAGCAAAGCAGAGTGTGGTATTATCAGTGTAGGCATTTGATATGGCTGAGCTGTCTTGAATGAACTGAATTCACAAGTGGGTTCAATCCCTATTGAAGCCACCTGTATTTTCCCTCCTGGAAGTAGGCTAGTTGATCTCATCTGGAGAAAGCTGAAACATACAGACAGGAGAAGAATGTGAGTTAAACTTTAATTGTCATAGCCTTTTTCTGTCTTTCGGTGGAAACCCATACTATAAGGATTTCCAGGATAGTCAGTCTACCATCTTTCCTTAGTAGTTGTATTCATTAGAGAAGCACATGCAATAGATGCTGTGGCAGACTKTTTGGTTTTTTTTTTTTAAGACTTTTAAGCTTTTATTTACTGGGAGATAAGGCATTGCTGATGTGAGCAGGTATTCCCCCTGTTTTGAGCAGGGAGTGCCATAACAGTTAGCAGCACTTTGTCCACTGATGCAGAGGAGAGGACAGCTCAGTGCCCTAGTGTCTTCAGAGAGCTTGACACTGCACAAACATCTTTGATGTACATCCTCACTGCCTCCTGGTTTTGCTGTTATTGTTATTTTTAAGACACAATATTCTACTGGTAAAAGGAGCCACATAGCAAAATAGAGCCAAGAGCAGAACTCAAGAATTCCTGTGCTTGCTGCTTTAGACCATGCTGTTTTTCTGAAGAGAGGTTAATTCACTTTAGGATCCAGGAGAAGATGCCAAGCTACGAGCCATTATCCACTAACATAAATCTGCAATAACAGCAAATGGAGCATGTAAGCTGCCTTTGCAAAGAACTTGATGCTCTCTTTTCTCAGAGGTCTCTGTGCTGAAGGTCTACCCAGATCTCTCCCTGTTAAATATGAAATCTCCCGGCTCCCCAGGGCCTATGGCTGACCCCCTGGCTAATGGCTTTTCGCCAGTCCTGTTTGGTATGGTTATATTGTTGGCAGACACTGCATTTTTACAGTTCACTTTTCTTTCTCATATTCTTAGAAGTGGCCGTGTTCATTGTCAATAAATATATCTCTTTGCCCAGTACACAGTATTCTGCTAGCAGCTTGGTGCTCACAGACTATAGGGAGCTGTAAACAACACTGTTTATACTTTCTGCTGATACCAGAACATTAGCATATAAATAGGGGAGAGATTTAAACAGACTAAAACAACCCCAGCCTGGTCTATTGGGAAGGGTGGACAAGCTGCTTTTCACTCTGCTTGCCAAGGATGTCAACTTTTCTGTGGGACTATTGCAAGAATGAAGGGCTTAAAGAGATGAGAAGCTTTTATCTGACAAAAGAAAGGTCGATGAGGCTTAAAAATGCAGAAATGGACTGAATAACAGTCTGCCTGTTGGGATTTCCTTGTGAGCACCGTTGGTGTTAGTGTGTGGATATGGAGGGAGGGAAATTACTCACTTAAAAATCACTGCTGAATTTTAGGATGAAAACTTAATTTTTAAGGGTGATTTACAGTAAAGTGTTAAAAAATATGATAATTGCACCTGGAATGAGCACATAGCCGTAGAAAAAGTAATGAAACATTACACATAACCTGTAGCATTTTTTTTACCTACACTGCATTTCAGAAGCATGGTACAGCCAAATACTAAATCAAATAACCTCTCCTATCTTATCTATCTATTGAATTACTAAAATTCCTCTCACTTTTGGCACTAGTGATCGGTATGCGCTAATACTGGAGTTACTATCAAATGACTTTACTCCTTTTTTCATGCAGATGAAGGGKTTTTTTTAATATAATAAAATATGCAAAAGAGAGTAAACAGAGGTGTAGAGGCAGGGGAGAAAAGAGGTTCTCAGTTAACAGTGCTTTAGAAACCAGACACCAATACAATGAGAAAGAAAAGCCAGAGGTGATGTTTTCAGGTGAGAAGGAAATACTGCGGGATGTTAAAAGAAAGCTGCCGCATAAAGAATTGGGATAAGATGGTGAAACASAACTTATCTGTGTTTGGCATTTGTTATGAGCTTTGCAGATGTGCCTCTGCGGGACTTTCCCATAGACCTTTGGAGGGAAATACTTCYATTTCGGGGCTGGAGAGTTTTGGGTGGAGCAGCCAAGCTGCCCAGTTCCCCTTCCCTCCCCTGGGAGGGGGAATGTTTGCAGTGTTGATTTTCCTCTTCAGAAGCAATGAAATTCTGTGCCAAACAAGAAATTCCCATGATCCCTATTGTTTTGTACTGTCACCTTTCTGGTTTCTGTGGACTTGACCCATTTCAAAGTGCCGTCCCAAAATATGGAACAAACACTGTGATTTGCACAGTGCTTAATACGCGAAGGTTGCTGCAGGAGTGTCTTGCATTGCCACCATTAGCGTGGGAGTGAGAGGGGCACATGAAAAAGAGGAGGAGATGGAAACCGAGCAGGTTTTTACTCTAACGTCTTCCTAAAGCTCTTCATTCGGCAGATCTGCTTTTGGTCATGCCAGTGGCCCTGGCTCATGGGCCAAAACGGAGCTCCAAACCTAACTGGCAGTGCTGCTAAAACACAAGTTGAAAGCCACTTTCCAAAACAAACTGCAGTGTGCATGCAAGTTTCTGCTCTGCAGTCAGGAGCTAGTGCTAGCAGGGCTTTGCTTTGGGTGCAGGTTGCCAACAGATAAGCCACTTCCTTTGTAGGGCTACGAATCTCCATTGCCAGTTGCTGGGGTGGCCCAGTGAGGAAGGGAATTATTTGTGAGTCCTGCTGGAGGGAAGTGAATGTCCCAGAAGGGGAGAGGCGTTAGGGACAGAGGGCTGCATAACGTGCCTGTATTTCAGAGGCAACCTCAATCACGGGGCCACCATGTTCTCCCTCAGGATTAGTTGACCTCTGATTAACCTCATTAGCAGTAATTATGAAATCTAAAACATTTCCCTGTTGTCTTCTCACCTGTATCATGCTGTAGGACCTTTTCTTTGTGCTTCTGTCTCTTTTTCTATCTGGTAAAATAGAGACTAGAGTTCCTTTTTTTTTCCTCCAGTGTAAACTGGCCAGTGTTAGCACTGGATCTATTGCAGTGATCGCAGTTCAAAGTGTCCTATTCTTTTTGGAGAAAAGTGAAACAAACAAACAAAAAAGACAGTAATTGTTCAGATAGTAACATTAATGCCACCAGGGATAAAGCAGTGCTTTGTCTGGTTTGGAATTCCATTCCCATAGGCTTTTCCCAGCCTCTAGTGAGCCTGGACATCGCAAAATGCTTCCTGGGCCTCTGTGGGAAGGACATGGCTAGATCATCGCTGTCATGGCAGCTTGAGGGAAAGGTTAATAAAGTACCAAGGTGGCTATGTGTAACCAAAGACTGAGCAGCAGAGAGAAGCTAGCAAGTGTGTATACACCTCTCAGAGTTACCTATTTGGAGGATGTGCATTGCCCAAAAGACAGAGACAGGATTCTGTTCAAAAGGCAACTGGCAAATCTGGTAGCTGAGCTGAGATGCTCTTTGCTGGAATGGATCTCTAGCACTGGAACAAGAGGGAAAACAAACCAGGGATTGTGCTGTGGACAGTGTTGAGAGAGCTGCTTGATYATGCAGTCCCCATGCTGAATTTAAACATCCTCCATATCACAGTGGACGTTCTTTCTTCTCATTCCCAGAGATCAGGAAGAAGAGCTAAACCAGAGCAACTTTGTAGGGATTAAAAGCCCAGAAGGGAGAGATGATATTTGGAACTGAGCTGTATAAAATGATCCCTTCTGCTCCATACCCTTGGCTTATGTTGTATACAAGAAAATTAACTGGAAGTTTGCCCTCCTTCAGTTTGGTTGCCACTTGTAACTTAGAGTGCAGGTCCCCCAAAATATGTTGATGGGCCCTGTTGTATATACCCCTCTTGCCAGAGGGCAATGAAGTCAAGTTTCTTAGCATAGGACTGTCCAGTTTCACACAAGCGATGCTCCCTGTGTGCTACAATCCAAAGAACACCACCTGGCTCAGCAACAGTATTTGAATAGAAAGGTGGCACTGGGTCAGGGTGACTCCTGCACAACAGGTGGCACACAGAAAAACAGACTAGCCCAATTGTCAGCAAAACAGCATGGGATACCAGTGGGAGGACTTGGCAACAGTCACTGCAGGAGGAACTGGCATTCACACCTACTTTGTGGCAGATAACTTATCTACATCTCAGTAAATCTGCTTCCAAAGTTGTTCTAATAGCCTGCATTAATAAGCGAGCTGCATTGCAAAAACAATGGGGTTTGAAGGCAAGTCACTTATATTCAAAGCAGTTCAAGTTAACCTGATGCACAGTTCAAGTGTAGGAGAGCTGTGATGGACAGAAGGCCTGCAGGATGTGAAACAGGAGAAGAGACTTGAGCATGAGCTGGTGCCAGGCCTTGGAGGATTTTAGAGGGCTGTTCTGAATTGGTTGAATCAAAAGTGAATGGCAGAGTCTAATGGAAGCAAAGAACTGCATTTGTAATATCTTTATTTTTCTGTTACATTTCCATATTCTCTCTAGAGCACTTCTATTGAATCTCACAGCAATAAACAGCTCAGCCAAGCACTGTCATTTGGTATTCCAGTCAGACCCAGTATTTTGCAGGGTGCCAAATAGCCACAGTGTCGATGCCTTGACCCTCCCCCCCCAGCCCCAACACACACAGGCACATCTATGCAAAGCCTCACAAAGCCTTTTAAAAGCCCTGCAAATGGGACAAAGATAGGAGGAAATGAGATCTCTTCTCAGATTTCGAGAGTCCATTTAAAAATTAAACTACATGGGTGAATGGGAGTTCTCATCAGCAGGCTTTGAGAAATGAGGCTTTTGCTTCTGAGTACTAGCTTGCCCTTGATCCATGAAGCCAGTCACAGCTATTATTAAAAATTTGACCCAGAGACCATAGGAAAAAAGGGGGTGTTTCAAGGGACAGTTCCTTTCTGTGAATCCCCGTGGCCGGATTGCAGCATTACCAAAAGCCGAATCCCAACTCATCTTAGATAGGTGGTCCAGTCTCTGATCAGGGAGGGCTCGAGGGCAGAACAGGCCGGGGAGGATTAGCTCCCACGCGCTCCTGGAGCAACTGAGCAGTGTGCCACATTGCCGCCCTTGCTCGTACCTGTGCTGTGGTAAAGGATTGCAGACTCTGAAGCTGTCAACCTGTCATCTTGCCGGAGGACAAAAAGCACGTTTGCTACAAGGGTGCCTGCGAGCCAGCCTGGGAACATGGCGGCAGCGCTGGGCCTGGGTGCACCCGCTGGGCCTGCCCTCCACTGGGACGTGATAAATACCCTGCTTCTTCCCCCACCTTCCTGCCCATTTTCCACAGCAGAGAGCAGACACAAGGGGACCCTTTCATCTGGGCACATCCCCTTGCTGATTAATGTGATGCAATGTTCCCACAACAGCAACAGTATGCCGGCCATGTAATTAGGCGCGAGATAATGAAGGCTTCAGAGCCTATTCAGGCAGCCGTGCCCGCCTCCCTGCCGAACAAGCCGCTTTCTCAGCAGTGAAGCCAAGTGGAAGGAGAGGCAGCAGAAATGCCATTGGTGCCGCGCTTAATTGTGCTGGAATCAGGGGCTCTCACACTGCAAAAGGGAGTAAGGGCTGGTGTGGGAGAGATGGGCAAGTGGGTCTTCTCTGGTATCTCAGGGCCAAACTTTTTGTTGTGTCTTTTCATGTGTTTGACCTTGTGGCAGGAGAAGCCTTAAATGTGCACATCTCTGGCTTTGTATGTGTGTGCCTTTTTTGTTTCAAATCATTAGGGAAAGCCATCATTTAATAAGCATAAGAGTCTGTCTTCTCAGTAACCCAGAGGCAAAGATGCTGGTGCTACTTAGTGGCCTTTGAAATGTGGGAAATACACTGGGCACACAATAGGCTTATTCTCTTYTAGGGGGCTTTACAGTTAAGCTGCCATTGTCTAGCTAACATTAGCAAGAAAGATACTCCCCTTGTCCCAACCCCTTTGTAGAGACTGAGAAAACAACCAATCAGTTTAAAATGCACTATCCAAATCTCTTCAGATCACGTGAGAATAAAACCAACAAGTAGCTGAAAGTCTGCCTGATCAGCTGGAAGTCAATGAATCTACTGTCAAATATCTTAGCAGAAATTCATTCCTATGCTCAAATTGTTTTCTAGATTATTTATGATTTGTTCGCTGATGCAAAATCTTTTTAAACTTTGTATCTGAGCATACCACATACTAAATTTAGGCAGTGTAGACTGGTGTAAGCAGCTGGTACAATTCATCATGAACTTTATTTCACTAGTTACAAAAAGGTATCTTAAGTTGTGCGTTAGGTGCAAATAGGCAGAAAACAGTTGTTATGAAGCAGGGAAGTTGATGAAGCAGGGAAGTTCAGTGGGCGTGCAGATTAGGTTGATTTCTGAGCAAGAGGCCATTGGAAGTTAGAGTGTACCAGAAGGAGCAACTAACAAGTTATAAAATAGAGCAATTCATATACACACTCATATTTAAGCCTGCTGCATTCATTATGGCTCTAAAGCCATAATCTGCCTTTTTGTAAATAAGTACGTTCCCAGGCAGACCCACAGAACACCCTACTGAATTAAGTGACAGACTCTTTTGTGCATCCCTTATTGAATGGCAAATGGATGCAAGTTATCTCAGTCTATTGCTTAAACCCATTTTTAAATCAATTTAGCGTATAATCTGCCCTGCATCTCACTGCTGCACATTTTGACTCCATATCAGATAGTATGTACAAAATTCTTATGCCTTCACAGTATATACAGTGTCAAAAAAGAGATTTCACTCGGAATCTTTTAATGTTCCAATGTAGTAGCAGTTGTGACAAGAAAAACGTTTCTGGCAGGGAGAGCAGCTTTCTACAAAAGAAATTAAGTTCCACTGACATCTTCATAGAGGTATCCAATGGTACACATAGCCATGTACCTCCATGTCATACAAACATAAACTGCATTCATTTGTGTGATACCATTGCCTCCCAAACGAGATGCACGTAGCCTCACTGTAACCTTCAGCTCATGTGTCCTCTACTTCCCCTCACTGTGTCACATGCACAAACACGGCCTGCAGGCTCTGTGTGTGAGATGGAGAAGGGAAGCAGAGGACATGTGATAAGAGGACTGTCATGCTTCTAAAATTCATGGTCAGCACTGTATTAGTGTCAGGGACTCAAAAATTAAAAGGCAAAAGAAATGATACTGGAACTAAAGAGTCCAGTTGTTACTGCCCAAAACTGAAAAAGAACTCTGTGCTGAAAGCAGCTTAAAATATTTTCCTTCTGTCTACGTGGCTTGCTGGCACAAGGCATGCTTTAGTGTGAACAGAGGTTAGTACTTCTGTCACTAGCAAAATGTCATCCAGAGGAACATGAAGTCAATATCATCATTGATTGCTGATCTGTAAATTATATCTAAATTAACAAATGCCATTCCTATAAACCCACCACACTGATGTAAAGATATTTGATTACCTTACCTGCAGCTTGAGGCAGCATCCTATATTAGGAAACATGTTCAACAGGTATCAAGAGGAATGAGCACAAGAAGAATTCATGCAGGACCTATGAGACCAGTTTGTTTTGAAGAAGTAGGATGTTTCTTTGTGATCTTTCTTTCCCCTCTGCCTAATCTGATAATAGAACAAATTGCATCAAACTCATTTAAAGAACTCTTTCTTCAGCATGCACTGCACATCTGTGAGAGGATTTTCCAGTACAAGCTATTCAGTCACCAAGAGTTCAGTGATATGACCCTTCTCAGGGCAACCCACAAAGAGATTGGCACTTTTAGAATTATATGATGTTGACAACCTCAGGAGTTCAGTTGTCTCCAACAAAAGCACAGATGTTTTGCTTCTACTGGTCACAAATTTCTCCCCATGTTCAGTGTTCTAATCTCTGTTTAAAGCTGGATGCATCCAAGAAATGAACACAAATTTGCATGGAAACTGTCCGAAAGAATCTGCCATCTGAATTTCAGAATATTTTGCTGCCTTACTTGCTCTGACAGGTTCTGAAATCCATCCAGATCTCTAGTTAGGATGGAATTTCTTTTGCGTCTTTTCTAAWGGCCCAAGTGATGTGAGGATCATCCCAGTGGAAGCATGATCCTGTAGCAGCAAGGAACAAGGTAAGGGAAGATACTGTGTGTCCCTTCCTGCTCCCACAGCAAGGAAAGAGAAATGCAGCTAGCTATGTTCCCATACTATGCTAAACCTGAACAGTATTTTTGGTCCCTTGCGGCTGTTACAGAATATACCAAAGGAAAAGTTAGGTAAGAATAATGATGCTGAGTAGCCCCAAGATCATGGAGCATTTTAGCCACCTTTGTTCACCAGTAGACTTGATTTTTCACAATTCATCCTATAGCTTGTGTAGGCAGGCTCCTTCAGACAGAATGCAGAATGTTAATATTAAGAGCAGTAGTAGTTCATATTCACTTTTCATTTGTTGTGGAAGCCCTTTACCCTTAGCTATTCTGGCAGGGGAAAGGGGTCAACCAACCAATTTCTGGGCTGCTTCAGAGTGGAGGAATCCCACAGTCAACCCAAGAAGTTGAACGAGGAGAAGGAGGCACAGCCAAAGTACTTCTGTTCTCCAGCTATATCCTCAGCATCTAGGACAAGTCTTTTGGCATAACGCAGAGTAGGTGCCAGACCATGTACCACTTGTGCCAAGCACAGAGTGCCATGGCTGTAGGATGACAGATTTGCTGGGCAATGGGAGAGAGAAGGGGGAGCTGCAGGAGGCCCAGCAGTGTGCTGAGCTTGGTCCTGACTCTGCACACCAGCTCTGGGGTTGGTATAGTCCTGGCTCCAAGCTCTCAGCTCTCCCACACCCAGAACAAACCCAGCCACCTGTGAAGCTCTTACTGACTCACAAGCAAGGGAAAAACAAGCAGGAATTCAACAGGAATAAAATACAATGGCTTTAGATAAGCAACTTCGTAACCAATTCTTGGGGAGGGTACAAAAGGGTGGCAAAGGCAAGCCTATAGTTTACTTCTACACTCAGCTACAGCAGGCAGCTGTTTTGCCAGTGCTGAGAGTTCAGAGATAAGGGAACACTAAAGAGTTAAAAAGACTTTTCAGAAAGGGAGGGTGGTGTGAGAAGGGGGAAAAGAGGAGGAGCAATTTTGAGTCCTATCAGGCACAAACCTTCCAGAGCCTCCGGAGATCAGTAAGCCCTAGTGAAAGACAGGGCCATGTATAGCATGCTTATTTTTTTTTAAGATCTATTTTAATTTAGAAGTTTGGATTCTAAATAGATAATGATTTATCCTAAAATGGGTGCATGGTGACAGGATATAACTTGTCACACCAAACAGAACTGCAGGGAATGACCATAATTCAGCCCTTGGACTCAGCTTAAAATTCAGCCTGATAGCAGAGGAATCTTACAGTCATATTCAGAGACAAGCAGAAATTTGCTGTGAGTTGCTAAGGGATTTGAGACCTGAGAAGGTACCAAAATAGCCCAGACATGCACTTCTTTATGTGTCATACTTACCTAGATCTTGCTGGTCCCTAATAGCAAGCCTTTCTTTGGTTTAATTTCATCTTATTACCCAATGATACACCCCTAGTGCATTTATTTTGTTAAAGAAATGCTTGCTCTATTGAAATATCAACTCTGTGGGGGTTGCCAGGACATAGAAAAAAGAACAGCCATAAACTACATTCCTTATTATTGCACTGTAATGCCAGGTCTAGTATTGCTTCCAGAAAGCAGGAGGGGGAGAACAGAACTTCACATGTCCCTGACCTGTCCAGAGGGACAAAACAGAGAGCTTTTATTTTATTTGTTTCTACAGTGACTCAGTCTGTAGTAACTGGGTTAAAGTCCACTTAGAAACGAAGAGAACAAAAGGCCTCCTGTTAGTGCTGGACCTTTTCCCTCTTCAGATATCACCAGAAGGATTAAAAAAAAAAAAAGCCCTCTAGCAGAATGCAGGAAACCACAAGCTTATGGGAATGTAGCAGCACTTTGGAAAGAAAAACACTGCCTCAGACTTTCATCTGCAGGGTCTTTTTCTTCATTTTTCCTTACCTTCTTTTCATCTCCTTACAGCTAAAAGCATTAGCCAGGCAAACACAGATCCCGGAGAAAACACTGACTGCGAGAGCAGTAGGTTGCAGGAGGTGATTACCAGATCCCAGAGAGAGGAAAAAAACCTGAACTGTGCAGATCAGTGAAGTCTACAAGGGGACTCCAGGACAGAGAGAGAGTGCTTTGGTCTAACCGAATCTTGCTGCTTCCAGGTGCCACAGCTGCTTGCCAGACGGAGGGTCTTGTGGTGGTCACAACCCTATATGCCAAAGGCCGTGCTATAGAAAAAAAAGGGGCATATTATAATTTTTATTTGRCACATCTGATCTTTTATGTAGCTTAATGACATCTAAATAACAATCAAATTACATAATAGTCTGTAAGATATAAAAAGTATCTGAAATGCTTTCTCCCTCCCATTCTGAATATTGTCAAGGCATGCCTGTATTTTCATTATAAAGCAAACATTTTCCAGCAAGCATTCACTAAATTTCATTAATTTTCTCTTCAACTTTTTCCTAAGGAAATTGACCTGAAAGTAACAGAAAAAACATGTTCAAATTATGTTTTGTATGTGAAAATGAGCACTTTACTGAATTTCCCCAGACTTCCCCTTCCCTCCACACGCACAGAAAAAAGGAAGTTTGCAGCTAAAATGAAATGGGAAAGTAGAGCTACATATTAAAATATTACCCTCTTATAAATATCTCTAGTTATTATTATGATCCCAGTTTGTACAAAAGGATATGTTATCTACTTTTTGTTAAGTGAGTTTTCTGTTGACCTAGTTCAGTGAAACAGCTTGGGAATGGTCTAATGAGCAAAGTGTTGGGTGTAAGGGAGGAATGGGAGTTCTTGGCCAGGGCTGGACCCCATAAGCCAACAGTTAGTTTAATTTAGACTGCCTTAGAACCATAATCTCATGTGGTAAGCTTTTGAATAACTTGACCAAGACCGCATGGCACATAAGTAGTTACTTTATTTAGTTAGATGACTGATTCCATACTGAGTTAAAGAAGTTTAAGTCTTTTGTGTGTTCAGAATAAACAGGTAAACAGACTGAACCTTCCCATGCCTGTTTCGTGGAGGAGTGATGACACTGTGCGGAAAATTCAGTCTTTAAAACAAACTTCTATCCTTAAGACTAAATGAATCAGTTGCTTTTAGTTTTGGTACCGTGACATGTATGGTGTCTCCTTTACAGTTCATTGGGCTAATTTCCGCTTCAGCTAGTGATGATAATCAAAAATCAGATGGCTAGTTTTTGGTTATGTGAAATGAGTTATTCCAGATTCTAGTGGACAAATTATCTGATGTAAGACCTTTAAATTTGGCTTATTTATCAGCATTTTCATTTAAAAAAATCAATTCTAATCTAATTCTCTAATCTTATCTGAAGTCTTGTACCTCAGCCTTTTCTTCTGCCTCGCTTCATGTCATGTGCTCCAGCCCTTAACTGTTTTAGGGTCCTTCTGCTGGACTTCGCTCCAGTTTGTCAATATCTTTCTTGTACTAGACAGCTTAAAACTGGATGCAGAATTCCAGTATTTATTAACCAGGACATGGTTACACACTATTTTCTCCTCAGTGTGGTCAAAGATAGTCACATTTGTAAGCATGTTTTAAAATGCTGTCCACAGCTAGAAAATTAAGCCTGACTAGCCTGGTTATTTTAAAACCCAGCTGGGACTACTCACATTGAAAAACCCCAGTGTGTTACAACGTGTGCTAACTAACACACTGCTGAGCGCTCAGAGTAGGTAAGAAGAAGGATGGCCATTCTTACCTGAATGTTTTTAAGTTCACATCTTAGAAGTTAGCTGTTTGCTGATTTAATTTTAAATATAATAGTTATGTTTAGCATCACACCAGTAAACAAATGCTCTAACACAAAACCATCCTCTGTTGTGAATGTGCTGACTTGGAGCACGTTTGGTAGCTGGGGCAGTTTATCACATGATGTGCTTTGATCTCCTCTTTCGGCATCAACCTTCCAGATGGAAATGGAAACATGCTGCTGAGT
Organism: Apteryx rowi; assembly: GCF_003343035.1. Lineage (NCBI taxonomy): Eukaryota > Metazoa > Chordata > Aves > Apterygiformes > Apterygidae > Apteryx > Apteryx rowi. The sequence continues at coordinate 1,413,225 of NW_020448008.1, read as the reverse complement.
CGTAAAGGAGAAGTTTGCACTGGCTAACGGCAGATGACTGGAGCACATCAGTTGCCACAGTGTCCCCATGGTGACACTGTACAAACATTGCATTGCCACACGTAGAAAGGCCCATTCATTGCTTTTTAAGGTCCAAACCATCATTGGTAACCAGCTTTGCCAAACAGTCTTCAGAGGGAATAGGAAATGGAGAACATTCCCTGAAATTTGTTTCAGGTTCAGAGCTTCTAACTCCACCTTTCTGAGCCTCGAGAGAGAAGCATTTTTCTTCTAGCCCATCTGGTAAGGCACTCTGGAAAACTTCAGCTTGGCCCACGCCCACCTCAGCCCCTGAACTTTGTAATTTTTCAGCTGCCAGAATCACTAACTGCCCGGTTTTATGTAACTCCAAATATCTGCAGTAGAGCCGGAGAGTACACACATGGAGGAAGTTTTGTGGCTTTTAAGCTATGCCCAGAAGTTTGCCTTAATTTTTCAGGGAGAGGGGAAGGAGGAGGAGGAATGCAATCAGGGGATACATAGGACTTTTCAAAATAGACCAGAAATTCTGTCTGCTGCGAGGATAGGTGTGGGTTTGCTTTTGAACCYCCCCTCTTTTTGGAAGGGGCATTGAATGCATTTCCTTTTTCTTTTTTTTTCTGTTATATTTGATAAGTGTAAATACATCAGTAATAATTTTGAGAGGTTTTCAATTCTTCGTGTCTGTTGCCTGTGGCTATAGGGGGCCAAATCTGGCTTGTAACAGCAATTGCCAATATTTGTACAGCCAAAAGGGACCAGTGGTTTTCCCCAACTCCAGTTAACAGCTTCTCAGATGAATATGCTGTGCCTGGGCTTCTGCAGCCAAGCAAAGCAAATGGACATGCAGCTTTTACAGCACTTGAAGCTTTTTCCTCCAGTACTGTAGAAAAAAATGGCAAACACCCAGAGAAGTCAGGGAGGGCAGGGGGGCTGCCATTTCCAGGGTCCATAACCCCTTTTCCCCCATCCCCTTCCAAATTGTTTGCAAAATCTAAGTCAATTTTTGTGCTTGCCAATTTAAAATAAGTATGTTGTGGTGGTTTGTGCGTGTGTGTGAGAGAGAGAGATGGAAGAATAAGCGAACCAGGCCTAACTCTGTGATAACAAAGCAGCAAACAGCCTATCAAGGCAGGGACAACCCTGCAATAAGCTAGTGTATCCAGACCTGTAATCACAAGTGACCTAACAATAACAAATCAGTGCATGCCTATGGCTGTGAGAGAGAGAGGAGCAGAAGTGAAAGAGAGACATTCCCAGAAAAGTAAAGAGAAAGAGAACAGAAAAAATGAGATGTGGAGGAAATAAAAAGGAGGAGTAACATGCACACTGTGGGTGTGTTTGTGCGCATGTGTCCTAAGCAGTTGAAGTTAAAACTTTCTTCCCGTTTCCTACAAAATGCAGAATTACGTGCTTCTGCCAAATGCTGAAACAGGAGCAAAAATCAGCATCGGTTCCTCTTGAAACAAAATTAAAACTGCATGAAAACAACAAATATTTAGCAGAGCATCCAGACTCTGGCTGCCTGCCACAGTCAGTATTGTTATCTGTAGCCCATTTGTGCCAGCGATCTGTAGCCAGAGGAGCCAGAGGTGGGAGCCATCACAGTCATAAGAGATAAAACTAAATGGATAGCAAAATGGAAGCTTACAAAAGTAAGCTGTCAGTAAGGTTAGTTCTAAAGGGATGTGGTTAAAGATAAATATCAAGCTGTGCACAGCAGAGCTATATGAACGATTTGCAATATTTCCAGTTACAGAATTAAGAGTCCTTACTCAAGCCAGATTGTAGATGTGGCGGTATGATGATCTTGTTGTATAACAGAAGGGTGTCAATCTTCTTCCAGGTTGCAAGACTACCTTCTTGGATGTGAATAAAATAGAGTTTTTGGTTGGGACAGTTATGTCTTTCACAGAGATGGGGAGTGTCTAAAAAGGCAAGAAAAGGGTGGATGTGCTCACAAACGCGTGGATCCATGACTGTCAGGATTCTTTGTCAATGGGGGAGACAAATACGTCTGTGCAAACAGAATCACTGCTTCACAGTCCTTAGTGGGACTTTTTCTGCAACTCCTTTGGGACCTTGTTGATGCACAGCCTGTGTGCTGCAGGCTGAATTGGTTCCGGAGTGCATTTAGTTTTTAAAGCCATTAATAATTTAGGACTATCTGCCACAGCTTCATTTGGTGTGGTTGGAGCTCCTGACCTCTCCAGGCTATAATTCCCAAAAAGGAAGGGATGGGGGCATGGATGCAGAGTGCTCCTGGCTGTGGAATGGTCTGCATGTTGGGGTATGGTCAGAGACTTTGGGGAGAGCCCTCCAAGGGGACTGAGTATCTTATTAATGGTTAGCAAGGAAGCGAGTTAATTTACCAATGGTTCCCAAGTCCTACTTTTTTATCAGATGTCTTCACCATGTTATTTTGAAGTTAGAGAGGTTTGGGGTCTGAACAAACCCCTGAACAAGTGTTGTTACTGCAGTGGTCCTGCTCATTTCCCATCTCTTCTCCTGGCTCCAAGGGGYTTGATCAGCTGTTGGATCTCTGGAATGTAATCAGAGCCCCTCACTCAGTGCTGTTAGAGGCATCTGTAACCGGTCCTCCTGCTCAGAGGGCAGGAGTCCAGACTCAGAAAGCTCTAACGGAGGTAGCAACAACACTGGGGTTTACAGCCAAGGTCAGGGACAAGAGAGCAGCCCATGTTYGGGGGAGGCCGTTAAATGGTTGTCAAGTTCTGACTCAATGGAGAGCAATGTATGGTGCAAGTGGATGTGCCTGTATTTTTCTTTTCTTTCAGGACTGGCTTAAGAGATTTAGTAACTGAAGTCTGAACATACACTGAACCTTGCACGTTCCAGCCAGTGCCCTGATCAAAGCTGGCCAGAAACATTGCTTATGTGGAAACGGGAGGTGGTGCCCTGTGTTGTCGTGTTAAAGACTTTTTTCTCTCAGATCAAATTTGGGCAGAGCACTGACACAGGACTCCTTCCCTCTCCACCCTGACCAGGCCAGTTGGCTCAAGGCTCTACAGCTTGGCAGATAATTTTTGGCCTGTGTGCACATCACTAGTGTCCTCCCTCTCTTGAAATTCTTCTGTTTACTTGAACTGCTATTGAAAGAGCAGAGTTATTTGTGCAGAGGATGGTGAGGAGAACAAAAGGAGGAGGAGGCTGTTAAGTCCACCTTTGAGCACACATCTAGAGCTACTCTAAAGAGGGTGGCTGGAATGACAGAAATTACAAGGATAGTGTGCTTGTATCGTGGCGCTTCCCTGGGGCTGAGAGCCAGAGCGATTTTGTGACCCTGAAGTTGCACAGGAGAGAAGAGCCCAGGGTCCCAGTTAAGATCGATTGTGGGATGGCTTAATGCCTGTGAGAGAACTGAGATGTGGGTCATGGTGAAGCACTTCATTTCCCCCATGCTTTTGAGGAGTGACACTACCCCCTGTCCCCTGAGGCCCAGGAGAGCATGTCTGGAGCGATTCCTCCTGGGCTCAGCAGAGGGCACTCAATGTCCCATGGCAGCACCCTTCAGCTTTTGAAACTCAGTAACTGCCAAGTGGATGGAGCCGAAATCGGTAATGCTTTATGATGCTAGGCCCCAGCTCAGAGGATGTGCATATATTTTTCTAAGCTGCACAGATTGACACAGCAAATAGTCCCAGCAGGGAAGGAAAAGGTAAAACACTGTGACCTCATTTCAACAAAAAACCTCATCCATCATGCAGAGAAGTAATTAAAAAGCATGGTGATTAAAAACATGCCAGCAAATATCTTCAAATTCCAAGCCATTCGTGCTCAAAATGAGCAGTGCCTGTGCACGTTTGGAGGAAAAGTTAGTACTGGGCGTTTTCCTCTTTCAGCCTGTGCAGCCTCTGAGTCCAGAGGCAACAGCCAGCTTGCTTCTTTGGGCTGCCTCTGCAGAGGTAAAGGGCTAATTTCAAACCTGATTGTTCACAAGTAGGAGAAAGGAGAAGTTCTCTTTCTCTGGACGATAAAATTGATGACGAGAAATCACAGTGTGCTTGGCTGTATTGGGAATGAAGTTTCTGTTTCCCAGCCTCTCATCCTAGAAATCAACACTTTATAACCAGAACCTGTAGCATCTTAAGTTAAGAGATGATATTTCAAAACTGCAGATTCTTGTGAGATTTAGCGACTTCCCTCAGGAAGATGTTCTGTAAATTTCCTTTTTTATTTTCCCCTGCTTATATTTATTCTTTTTCTGTTTCTCTTTCTGCTAAAGATGAAACAACGGTTCCAGACCTCTTAACTTTTGGGATAGGAAGACGTGTATTCAGATTTTGTATTGGATTTGTTTATCACAATAATGGGTTAGATCGAAACACACAAAACCAAACATCCCTATGTTCTAAGAAAGTTTGGTTCCAGATCCAAACATTGTATTTAAATTAAATTCTTGTTTCCCTGCTACTAGCCAGAAACCATGATGAGATAAGTAAGATCAGCTGGGGAAGGAAAGGAGGCTCAAATTTTCGGGAGAAAAGTCCTCAATGTAATAGTATAACTTTGGCTGCCCTGTTGAAGGAGGAAGAAGAGAGCCCTTTTACAACTGGCTAGGTACACTAACCTTTTTACTTTCTTCTCAATGAGTAGACATTTGCTGGAAACAGAATATTGGCATGGTCTGGTACAACAGACCTATTTTCTCTTCTGTCTGGTCTCTTCTACCAGGAAGATCACTTTTTGATGATATTCTAAGTGCTTTCTCTGTCTTGTGTGCAGTTATTAGTAATGCCTGGGTTGTATGAGAACTGCTAGGAAGGCCTTGATGTCTCATCATGACCAAGGTCTTGGGCAATTGTAGCAAATGGACTGTATGACAGGGTACGTGACAAGACCAAACAAACAGCCAAATGGAATGAGTAGATTGCAGGAGAAATCGAGAATGAATCTACTACATATTTGACCTGTGCAAACTCATTTAATCACAGCTGTGAAAATTAAATTTCAATGTTATTTGTGTTTAAAAGAAAAGAAAGGGAAAGAGAAAAGCCAGTGGCAGAGAAGGGAATGTACCATGCATCAGACTGGAGAAGAAAGGAATATATAGGTGATACTGGTGTGAGGCCTTGGCGTATGTATGCCATGGGATGTTACGATCCCCTCTGCCCCTCTAGCTCCCACAGCACCTTCTCAGATTCACAATGCGTCCTCCTGGATGAAGGAGTGATAGGAGTGCACCTTCAGCCCTAGTGGCTATATGTTATTGGTTTTATCTGGATTATATGAACAGTGAGACTGAGACTTGGAGTCACACAGTGGGTCTGATTCTCTCTTATGACTGTTTTAAAGGGGTAAAACTCCATTAACTTCAGGAGATCTGTTCTGACTTGTGCTTATGTATGAAAGAGGAATTAGACTTGAGTGAATCCATGACAGTACTGAGAACAGAACTGAGGAGTTTGGAGGGCCTGGCAAAATTATGTGTTGTTGTTTTGCATTGACTTTTATTTGTATCGGAAAAGATGTGTTTTTGCATTGTAGTGGGCAAAAGCTTGAAAATGTTTTCACTTCCCTTGCACTATTTCAGCTGGGATCTCTTCTCTCTTTATCTAAATGCAACTTCTTGTTGCACAAGAAACCACAAGCATGTTGAGGCTCTGCTGTCACAAATAGAACAAAACACAATCAAAGCTGTCGGTACAACGCGCAGAGCCCACGCCTCCCCCTGCTCACAGGATCCCTGGGACAGACGCTGTCCGTTGTCCATTACCCCAGGTTAGCCTGAGCCAGTTTCCTGGGTGTCCCACAGTGCGTCTTAAGTTTCTAACAGGAGGGCTTGCGGGACCCAGAAACAGACCTTGTGCCTGCTCCGCCAGCTCCAAGTTCTGCATGCCTAGCACTGACCTTCCCTGCCCTCCGGCCTCTACCCTTTCCTCCTGACCTTGCTGGGTTATTCCTGCTGTGCCTTCTCCGAGAGAAGGCCCCTCGACTGCAGCTTTGGTGTCGAGGGTGATGGTGAGAGGAAAGAAGAAAATCCCCCTGTGATGACTTGCTTTTGTTGAGGGCAGTAATCAATACCCTGGTCACCAAGCTGAAGTGCTGGAGAAAAAGCGTGTTAACCCTTGTGCTAACCTCTCCCAGGCCTCTGTCATCTGCCCACAGCTTATTCAGCTGCCTCATTTGAATGGCGATACAGAGCTGATTAAAAAAACGGTATCTAGCGAGGTAGAAGGAGGATGTTAAACAGAGGAACAGGGACACATCTTGCTGGTAACGGTCTATTCTTGAAAGGAAGCTAGCCGGTACACTTGTCTGCTTCATCACTCCCTGCACTCTGTCTTTTCCAGCAAGGAAAGCCCTTCTCCTTCCTTAAGATATGTAACGGTGTCTGTCCTGCCTTATTTTCTAGTTTCAGCCTGGAGAGCAAGACTGGACATAGGATTCTCACTAGAGTTTATTCCTGCGCTGTCCTCGTCTGCTTGAAAAGCTGGCTGTAAATAACGGCGAGACCTGCTTCCCTGGTTACTGCACAACAGGGCGCAAGCATGGGAGGTAGGGGGCGGCAGGGGATATGTGTTTGTTTGCTTTCCTCTGACCCATGAAGCACTGGTCGATGCTGAAGGCAGGATACCAGACTTGATGGACATGATCTGGTTTTGCAAATTCTTTCTTCCCTTTCCCTAAGAACCTGAGCTTATGGCCCCTGCAGCATTTTCAGACCATGCCAGCAGGGGAGTGAGAAACTAGGCCCACAGATTGCATTGGGGCTATTTTTATGATCATACTGGTTGGTTATAATGAGAAAATACTCCAAATTCCTAGTGAAAAATCCTTTATCCCTTTCATTATTACTGGGTCAGACAGGCTAAACCAGCACTGAAGTACTGAATGACAGTTGGCTAAGGGCTCAAGTAGGAGTGCCAGGGTGGGAGGTGGGGACTCCTGAATCCTCAGCCTAGCTTTGTTCTTTGACGTTTTGTAAAAACCTGAAAATCACTTAACTTTCTTATGTCCAGGCATAAAAGAGGATCAGTGATACACTCCCAAAAGTTGTTTGGAAGCTCAGCTAGTTAATGTGAGTAGAAAGATCCGTGGATGAAAGATACTAAAATGCACAAATTGATAAGACTATCTCAGACTTGATTTCTGGGTAGAGGTGCTTTCAGGTGCAGCAGCAGGTACGTTAAAGATGTGCTTTGTTTTTTGGATTCTGGTTTCTCATCTTTTGCAGAAATTTAGCCTACATTCCAGACAGTAGGTTGGATCCAAAACTGACAAAGGCTTCAAATTCAAGGTGCCTTGCCTCATCACTGAGGGATTAGCAGTGAGGTGTTTGACTGGAGGTAGCAGTGAGCAATTCAAGTCCTCTTACCTCTTATCATTGCACTTTGGAGCAAGGAAAAAGGAATCTGAAATCGCTTATTCTGACCTCTGGGATTTCTTAGCATCAAGTTCTACCTCATGCAAGAGTAGAAAGATCTTTGAGAAATGAGCTGGTACTGTTTGGGAAGCTTCAAGTTCCATACAACAGCCTGAAAGAACAGAACTCGAATTGCATTCGAACTGCTGTATATGGATTTGCTGATTCCTTTGCTGTCAGGTATGTTAAGTATCAGACTGAGCAAACTCCATTCATGGGCAGAGTAAGCAGAGCACCCACTTTGGAAGTGCTGGCTTCCTTGTTTGCTTGATTATGGAATAATTGGTCCAAAACAAGAAGAGGAGACAGATTTATTCATCTTTTGCTGAGGCATTCATCTTTCCTCCCCCAGAGCTAAGGGAAGGCATGAGTCTATCACTCTTCACATATGCAGTAAGAGACTTACTAGGTGAAACCATTTCAGAAAAGAATAGAACAAGCAACACACCACACCCACATTTTTTCAGAATCACTAAAATGTCATGGGGACAAAGAGAAAAAACTTCACTGGTTTTTATTTTCATGGACAAGACTGGAAACTGCGGTTCAAGTACCAGGAGGCTGGGTCTGTTCTATGCCTACGTTGAATCGCTGTGACCATGGGTGAATGATTTTATTCATTAATGTTTGCAAAATGTTTTTAAGAATCTTGCATAGACAGCAGCATTCTTACTGTTGTTTGCTATTAGTCCTTAGGCAGTTTTGATAGTGGCCCTCTAGCAACTGGTGTTAAATGGCTTAAATGCTCTTTAATTTGCCCATTGATCATTTCTATTAACCATGCTGCATTCTGAATACACGTATCAGAATACTTAATCCAAGCTGTTTCTTGTTTTCTGGTTCAATGTCATTCTTCTGTGTTTGTCACATGTGGTGACAGATCTGTGGTCACAGATTCCTGAATAGATCATAGTTGTGTCAAGAAGGGGTAGAAGGTTCTTGCTTAAAACAACAACAGCAAAAGTCAAATGGAGAAGGAAGACAGCAAGAATTTAGCACCCTGTGTTTTTATGTTTAAAGTTGTGTTTTAAACCTAAGTCCCGCTGCTAACAAGCAACTAACATGAAGCCACATGAGACTAACAAGTCTCATATAAAGAAGCTGGCCTGAACTGGTAGTAAAAGTTCAGTACTGAGAAAGGGTATTCTAAGTTTTGTTCTTAGCTAGGGCTCATATCTACTTTACAGTCTTTACTTCACAGTGGGGAGAATGTATCAAGTAAAGTCTTATTGGTGGATTGTAAAGTGTAATGAATTAATACTTAGAAAAGATTTTAATATTTTCCAGCTGCAAAAACCAGTCTATATTCAATGGTTAACAGAGTGATGATTGAGGCATGCTCCAATGGAGACATCCTGTCAGGCCCTCAGACTCTCTGAACTGGGAAGATTTATCTTGGATTATGTCTGAGTTGACTTCTCTTTGCTTCTTTCTCAGGGCCTTTTTTCCTTCTTAATTGTGATTTAGATCACTGCTTTAGCTCATGGGACCTCTGAGAAGCATGTTTTCTGCTTTCTTGGGAGATCGTTGCTAAATTTCTTACAGAATTGATTTGGTCAATATGAAATTGATGGGACAATTAAAGGCTTATTCTCAGGATGGGTATGTGAAGTCTGCGATGGGAGTGGTGTTTAAGAGCAGAATGAAGAATAGGACAAGAAGTCTGGAGACCCAAGATTTCTGTATATCCTGTATTACCAGTCTCTATGTCCTGTTTTATGGACATAACCTTAGATTCCTCCCCTATATATTTCCCATTTCCCTTCTTATTTTCATTAGTGTCTCAAAACACAATTTTCCCATACAGAGTGCTTTTCTTTATTCTTCTTCAAATATTTTAGAAAAATTTATTAGCCACATAGTAGTCCATGTAGTAAGTAAATGTGATTTAACAATAAAATCTTTTGCAGGTGGGAAGATTGAGGTACAGAGTGTTAAACAATATACTTAGTTAATGATTTTCAAAACATTTCAAAACTTCTAAGTATTCTTTCCTTGTCAGCCTGTATTTTATGCTTTAATATCAGAGAAACTTCTCTGAGCTTTCTTTAAAAGAAAAACATTAACTGTGTGATTGTGGACAAGGAGCAGATAATGAACACAGTCATGTTAGAGGAAATCCTTGGGAGTTCCAGATACTCATCATATCTCTAGTTGGCCTGAAGACCATGGTTTATATTGCAGTATTTCCATTGGTTCTTGAAATAGTTTTGAGACATTTCCACATGTCTTGATTTGAAAAGGTGCTGCTAAAGGTTGAAGGCCAGACCACCGCTATAAAGGTATGAGAATCTCATGGAAAATAATTCCTACCTCTCTTTCTTTTGGTGCTTATGTGGCCCCTATCAACACAGTATCTGAGCATCTCCTATGTATTTAAAAATAGAAATAACAATAACAATCCCTCCATCTCTCTATTCCTTCCCAGCCTGTAAGCGAAATAGCTTGATTCATTCAAAGGGTTTTTCCCCTGTGGGTTCTAAATATTTAGCTGTGGTTTTGCAAGTTTATCTACTGTTCCATTACTCCATGGGGGGGGGGGGGGGGCATTTCCATTATTTCTGTAGAAATCTCAAAGCCACAGTGTTATGTTCTCCCTCTACTGATTCCCATCCAGAGTTTAACCAACACTGTTCCCAGGGCTGTGCATTCATTACTTTATTGAAGCGCAGACCAGGGATGTCTTGGCCGGCGTAAGCGCTGTGTAAGCCATTTATGATGCTAAAGGAAAACTGCTGCATAGGTTAATTTCAGCTCCATTCACAGCATGGGTGTGCAGAGTTAATATCTGCCAGTAGAATATGATTGAGAAATCATTATAGTCCCTTATTAAAGGCCTGTGAACTTGATAAAGTAACATTATGTTAAACAAGGGTCATTTTCCTCTGTTTTGTCTGTCTTCCTGGCCCTCATCACCTTGATATAAAGCACACTGTTTTAATAATCAGCTTGATTTCACATTCAAACTTCTGCCTTCTCCTTTGGGATAATAGAGTGTGTACTCTATTACTCCATGTTTTCCATATTAATTATTGGTTAAAAAGCACTGTAAAGGAATGCAAAGGAGTTTCAGTGAAGACACTGAAATTTATGGCCACTGTTGTCCCTTTTCCTAAGGGAGTTCTGAAGGTTCATCCCTTTCACTTGTCATATTTCTTATATTCATCTCCCTGAAATGATCTGAAGGCTTTAAACTGAACCAGGTGATCTGTAGAGTCAGTTGAGCTGTGGGGAGTGACTTGTTATTTGGTAAGCAAGGTGTTGCATGGAAGGTCAGCTGAAGCCTCTTCAAATTTTCCCACGTGCAGTGATTATAGAAAGTAAAGCTTGAGGTCATAAAAATGCAGCTTACACTGTCCAGGTCCTCACTTGGACACTCATGTATCCTTGGCCTCAGAAACTAGAATGGAGCCATGTTCCTTAAAAGCCACAGTCTAGATTGGCTTTTTTGGCTCTCATAGTTGTTTGTATAACCTACATTAAAGATAAATGCAGAGAGACCTTGAAGTTTTGTGGTGTTGTGACAAGAGTCTATTCTTTCAATACAGCATGATAATGGCTAGCTTGTCTAAAATTTCCCCTTTTCTGCCAGCATCACCTCTAGCTTTCTTGTGTTTAACTAAGCAGCAGGTTCTTTCTCCAACTTGTATTTGAGCTGAGGAATTCAGATGGCTGGGAAATAGTGCTAACAGTTTGTAAAGTGAAGGCAGCATATAGTTAGGTGTCATAAATGCTCTCCTGGCMTTCAAGGGTGCTGTGTCTAACACATTTATACATATCTAATGGTATGGGGAAGATAACTGAGCCATGTGAGCCTCTGTGACTGCAGAAGTGTTTCGGTGTATTGTGACTCTTTGGGATTGACTCAAGAGAAGGAATGTGAGACAAATCTAGGTCTTTTACGTTCACCTACAGCAGATTGTTCAGCTGAGACAGCAGCATTTCATGATCAGAAGAGCTAAAGGCTGCTGAGAAGTCCTATAATCCAAGTACTGTATCTGCCCTTTTCTTCATGGTATTGATATAAATTTCCATAATAGAAAATATTTCTCTTTCAGAACTGTTGCATTATTTCCAAGTTACACAATGTAGCAGTAGAAAAAAGCAATTAAAAATAGTACACAGTTCCAAAAACAGGGGGCAGGTACTTGCCTGAATGTGTCATCTGCAGTATATTTTATGAAGCATCTAACTTTTTGATATGAACCCTATGATGCTATCAGTTCCTTTATACCATTAAAAATGTAATGTTCTGTTCTGCTGTCTGAAGAAGGATCTCCCAGCTGATAATAGTTTTAATGAGCTATCAGTGTTTAGATGGAAACTTCAAAAAGTGCTTTCTTTTTTGTAAGATAGTTCTGCCAATATATTTTTTTTTTTCTGTCATTCTTTACTGAAAATGGCCTTAGTTTGGAAACAGAACATCTGCTTCTTTTTGTCTGTATCTCTTGGTTAACCTGCTTGAAGTATGTAATCATCCAGTTTCTGGTTTGGGGGATGATTCTCTTTCTTGTTTGCAAACTCCAGCATGTGCAAATATTCCAGCAAGAGTCTGCCTGTTCATATGTACAAAAATATCTGACTGCTCATATCTCTGCTCTCTTAAGTCCATTATGTACTCTCATCCATTTTGGAACCTATTTCAATGTAAGTCTCCCTACGGTAAGAACATCTGAGAGACTTACAGAAGTGTAGGTCAGTGGCTTTATTTGTCTTTATTCTGGCCCACTCCTCACTGATCTTGCTCTAGTTCTCTTTGCCCATATGCCATCCTGCCTACTATTGCAATAACCTTCTCCTTCCTCCACCTGCCTTTCTCTCTGTCCATCTGATTCCAGATACAGCCCCAAAGACTGCTCTACCTACAAAGCAAGCTCTGCTTGGTTAAGTACTCTGAGTATGGGAGTAGGAACCCAGAGCGCCTGAATTCTAATCCTGCCTCTGACACACAGATGTTTGAGAAGATGCTTTTAACTTTCATGTCCAGATTGTTTTGCTGAGTGGCTAAGCAGGAAAATAATTCCTAGTTAAATGCTTTGCAAAGGTTCTGTGGGCTTAATTAGATATTGGCCTATGAGTTAGCAACATTAAAAGTACAAACAGTAGTATAAGTACTGAGGATTTTAACCACAGTCATCTGTTTCAGTGTCTCTCTAATTCTTTTAACTTAATTAACAGAAATTAATCTTTTAACTTGATAACTTAATAGTTTTACAGATTAGAGTCTGTGAAAGACACCATAGCAGATTGCCCCAAAAGTATAATTGTGTCTCATTATAATTATGGCTAAGAAATTTACTTTGTGCATTAGTAAAAGAGGAAAGTCAGAATACCTTGCCCTTCTCAACTACTTGTCATTAAAGTATCCAAAACCCTGTAACTTTAGGCTGGGATTCTACACTGGATCTGTATACTTCACTTCATACAAATGAGTGGTCATTTTGCCTGAATCCATAAAGCATTACCTTGTTACAGAAAGCACTTTCTAGCCATAAATCTCAAAGAACTTCACAAAGAAGGGCACAAGTACTATTATCCTCATTTTAGAGTTGAAATTCTGTAATACAGCAAATGGTAGAAAGTGGTATTAACCAGCAGGAGTTTTCTGGCTCCCTTCTCCCCACTCTGACAAGTGGGGGCTGTAATAGTAATCTCTGCATCGTTCATTTTAAAATATGGAGAGAGGACGATAATGATCCTTTAAATAAGCCTGTTTATCATCGCTGCTTAAATTAAGGGAAATGCCGAAAACTGCAGCACAACTAAAGATTCAGTCAGTTTTGTAATTCTTCCATGTTTAATTAGTTCTGTTGTTTTTATAGCAACATAGATAAGATTATTTTTAATATCTAAGTCCAAATACTGTTGCTGACTGCACATGCTCATCCTTTCATGACAGTGAAGTTGCATGCAAGTATGAGATGGCAGAAATGATACCACTTTGTGTCTCTTTAAGATTTATAAATGGTGCAGGAGTGAAAGGGTTAAGAAAAACCCTCTCCATATACCTGGTATATAAAACTGTCATGTAATCAAATGAGAGAAATGTACTCCACTGTGTATATTAGCAAACACTCCATGCAAGCTGGCTGGCTGAGGCTCAGGGTTTTCAGTGCTGCCTTGCACTACAAAGCCCTTCTTTGTTCTCTCAGCTCTGTTTTAAATATCTGATGGCTATTCCACACCATGTCAGTGCCAAATCCCCAGCTTCACTGCAAACTCTGTACAACAGCACATTGTGGGCCGATCGGATGGGGATGGGCTGGTGGAGTGTGGGTATCTCCCCTTTCTTTGCTTCTCAGGCAGGTCCTCTCACTAACTCTGCCATCTCCCTCTGATTTCTGTAGCCCCTTGTGCAGCCACCTGAATAGATTCCAAAGCCAGAAGGAATAACTTCCGAGTGCAGAAACTGAACTTGGATCCTGACATGGCAACTGCACTCTGCAAGTGTGCATCAGGATGGGTATAGTCTTGGTTCAGCCGAAAAAGGGCAAATGAATCAAAGAGTGTTCTTGCAACAGCTATTTTTGTTGAAACTTGTTGCACCTATACCTTTGTTGGCTGGATCTTGCCTGAGCTTGCTAGCTAAGTGGGATTGGGCTTTGAAAAGAATTCGATGAAAGATTTCCTATGAACATGCACACAGGAAGGCAGGAAGTGATGCCGATGACTCAGGAGAYGGTGATGTTCCTTTTTGCTTTGGAATTGAAGTGCTTCCCTGGAAAGATATTAACAGAGCAATGCAGAACTGCTCCTCTATCAGACGTGATGTTAAACCACAGCGTCCTCTGCTCGTACTCATTAAGGATCCCAGTGGGTGTTTGCTTTTTCATATTACTTCTCATTATATTTTAGTTAGGAAGGTGATGTCCTAGCTTTCCATACAAGACACTTGGTGTTGCCATAACTGCTACATTGATCCTAAATTCCACACAAAAGATATTTTTGGATTCCAGGAACGAAGGGTTTCTTATATACATGAAGAGGTACAGTAAGAACATGGTATCTTCTTTTTGGTCCTAGAACTACTAACTCTCTTCATGAAGAATATTTGTATTTTTCTGGATAAACATAGAGTTAATGTTGTTTCCTGCAATGTTTCAGGATTCCTGTGCATAGAGACTGGGGTAGGAAATAAACAATAAGCTTTCTGAGTTAAGAAAAAATTTTATACAATCTTATTTCAGTGGTGCTGCCCACTTTTCGTGATTAACTTGAAAAGAACCTAAGCTACTCAGTTTCCCATTCTGTTTCTTGTTTCCCTTTCTGAAGCTCCCTGGCACCCAGCACTGGTGTGCTGGAACCTCAGCCATGTAGTAGGTGGTTGCAGTGCCTTCTAAAATAAACAAACCTGTTTTCATTCAAATTTCTTCATTTCACATGCAAATATTTCTTGATAGACTCATTAAGAAACCCTTTTAAAAGTAAAATCTATTTATTAAGGGCCACTTGAAGGTGAATTGTAATGCTTTTGTTTAATCATTAAATAAAATCCATGAAAGCTAAAATCATTGAATGCAAGGTTTACAACACTGTAGAAGCTTGTGCAAGGCCATATTCTCCACTAAGGCTCTTTGGCTTAAATGGTCCCATTCAGTGCACACTCTGTATAATTGATTGTGTATCAGAGTCCTAGAAAGGACTTGCAAGGGCTGCTTAGGCTCTGCAAGTGCAGTCACTCTTGTGTGACTGAGCACTTTACAAATAGTAGTGAATTTGTCTATGATGAAGTATCAATACTTAGTGAGGAGGTGTTATTATCATTTCGCTCAGAAAGGATATAGCAAAAGAGTTGAAAGGACTCTGTTCATATAGTTGAAAGGACTCACTTCATATAGAAGTCTGTACCAGAGTCAGGAATCAAATCCACATGTCATGCGTTCCAGTCTGATGTCTTATTCATTAAACCATTGGTTCTCATTTTGAATTTTTGTAATACCACTCATCACATGTAGAGTCCCAGAAAAGTTCACAAATGAGACCCTGTCCCATTAGGCAGAGAACAGTGATCAGCTGGGGAGTGCCTCGCTTTTTAACACTGTGGCAGGGGCAATGAACAGTGTGCAGGCCCATGTTAAAAAAAAAGAAAATACCATGGGACATTTTTAATGCTCCCTCAGAGTTGGACAGAAACCAGGTTAATGGTTACTGTTTTCCCAAATGTGAGTTGGTTAGCCTTTTCATGATCCTTTTAGGAGATTCCTGCTTCTCTCCCTGCCCCAGCCCCATCACCCAGCAGAGATGCCTCTGTGGCAGAGTGTGGCCATCCACCTGGTCACTTCCCCACAGGTGAACGAGTAGGAGCTCCAAAAGTGACCATCACTAGAGAAATCCTTTCCTACTGGCACCCCATTCTTTTTTTAGGATTTTCCAGACCTTTTCCTCCCTCTTTTCCACATCTTTGCACATCACGAGCTGCTCCCTCTCACCTTCCTGATTCAAAGCCCTTGCATATACCCAGTGTTCACTTTTGTGTAGCTGTTTGTGTAGTGTGCTCTAGCAGAAGAGAGGCACCCACTTCTGGCAAGGAAGTAAGATCTCTCATTTACTGGCTTTTTCTTCTTTTTCCTAAGTCTGTTATCAGTGTGTTTACATGGCAGTTTTGACCATTTTAGCACAGCAAGACAGAGTCTCACTCTTCCAGGTGTATCATTCACCAGAAGAGTAGAGCTTTGAATTACTCCCTGGGATTCCAGAATAGCAGGTTTTTGAGAGACAAAGCTAAGACCACTACCTGATGTCACAGGCAGAGTTGCCTGTGTTCTTTCATGTAGGCTGGCCGGAARAGGGGTAAGGTCAGCACAGGAAGGACTTGGGAAATGTTCCAGCTGTAAAATGCTCCAAATGTAGAATTACTTGTTTCTCATAAGAAGCAAGTTGTTCTCAGGGGGAGGACTACAGCTGGCATGAACCAAGGGAATCTACAGAGATCTGCTTCAAGAAGAAGCAGTCAGACTAAAAAGAAGGCTGTGTGTTAAAGATCTAACTATATATTGTTAGGCATGACAGAAGTAAGCCATTTTCCTGACAGTCATTGTTTGGTGGAGCCGAAAGAATGCCATTACTTTGAGGTGGGACGTTTCGAAGAAATTAAACAGGTTTGTTCACTCTCAAAATACTACTGGTGTTTAACTCAAGAGTAGGAAGTTCTGCAATGAATGCAGAGCCAGAGCAACTGGAAAGGTTGAGATTCTTGATTCAAGGTGATTCAAGCTGAGCAAGGGGTGATCACTTAAAACAGAATGGAGTCCTGAACTGTTCAGTTGTCTTTTTACTGCTAGCGGTGACTCTGCACTAAGTCCCACATCATGTGTGTAGGTCCCATTTTCTCTCAGGCAGGTTGCCTGTCATGTGGGTTAGGTTCCCTCCTGATTCTACTGTGGCTGCAAACAGCTTCTTGCTGCTGTTTGCAACAAGATGTAATCCTGATGTAATATAACTATATCTGTCCAGCTTCTGCTGGGGTGCTCATCTACTGTCATCTGCCTCACTCCAAACCAGAACCTCCCTCTTTTCTTTCAGTCTTTGTAGCCTTCCTCACCATGATAACAGATGCCCTTCTAACTACCCCTCTCAGCTTCCAAACTTTCTGGCACCTAACTTCTTTGGCTTTATGTCAGCTACCAAATCTTTGGGCCCAATCCTTCAATCCCATGAGTTCCCACATAAGTCAACCATTGCATAGCATGGGCACAGCCAGCTTCTCTTTTATGCTTTCTCCAAACACCAATTGAGTGCAGATCTATTATAAACTGGCAAATTTGAATCGTGGATTAGAAGACGACCAACTGTAACAAAAATTCCCAATATGTCTGTGCATCAGAGAGGCACCTTAGTGCAATCCCAACAGAGATCAAGTTGATCACTGGAGAAAAATTCTTTGGACACTACAAACTGGGAAGAGCCTTACCTTCTTTCCAGTGTAAAATATATGCTTGCTATTATGTAGTTAGTGTTGGGGAGGCGTATTGTGTGAAGATTTATTTTCTCTGAGAGCATCACTATACTGCCCTGAGGAAGAAAGAGATTTCAAGTGGCCTTTCTTCACTTTGTTGGCAAGTCAGCCACTGTATCTCCCAGGATAAGAGGAGTGCCTGATACACTGAGCAGATGAGCCTTGAAGGATCTGAGGAAAACTACCAAATCAGAATCAATAGCATACTTTTTTTTCTGCGTAGCATGTAAACTTTTGACCTGATAAATACTGTGGCTTCCTCATCTGCCTCTTCCTTTTTGCTTGTCTTTAAAGAACATCTAAAATCCCGTATCTGTATGTTGAAATAACACTGACTTGGATGACTGATTTTGATTACACTGATTTGGATGAGTCTTGCAGCATTAAGAAGACCTACTCAGGTCAAAAGTGACTGGGGGTTTCAAACTGAGTAGCTAAGGATAAACTTATATGGCTGAACGCTCATGCTTATTGGGAAGTCTGTCTGTGTATGTTTGCTTGGGAAGAACTGTGTGTTTTCTTGAGAAATCAAACGGAATGTTAGGTGTAGCAATATCAGGTGGAAGTTTTCTGTTGATTCCATTTACATTTGGCTGAAATACATTGAATTAGATTATCTGCTCCAGTCAGAAAAAAGAGTTTTACCTGTGGGAAACTACCAGTGACATGTAAGTACAGTGTGCTCCAGGCTGTGCAGATGGGGCTTCAGCAAGCTGAGCATTCTTGATGTGTTTTTAGTGTTTTGAGGGGCTCCCGCAGGGTGTCACCCCCACCAGCAATCTCTGTTTACATGTTGTGTTCTACGAGGTATGCATATTCACGAAAAGAAGGAGGCAGTGGGGGAACATATTCATATTTTTCTTATTTTAAACAAGAATGCTTTTTATTTAAGCAAAAGTAGGAGGCAGCATCAGTTGACAAACAAATCTGTACAAAGCTTCTCTTTTCTAGAGGAGCTAATGCTTTGTTCCTGAAACGTCTTCTAAGTGTATATTGCTCATGGAGGGCTGAGTCAAACACCAGCCGTCTGTAAGAACAGCGGAGCTGAAGGTCAAGGAACAGACTCTGCAGGTGTCTTCCCTCAGGGAGCTTTTCAAATCTGCTGTTTGGTACAACCTAACCTGTTACGTAAGAGGTTTGCTCTTCTGAAGAATGTTAATGATCCTCCAGGATCGTATCATGCTGGCAGGGATGATTTAGAAGGATCCAGAGTGCATGTGAGTGGCAAAAGGCAACCTTCATCTATTGCCATATGTTGGATGGTGCTGTTTGGCTAAGAAGATGTCTGAGTAGAAACAGTGCGAATGCAGACTGCGCTGACATGCCTTTTGAGAAGGCTGTTATGCACTGAGGCACAGTCTGGGGCAGATGTGGCTTATGGGTTGCTCTTCTGTCACTGGCAACTAGAGGAGGGAGAGAAAGACTGTGCTCTTGTATTTGGCAGAGGGACAGCACCCCAGCCTTTGACAAATTGATTGCAGTTACAAGAAAAGGTACTTAAAATGGCTATGTGGCATTTTTTTTAATCTTCTCTCACTAATGCTGGAGAAACAAAACATACAGTAAGTTAAGTCTGATGTTAACATAGAATGTTTCAGGCACGTGAGCGATCCTGGTATTAAAAGAATAACTGCTATCTGTTGTAGGGACTAATTTGTCATAGGGGATTTCCACTGAAATCCATGGAGTTTCAACCAGGACTAATTTTGTCTTTGCCTTCGAGTCAACTCTTACAGTCATACAATATCTTTCTATTCTATGTATAGAACACTTTTTGCTCTGAAACAGATCCTTCAGGATCTGTCAGTGAGTGTTTCTAATGTCTACTTTACCTGTTCCTGGTATGAGCAAAGGACTATACTGCTGGCAACTCAGTACATCCCATACGCAGCATTATTTTGGGCATTTTTATTTCATCATCCCTGAAATAATATCATACAAAACCTGGTTTTCTGGAGTAGAGAGGTAATAGTGACCTTCTGATACAATAACCCACCCCACAGTTACAATACAGCATATAAAAGGGTGCCGTAGATGGCCCTGGAGCGAACACAAGGCATTAATTTACTGGAGGAGTTCTGCTGACATCCTGAACCGTGAGAGCGCAGCTGGGGCAGTTTAAGAGCAGCAGTCAGGTTCCAAGAGGGAAGTCAGGCTTTTATTATTCACACTACAGTCACCTATTGTTTTGCTTCTTGTTTTTCTCAAGATAATTTAGATGTGTCTGGTGGGCAGGAAAGTGAAAGGCTGGGAGTGCCGGCTCCAGGCAGCCACAGCACTCCCAGGTATTCTGCAAACTTCCTCCTTGCAGCTCTGTTGCTATTGTTTCACACCAAAACTGCAGCTCCTGCCTGCTTACTCGCACCTGGATCTCCCAACCAGAGTATCTCCGGTCTGGCCTGCACACATTCTGCTAATTTTAGTGTGTAATCCCACACAACTCTGCCAAATCACCTCGAGTTTAATCAGGAATGGCCAGGCCAGGATCTATCTTAAAATGAAACAGCAAATAGAGCTTAATGACACAATGTTCTGTAGTGATTTTATGAAAGCAGCTAGAGGCTAGGGTGACCCTTTTGACTCATTTCGGCTGGGTTCTTGGTCAGAAGTGAATCCATAAGTGGAACCTCATTAATTGACTCTTCACAGCTTTAGAAGGATACTAATAACAAAACCAGAATATTTAATACTTGTTAGCTGAATAAAAACCAAAAGGTCTGATTATCTGATCTATTTAAGTCATGTGAAAGTATAAAATGGCCTTAAAGTCAGATATCAAGCAGAGAATTCCTCCTACGTAGGATGATTTTTCAATGATGAGAACAAGCAGCTGCCCATTCCTTCCCCTGTAGTAAGTTGTGTAGAAGGGAACAGTTTGAAATAAATCTGCATGTGCTTTATCTCCTGCTAGATTAAAGCTTTGTTTTGCCTAGTTCTGTTATGAGCAAGAGCTGGGCAACTCAGGGCCAAATATCTACAACTAGCTTCTCTCCCTGTGCTCTAACTTCTCCTCCAAGCCCGTATCAGAGAGAATGGAGAAACAAGCCCATTTTACAATATTAAAAACAATTGAATAATTTCCATTGTCACAGTGTTCATGACAGTTCCACCAAGATCCTGAAGCTGATGTTATGCTATTATAAAAGTGTTGGAACCAGCTTCTTCACTGGTATAATCCACTGGGAGGAATTTGGGCTATAGCATGGATTATGTTTTAGAGAATCTAGTCACTGTGTAGATCCAATTGCCGAAAATCCCTTTTACAGCACTCAGGGTGACACCTTATTTTTGTGTTACAGACTGCCCAGAGCAGATCTTTCGCAGATTGTCAAATGTGTGCACTCAGAGTTTTCCATGCTAAATAAAGGTAATCTAATTGCAAAAATAAACTCTCCTGACAATGAAGGTGGGGTGTGTCTGGTGTTTACATAGGGGTCACAGATAGAGGAAGAAAGTTTTAGTTTGCTTTTTAAAAGAAGTCAAGATTAATATCTCTGGCATTCTAAATATAACTAGCAGTAGGAGACTCCTCTGCAGCCTCACCAAGTCCAGGCTCCTAATCACATCTTGCTTCTTCCTATGCAAAACCACTGTGAAAAGATTTGTATTTGGTACTTTCCTGAGAAGCGAGTGTCATTCATGCAAACTGCTCAGTGTAACAGCATATGTAAATATGTTTCTTCTTTCTGCTGGTAGTTGTGATCTTCCCCTCTGTGGAATAGGACTCTCTGGGGCTAGTAGTGACTATCTGAGTCATACTACAGTACAAAAATGTCTTGTCTCTGTAGGGATGAAATTATTGCCCTTTTTATGCATCCAGACCTTCTCCATTATAGGAAAATTGCTGGCTGCTGCTGGTGGACAGTAGCAATGGGTGTAGATGAGCCAATGGTGAAAAGCATTTCAATATTTCAATTCAAGTGCCTATTGGAACAAGTGGTGTTCAGCTCTACTCCAAAACCAAATGCAGAAATCTGCAAGGCTACAGCAAAATCGTGTTTGGTACCAGCACACGCTATTAGCATCTCGTAACAGTAGCAGATATGCTTCCTACTGGGCAAATCTCAGCTATGCCAAAGCAAGGGTTCTCCAGCCCTGCTTTTCTGCCCGTCACTATCAATACTATAAATAAGTGCTTTGGGAGTTTAATTATTTTGGGGAATATTTTGCAATTAGGAGCTGCCAGATTAATAAAACCAGGGGTTAAGGTTTGTAGCCATAGMATAAGGCCAGTATTTCAGGATATGTTATCAATAGTGGAAGGTTATTGTTGTCCTTCATACTCCTCTGCCTGTGCATGTTGCCATRTCAGCTGTGCTCATACATCGGTGTGACCATGATGTGAGCCACAACAGGAAACTTCGGTTATTTGGTTGTTTTTCTTCTAATAAGACTATCCTTAGATCAATTTGTTTCCTTGCTTCAGCTCATGTCACAGCTCTACAGGTAAACCATGGATGGGGAGGTGCACCACAAATGAGAAGGGACATTATGGCAGGAATTTCCTCACAACCAACCTATGTACAACAGCAGTGTGTAGTATAGGTCCCCACAGGGTGTAAGGAAGGGCCTGACTCACTGCCATCTGCCA
The DNA here is from genome assembly GCF_003343035.1 of Apteryx rowi. NCBI lineage: Eukaryota > Metazoa > Chordata > Aves > Apterygiformes > Apterygidae > Apteryx > Apteryx rowi. The sequence continues at coordinate 1,391,277 of NW_020448008.1, read as the reverse complement.
TCTTGTGCATTTGTTTCCAGTTCTGAAAGCCCTGCAAATTGCTGGCAAATCCAAAATATAGGGCTTTTCCACACGTTTACGATGGAGTCACAGAATTTGAATGAAAACAGAACACTTCAAGCTGGTCAGAAGCATYCACAAAAGGCACATCAATGTGTCAGCTTTGACACTCCCTCCTCCAAAAACACATAAAAGAATGAACAAAAAAAATCTTAACTCCTCAAAGTACTCATGTTTCACCCCCTCTCATGAGTGCTAGTTGCAAAGGTGGATTTCTGGTTTTAAAGACTAATAATGTGCCAGAGCTAATACGCTGAAGATTCATGCACAATATGTTGAATTCCCAGGACTGCTGTTGCTGGCTCTAAGCAAAACCAGTGGCAGTGTTGCTAATATTATAGCTATGCATATAAGTAATTGTATTTATTATTCAATTACTGGGGAATCCTGAACAAAGAAATGACCAAATGCTCTTTACCTAAGAGAACTGTTCTAAAATGAATAAGAGTTCAGTTTACATCATTTCTTTCTATCCTTTTCACATCATTGCTGGCTTACAAAGGTGCTTAACAGGCTAAGGGATGCTTTTAGCAACCTGCATACCAGTATCTCATTCATGAGTTTAGGTGACATGTTGAAGGAGCACATTACATTTTTACTCCTAACTAACTAATACAGAATCTAAAAGTGGTTATCTTATTTTGGCATTACCTTGCTAATAAAGGGACTGATGAAGTTAGAAGAGTTGAGGTGGCGATATATTACCTCTATTTTTCTCTGACTACAGGTTGTAGTCAGTGCCTGGAGAAGCTGTTCCTACAGGGTTTTGGCTAGTTCTGTTTTACATGCCTGAAGCAATGGAGTTTTTTTGCCTTTTCCTCTGCAAAGACTTCATAGTTTTTCAGCCCATGCTGTGCATATACTGTCTGTGGGTAGTGTCTACTCACACCTGGGGGAAATACACAAAGCAAAGTGCCTTTAATTGCTTCTGGAACAGAACAGAGAATTGTTTAGACTAGATTTACTTTTCTGATTTGTGCTTAGAGACAGAGCTGACCTCTGCCAGAACTACAAAGAGCACCCAGCTGAGGCTGTTAACATCTCTTAGGAAACAGTTTAGGAATGAGCCTAATTCACTGCCCAGTGCTGTAGTGATTACAGTAAATCCTCATCTTCTGCTGACTTCAGCAGAGTATTTGCAGACAGCAGTTCTGATTCCTACAGGATCTCAGAGCCCCAAAATGTAAAATACGGAGGCTTCAGTATCAGAATCTACTCAGTCATAACAGCCATTTTCTCTAGCAGTTTTTATGTATATCTCAAACTGGTATGTTTTTCCTTGGAAACAGGATATGTGTGAGTGCTTTGCTTGAGGGAAGCATGAGGAAGGAAAAGCTCTGTGTCACCTTTAATGAAAGCAGCACAGCCTTTTGGTCTTTTGTCTTAGGAGCTGTAATCTTGCCTAGTGGGATAAGTCAAGCCCCACTGGAGACCTCTGCTCCGGTCTCTGTGCTTTGCCAGTTAAGTGTCCTTTTCTTCTTGATCCTTGTATCAATTTAACATTTATATAACTGCTCCTAACTTTGCCCTTGCACACTGTGGGGCACACATTATCTCAGTTTCTGCCTTGTTTAATTGGGCATCATTGTCCCCTGGTCCTGCAGATCCTGTACGTTGCCCTGTTCCCCCACTGCTCCAGAGATAGAGAAGGCACCCTTATTCCCACTTCCCATCCCTTCTGTTGCTGGGTAGGTACGGCTCTAGACAGACAAACATTGCTTTTTTTATCCCTCTTTCTCCACTGAAAAATTGTTCACCATTTTAAGTTATGCATGTTTTTCATATTACTGGTAAAGAGCATGTGAGCACACTGCAAAGTAGGTACCTCACTTACTGTTCTGTGGCTTTTGTGGGTTGTTTTGGTCTTGCTCCAGTTCATATACATGTATATCACAAATGCTAGTATGTTAGCTGGCAGGCTCAGCCTAGAGCCTATGCATTTAACGTACAAGATCTCTCTTTTCACTTTTAGGGACAGGGCTGAACATAGCCATATGAGTAATACAGCTACCTAATATGTGCAGAACCAGAGAGAGTGCATCTCAGATGCTGTCAGGCTGGCACCCTTTACCTGTACATGAGACACATGAGAACAGTAGTTTAAAGAAGAGAAAAGCCAGAACTTGAAGTTTATAAATAAGTGAATGCACAAGTCCCATCAAATGGTAGCTGATCTTGAAGCCAAATGGAAATGGCTTCTGGTTTTTGCCTTCTTCCCAACCTCCTGTTTCAGAAAAATGCCCCCGCTTTTTGTCTATTATTTGTAAATACAAGCAAAGTAAAGACTGTAGACAAAACCAGCCAAACTTTATAAGCACTCCCTGCTTCTGCTCTTTTTGGCTACTGTTCTGGTCTGTGCTTCATAGGCAACAGGCTGTTCTTTTGCTGGCACTGAGAAGAAGACCAGACTTCTCTGGACTTGTAGGCTCCAGATCTCTGCTGTCTTTCCCCTTGTTTACTGACTTTATGCCTGTGCAGAGGTAACATTTTATGCTCACTTTTGTAAATGTTTTGGCAGCATATCGCTGCCTATAAGCTGAAAGTTAGATTAATTTGAACATCAGAAAATGCTTTGGCATTTGTGGGCGTGACCGTCTTTCTACAGTTTTGTCAGTGACATCATTTACTTTCATTTTAGGTATCCTTTAAACAGCTTTAGTGTGACTGAAAATCAGGGCCTCAGCTACAATGAAAATAGTTTTTGTTTGTTATTTGATTTGTCATTTTAAGTGTTGAAGATGGAGAATGTGAGGTCCCAGATTGCACATCTCGGATCTGAGAAACTGACTGGAAATAAGAATGATATTGAAGAGCTGATTAAACATTCAAATCAAGTGAACAACAGAACAAAAACTGTGCGACTGGTAGAAGGGGAACTTGATTGTTCAATATCTTATTTTTATAATAATAATAAGGAATTAAGGAATTTAGAAAATATTATACCATTTCCATTTTGAATGTACCATCTCTATAAAAGGTAGTCTGTTCCTACATGGTTAATCTATTTACARATAGGCCTAGAAGAGTGCACAATAACCTAAGCATACTTTACAAAGAATTTGTAAAGCATTCTGAGCTGAGTACAGTATTACCATGCAGTACGCTTGCAGATGCAGCTACATTATGGAAAAAGTTTCCCGTGTCTAACTAAGGAACATATTTAGGCCATTTCAGCCACATAAAGGAAATGAATGTACAACAGAGGTCAGTGCCCTGACTGTTCTGTGCCAGAAATGCTTTGTACATTCTTCTGAGGTGGTATTTATACTGAAGTATGCATTATCTGTAGCATGTTTATAAATATGTCTGCTAACTCTATACAGCATTTCTCCCTCTAGCAGCTCTTATAATAACATATACCCCAGGGTTTTATTTATCCGTCTCCCGGCCTCATTGTTCTTTTTTCTTTATAATTTGTTTAATTGACTCACACTGGCAACTTCAGATTTGGTGGGTTTTTTTCTTTCTCTTTTTTGTTCTTTCCTTTTTTCCCCTCACAAATTATTGCAAGTCATTGTGCACTAAATATAGTTCTGATTTCTGCTTTCCAGATGCTGAGAGCTTGGCCTACATCCTTATAGCATTCCAGCCTAATTCTCTCTCTCTCTCTCTGTCACACAAATAAAACTATTCAAAGAAAATTTACTGAGTTCAATGCTGCAAGAAAATATTGATAGTTCTCTTCATAGAATGGAGATTAAGTTTTAGTTGAATTTATTCATGTTATAGTTTTATAGGCTTTTATACTCAATTGCTCTACCCTGTATTTCTTGTAGTGGCCCAATGCATGGTTCTTGTTGACTTACATATTTCATAAAAGATTTCGTCTCTACACTATGCATTTTAATTGTTTAGCTCTCAGGTTTTGCAGTCTGATCTAACCAGGCAGATTTCAGTTCTAATGCAACTGAAGTACACTGGAAGATCTGGGCCTTCCTCAGGAATGTTTCAACTCAAAATCTGGAAGTTCCACAGTGAAAGTCTGCATACAGTGGAAAAGCCTATACATGTTTCATCCACAGCTGCAGATTCAGGGTGAAGGTGATTAGAAACTTACCGCAATTATCCAAAGCAACACTAATTTTCAGGAAAATTAACATTCTACTCTATTTCTTTTGTGAGCTGGCGTTGGTATTTTCGTAAGTTCTGCCACCAGGCAAATGTCTATTTTGGAAATGATCAAGTAATTTTGTGTACAGGGTATGTAATATTCTTAATTTACGAAGTGATTTGAACTGTGCAAAGTGATTTGGACTTTTGTGCATGAGGCACAGAACAAATCCGTAGTTTTGATTTTATCAACAATTAATAGTGCTCTGCACCAGTGCAGTATTTTTCTAATTGGAAGGATTCCAATTTAAGATACATATTTATGTTGGAATTTGGTAGAACCACTGTATTTGAATCCCTTATCCACTACTGAAATGCAGCTGCGGTGCAACATGGCAGCTGTTTAGGGTGGGAAGCAAGGAAAATGTTATGTCTAGTTAAAACTGCCATGGGAATTGATTGGCATGACATATTTTCCTTGAAGATGGGGTTGTGCTGCCTAACACAGTGGGGTTCTGATCCTAACTGGGGGTCTTGACGTGCTACTGTAGTACAAATACCAACAACTATTGGTTGTGAGACTTGGTTAATGCACTGGGATTAAATTTCTCTGCAATCTTTTTGTAAACTGCCTCAAGATCTATATTGACCATGGCCCCTTCTCCCTCAGGACAGCACTCTTGCCCTGCAGAACGCTGTCTCAGAGAAGACTGACCCCTGCTCCACCACTAACCCCCGTCCTGCAGTAGCTGCTCTTGGGAATTGGGACAGCTCAGCTAGCTGGGAGACTGCTGGGGAGCAGCAGAGGGCTCTGGCTATATGCCATTGATTAATTTCAATAATTACTTAATGTCAGAATGCACAAAGTCTATAAAACATCAGCCAGGCTGTGAGGCCAGATAAAATCTGGTTTGTAGGACTGATTTGTGCAATGCACTGGGTGCTCTGCTGAGCTGATGAAAATGAGCTTCTCGGGAGGTTTCCAGCCCTTGGGATCCCAGAAGTAACAGTGGTCCCAGGTGCTGCTGTCATGTCTGTCCCACAGCAGCTTGTAAATAAGTATCAGTATCAGGCCCTGGCTTGCTGTGCTTACTGTTCATCCACCTCCAAAGAGGCTGTAGCAACCCCCACCCAAGGTCTCTCACAACACAAGGAGCGTGTCATTTAAAACAGAAAATAGCTGTAGTTCAGCACAGGGTTGGCGGGAAGGGATCACGCAGGGCATGCTACATAAGCCCTCCTGGCATCCTGCTCTCCTGACGGCTGGTTTGAGGGAGGCGGAGGGAGGCGAAGAGGATGACCATTCCCAGAGCCAAACAAGGGGCTGCATTGTTCCTGGGCCTATCAGTTGGTTTCTGATTCACCCGCAGCCAATGYTCCACGATTGGATCACAGCTGGCCCAAGGATACACTTTCCATTGCATTTAGTGTTTGGAACAGGCCCAGGTTTCAGGAACACATGGTGAGGAGGAGGGGACAGCTGTGAGATAGGCAAGGGAGCTGATTTTTGTCTTCCCTCAAGATGAGCTTTTCATTATTCGATTGTGCTCGCAGTAGTTGAGGGTGTAAAATTAATTTGAAGCCTATCCGGATCTGAGAGGAGGGCAGACAGAGAGAGGCAAAGGAGGGTCAAACAGGCAGAAGGTTCTTGCGTTGCCACGTGTCCCCTGTCAGCAGCGTGCGTCTCTCACTGATTAGCAGTGGGCCTGCTAGTCACAGCCCTTAGATGGATCCCAAGTACTCAGCCAGTATCTTCTTTCAGCTCAGAGCTTTAAAATAGCTTTGTTTGTCTCTAACCTGAGAGTTATGTAGTTGCTACATCGCAGTGGGGTGTATCGGGCAGTCAGTGAGCTTCCTTGTGTGTGACACTGGCTGCCTTTATGGCTGCTGGACGAGAGAGGGAGATGTAGTGAGTGTGACTGGGGACTGAGCTGGACTTCAGTTCCAAGCTGGCCTTGTAATTTATCTTAACAGTACAGTGCTTTGGAGCGATTCCTGACTTTTTTGTTCAGATTCCCTGTTAAACAATAAACATATCATTCCTCACTTCCTATCCTAAACTTCCCTGTGTTTTGTAAACAGTTTTGCTGTTTTACCTAGAGGTGGCTGCAGTTCAGTGAGGAATGAAGTGGTGCCTGTCCATTTCCAGGTCCTTTAAGTAAGTTTGAAATCTTGTCATCCACCAAGTCCTTCACTTTGCAGCAGAAATAGTTTCATCTCTCCTCCCTTTCTCCCAGAGCTGATCTGAGAAATGCAGCTGTGAGTGCTGTGTGCTGTCATCAGGCACTCTGCTCTGCTACAGAACTTCAGTATTGAACTGCGGTTTGCCAGGGAAATCTGCAGTTCCCTACCTATGGACTATATTTTGTAGGCCTATAAAGTACTTTAATGCTTGAGAAAGGCAATCTGTTAATCAAGAAGAGCAATAAGGCAACTTTTTTCTCTCTTCCCTTATAAGGCCCTGTTTCTATACAGTGTCATAGAAGTTAAACACTGAAAAAGACCTACGATGTAATCGAGTCCATCTCCTACTAGTGTAGTGTTGTTCGCTATTACACATTTTTATTGGTATGTCAGTCTGGTTTTATATTACCTCTGCAGCACGATTTACACATTCTCTTGAAATACTATGCTCAGCTTAATACATCCCAACTTCTAGAGGATTTTCTTGGTATAATCATCTAAATGGTTTCTTTAAAAATTAATCCAGTTTCTCTCCATTCAACCTATGCTGTTCTGCAACATGGTTCATTCTACTGAAAAAACAACTCCATTTTCCCTTAAAGGGGCTAGTGGGACAGCCAGTCTGCTATTTGACCTGGCTGCATTCAGATCTAATTTCTCTTCTCCACCCTTCCCCTYGTCTCAGAAGGAGGAGGGGCAGTCTTCATATTTTCCCTTTAAGCTGAGCTATGAAAAATAATTGTTGCCAAAATCTTTCACCTTGGCCATATACCCTCACAGATGTTTTCTACAGCATAAACAAAGCAGCAAAGAATGTCGRGGCATGGGGGAGGCAAGGTAGTTGATACAGAGGAGAGATCATGTTGGAGAATTACGGTTCAAATCACTCGGCTGCAGTTTGCCTTTCAGTAATTCACAAGAGCTGCTCCCACTGCTCAAGGAGCAGAGCCAGCTGTAAAATCATCAGGAGCTTGATACAACATGAGCATTCAGCCATGCAATCTAAGCATATGTAATGCACACGTCACCATAGCATATGTGCAAATTAAGAATAGTGACAAATCTGGCTGATAAGACCAAGTTCTCAGCTGTTCTTCAGCCATTTCCCTGCTCTTGTTTGTGTCAGAGAGATGGTGCCAGCCATTACTGTTGGGAGAATAGGAGGAATTGCAGGTAGAAATATGTTGTAGATTATGCTTTCCAAATGGCTAAATCTAGGTTCACACCCTTGTGCTGAAGTTGTACTGTCAAGTTTTGCCATGGGCTCTTACAGCTCCATAGGGTCTATTGACTACAGGTTTCTTGAATGAATCAGAGACAGCCTTGTTTACCTGTAATGGATCCTGAGTACCACAACCTTATGGCGTAAGAATTTGCTGGAGCAAGTTAAACATCCTAAATTTTATTGGGGCACAATGTCACTTTTGTCCATGCTGCGGTTTTGGACAAAATAAAATGTCCAGATAACCAAAGCTGGTTCAGGAAAACGATTTGGAGGGAAGGAAAGCAGGAATCATTAGGACTGAAACATTATGCAAAAAGAAAGAGAGTGTATTCCTAACGCGAGTATTTCTGACTGTTGCTGTTGATTGACTGCAAGGCATAACGATGAGTCCAGTAAGGTCCTGATGAGATTTTGACAGCAGGAGGCAGTGGCAATGCTGAGGTTGTTCACCAAAACCTCTGTGTTGTCTCAGATTACTGCTTTGGGCCAATGAAAAAGTTTTTACTGTAAATAAAGTCAGTTTTTGTTTGGGAGCCTTGAAAGGCAACTTGTAAGAACCAGTGTAAACCACTTGCTGCAGCTGAAAGGGTTCGTGAATCTGGGCTATACTTAAGCAATACAAGGCTTGGGAGAGAACCTACAAATCTCTAGCATTGTCACATACAAATCACAAAGAACATATTGGTCATATTTGAATATATCCCAGAGGATCAATCTGTGAGCCCTCCTGCATATGCTGGTGGGTTAAGAGGAACTGAAACAAAGGGGACCCTGGTTGGAAAGATTTGCATATTAAGGAAAAGAATGTGGAATGTACGTATTATGTGTAGTAAGAGTGTGGAACTAATGGCTTATGACAGGGATACAACTATGGAATTAATGTGTCTTGGCAGCCAGGCATTAATATGGAATGGACAGTTTTGGAGGAAGCAGAACTGGAGAGTGTGAGACTATAGTTGCAGCTAGTCCATTGCGTAGGCGCTGTACTGAGAGAAGTTTTCTTGCACACATGCATGCAATGCTTGACACAATTTATCCTTATAACATTATTAGGAAGTAGATAAAGATCTCTCTTCGTAGGGTGCGAGAAGCTTTTACTCCTTACTGAATTGTCATGAAGAATCTTTCTTTTGAGTATACATCCTGCTGTTTTGTGAGGTTATGATTTAACTGCCATCACAGTTCTATTGTTTAGGGTTCCAATAAATATATTTAGGCTTCTCTATGGAGAAAATGGAGATGAATATATTCTTGGCTATCAAGCATATATTGTACTGTAGATAAATATAATGAATGTGTATAGCAGAGCACAAGACATACTGTCCTACGTACCCTCAAACATTTGTGCCAACTTAGAGCATGAAGTTGGTTCGTGCTTCATGGAGGTCTCAGGAAGCGTTAGTAGTACAAATATCTTTTTTTTTTTTTCTTGGCAAAAAGTTCCTGAGAAATATCTCCCATAGAAAACATCACAGTACTTCCCCAAGTTATCTCATTCTTTGAATATTTTTCTGAGCCTATGTAAGGTCTCATGTTAAGATTCAGATTCTCACCAAAGCATTTTCAGCTGCTCAATATTTATTCAAGCTGGTAAACAAGAGAAAAGAATAGCTTAAATGTTATTTGGAGTCATTTGGAAGTACATATCAGTACATGTTACACCGACAAACACTGTGACTAGGGCTGTGTTGAAGGAAGAGATATTCTCTAGCTCATTGGTAGCTTCAGGTGATATGCTATAGTCATCAGATTGTGCTGCATTTGCCCATTGTGAGATTGAGCCATACAAGTGGCAGTTTTTAGAGAACATGATTTGTCCAGAAACACACGTTCACATCTCCCCATTACTTGCATTTGTTAATGGAGGAGTTCTCACCTGGGGTCAGCACTCTTCTAGTCTCCCTATGTTTAACTAGTACATGTATCTCAGATCCTGTCATTTCCTGCGACCTCTCTATGCTGAAAGAGGGGAAGCTATCGGAGATAGGGAGGTCATTAAAGGAATTGCAGAGATGAGGATGTTGCAGCAGAGTGCAAGCTAGGTCTGCACAGTGGGGAGAAATGGGTGTGCCAGGAATGAACCAGCAGAGGGTAATAGATGAAGAAGTGAGGCAGAACTGAGCAAGGGGCATTTCTGTGGAAAGGATTTCACCTGTTCTATCCATAGACTACTGTGTCTGTCAGCCTGAATATAAATGTCCTCACTGAACTATTAAGTTCTTGCATGACTCCAGCATGTTCCCTGCAGCCAGTCCACTCTGGGATCTGTCTCGCTATACAGCAGCAAGAACTCAGACTCTGCTGGTCCCTTTAATGTGGGAAGCAGCTGAATATAATTGTCTTAAAATGAGGAAATAAAAAGTTAGGGTACGTGCCAACCTGTAACTCAGCCATAAACCTGCCCTCTTTGAGCAATGCCTCAGCATGCTGATAACACACAATAGCACTCTTGGTCTCACAGCTGCTACAGAACAGTGTCACAAGAGCACTGCAGGAGACTAACATCTTTTCTTTGCAGAAGCCTTGGTTGCGTAAGGGAATTGAGCAGCATCACTGTTCCATAGCTATTATGACTTTGTAAGCAGTATTTCACAATATCTCTGCCATTCAGTCTCTCTTTGGGAGGAGATGTTACACATAGGTGTGGGAGGCTTCCACTCATAACTTTATTTGCTCCATACAAACCATTTCAGCCATTCCAGACTTGGTAGATGTTACCACCCATGGTCCTTTGTCCTACGGTCCTTCGAAACATGGCCTGTCAGGGATTAACAATATATGTGATGCACTTGTAGCATCATAGAAATGTTGGTTAGAAGGAACCTCTGGTGGTCTCTGATCTAACATCCTGCTCAAAGCAGAACTGTTGCCAGCACTTGAGAAGGTCAGCTGTGACTTTGTCTAGCCAGGTCATGACAAGTCCAAGGATGGAGACTCCACAGCCTCACCGGTAACCCATTCCAGTGCTGTACTACTCTCCTGGTGAAAAAGTTTTTTCTTTAGTCCAATGTAAATCTTAATCTGAGATACTATAGAGTTATACTGACATATCTTAAAAACTCAGAGGTGGAATGAGACATACCTGATCCTCTGAAGTTCACATCTCTATCTCAGTCGCAGCTCTGCCATGTTGCTTCAGTTGGTGATTCCAGCAGTCATTACAGCTACATGTCAGATAGTGAACAGAGATGAGCCACAGGATACTAAAAGCTGGAGCTGAAAGCTGATGAGCACTACCCACATAGTAGCTTGTTCTCTTGAACTTTTTTGCATCTATTGACTGTAGAGTAACAGTATCCAAAAGACCTACTATAGAGCCAAGGATGACCTGTATAACACAGACCACAGTCTTTTCTTTGGTTACTCTGCCTTAAGCCTTATGCCTTGTGTTAACCAAGGGAATTCCTAAGACGTTGCGATTTGAAGATGTCAGGAAATGGAGAGTATGCTACTTTCCCATTGCATTACTTCAGCTTGGCAGCAGCTTTTCTGAGGAGCTTGTTCCAGGGTTGGGGGATTTTACAGCTGGAGGTGGTGGGTTAAAGTTTAGTCACCCCTTACAGTACAGAATGGCACACAGCAGCATTGCGTAGCCATAGGTATATACTACTAAAGGTTTGCAGTATCTAATACAAAAACAGGAATTTGTCTTTTACATTCCTCTGATTACATTTGCAGACATTGATTAAAGATTTCCCTTGCAGCTCTAGTTTTTCACTAGAAGGAAAGATTGTCTTCAGAGCTGATAATAGAAACTGGAATTTTTTGTCTTGTCACCTTTCCAACTCCACTGCTAGAGACTATTAACTGTCGTCATAAAATTTGTGATGAATGAATCAATTGTTTCTCTACTTCCTAAATAAAATGTCCTTCCCATCTTCCTTTTTTTTTTACCAGAAAGTTGTCCCTTTTTGAAGTTTTAGAACAGACCACTTTCATTTCCAAAACTTGTTTCTGAAGGAGCAATTTAAGGAATGTTTTCAAGATGATCCCCAGTTGAATCATCAACACCACTTCCTGCTTCGCCCTCCATCCTCCTTGGAGTTCTCCCAGTCACATACCTGACCTGAACCTAATTAGTTTGTGAGAGCTAGAAAGTTTGCCGCCTGTGGTGTGGCTGTAGGCCAGACAGAGTTCTCTGTGCCTGGTACTGTAATTGTTGTGAAATCTTGCTTGATGGACAGGAGGTTATTCTGTTGTTTGGGATTTTTTCAACAAATGTTCTGGAAATGTGCAGGAGCACATTTTGGAGCTCAGAGATTTGACTCTTTCAAGTCCATGGTGGCAGAAAGGACCCTGAGAGCCAAAGAGGATCAAGAACGTTTTTGTTTCCAAGAATGTTTAAAAAAAAGTCACACATTTTGTCCTGCTTTTACRAAAGTCCTGATTATTTCCTAAGTTCTATTCATGACTCTTGTCTGTGCAACACAGCAGAGTCTTTGTTAGGTCCTCAGAAGTAGTGTATATATTGTTAGAGCAGTAGGACGTTACTACGCCGGGCTTCTCTCTACCAAAATGAGTGGCTAGTTTTGCAACATCAGCTCTTACAGACAGCTCTACTGAACTGTTGATTTCTTCAAGGCTTCTTGTGTCCATAGGATTATGGCACTGAGTTTTGCTCCTTATACAGCCCTAGGAATCAAACATGGTCTGGAAGGATCCTCCTGTCTTCACAGGAGATATGGAGTGGGCCACCAGTCTTTCCCAAGCCATCCTACTGCTTTGCACAGAGGAGGAAGAAGGCACAGCCTGGTGGTGTAGGTCACCCATTTGTTTTTTGTTTAACTATACATTTTTCCTCCGCTCTACTAATGGCCCTGTAAATTTTCCAAGGAATGTACTACTCAACACTAAATATGTCCACTTGTTTGCATAGATATTGTAGTGCTGTAATCTTCTTTCTTTCCTGAATCATCAGTTTCAATATCCTTCTACAGTTTTGTGGGGGAATTCAGTACTCCAAAAGCAAGCATGTAAAAGTTGTGTAAGAGTCAGGCAGTGGGTGGACAGGGCTATTCAGTATTCACTGTGTAATTCCACCAGTTCATCTCAGACCTAACAAGTCACAGTCTTCTTGTCGTGGGTTCTCAGCTATGCTGTTAATGGACCATAGTCCCAACTTGTGGTTTAGTTGTTATTCCAATTCTTGTGCTCCATCAAGCTGGTACCCAGTTTATGCTCTCTCCTGAATCTAATGATATCTAATACTTGCTTCCAGTCCCCCAAATCTTCCATAATCTCCATGCAGTTTACTCTGCCAAGCTGTCAAATCTTTCATCAGTCAACCCCTTACCTGAGGATCTAAAATATGTTATGAATTTCACAACGACACATCCTGAGTAGTGGTCTGGAAGTTCTGCTTTGGAAATTGGCTCTTTAAAGGATTCAAGCTGAAAGGACCCTTTTGTAAGTCTTCCCCATATGATCTGAACAAGCAGTCTCCCATAAGCAGCTGTATTTAGAGCACAGCTCCACAACTATTCCAACCAACCTAAATCAGGGCTGCTGTCACCCTACCACACTCCAGCTGTTTCTCCTGCACAAGCAGTAGTGCGTATCTGACCCTGGAATGGCATAGTTCAGGGAGCTAAACCTGCTGAAAATTAACTCTAAGAAGAAGATTCGTTTCCACCATCCCCTGTACCAGTTCATTACAAGGCCAGATGAGCACCAGTGCTGGTACAAGGAAGGAGATGGGGACTCATGATCAGGGCCTATAGAAGGCAGAGCTGATATAGCCACAGTTTACATCATATTAAAATATTGTGGAACCACAGCCTGTTTCACTGTTCATTACCTATGTTTGTTCTCCACATAAAAAGCACTGAAAGTGCATCAAAATTCAGTTGCAGGGGAAAAATAAGACAATCAGGTTGCTTGATTTTTGGATAAGGAATCCCAAACACAGCCAGAACTAGAAATTATGCATCTGAGGTGCATGTATGCTCTGACTGAATTTTCAAGAGTAAGAGCTCTCAGTTCTGGCTCAAACCTTTATTCCAGCCTACTGGTAAAATTAAAATCCAGAAAAAAATTACCATAATGCCTAGGGAGCCAGTGATAGTTATTTCCACTTCTGAGTTCAATGTAGTCCTAAAGTTTCTGGTTAGATTTGGTTAAATCCTAGTTCTGTGTTCAGTGCAAGAGAGTGCAAATAGCTAACAATAAAATCACTATATCAGTGCTTTTCATTTTGTTTTCCATGCACCCATCAGGGTTCACAGATTTCTAAGAAGTCTGCAAAAGATAACTAAAAATAACAAAAACATTGTCAGGAAACTTAAATTCACAATGTAGGGGTCAGGCACTCCTCTGGAAAATGGCACCTGTTCTAGGTAATTTTTGCAAATGCATAGAGACCTGAACAGCAGGGGAGAAATGATCAGGTGTGGCTCACTTGTGCATCCAGTCTCAGGCTGCTAGGGATGCATGGGAATTGTTTCCATCTGATATCAATTTAGGCACCATTACAAATGAGTTGTTACTGTCAAGTTCCTCAAGAATGGATGGCTGCATCACAAAAAACAGCTTTATATTTTGGATTAAATGGATTGATGATGGTAATCCCAACAGAAAAAAAATAAGAGGACTGTAATGGGAGCTTAGCAAGCCTCTCACCTTTGGAAATGATCCATTGGTTGTGAGAGTGGAGGAGAAGGTTTGAACTGGTCTGCTTTTTTTTAAAAAAGGGTATTCAACTTAACTTTTTATTTAAAAGTGAAGGCTGCAAAAATTAGTTGCTCTAAAAGGTCTCCAGTTCTAGAAGTGTCTTTCTACCTCTTCTGTTATCTTTGGAAATTATTGTTTATTCAACAAAAAAAGTTCATGAACAAATTCTGCCTTCAAGATCTATAAGCCTGATCAGTGTTTTAAAACCCCTGGAAGCAATGGCTTTGTTTATTTCCAGAAGTTGAAGAATAAGCTGATTTTGCTATTTTTAATCTATCCGGAAATATGCAAAGAAGAGAGCTTAATTGCAAACAGACCAAACCTTATATAGGAAATGGGTATGTCCCTTGTGGGCACCTAAAAAGTGAATGTTTGAAATTAAATTCATATACTCTTCTCCCTTGCTCCCTGCAGCATGTACTCCTGGAATGAAAGGGAATGCTGTATGCTAGCATCATATCGCAGTAGTTCCTATCCATTATAACACTCTGGCTATCTTAATATTCAATTAACAGATGTTTCCCAGCATGTATGAACTCGAGGTGACTAGTTGTATGTGCTTATAATGAAAGCATTAAAGGGAACAGAGGAAAATTAGAAAAATAATGGTTCCATTGCTAGGATCCTAATTTGATTACAACAGAAGAATGAAGCAGGAATATTGTGATTCCATAATTTCACCCACAAGTTTCTCAAGAAAGTGCTACCACACCCAGCCAGTGAACAACGGTAAAACTTCACATCACAAAAACAGTTTCTGTCACCTGCCCAATGATTCTGATAGCAGGATTTGTCTCCTTCTCAACTTGCAAATATTACCCTCTAATGGGTAACATATATCCTATGTTGGATGAACCAAGATGCATTTAACTTAAATAAAAATCTCTGCACCCAGGAAGAAAGGGGGTGGCATTGTTTTTGTACAGGCAGAGCAGCAGACTGACTGTCAATGCCATTTCAGTGTTAGCTGTTCCGCTATTCATTGCCTGACCATTGAGCCCATCATACCTTGTTCCCTCTGGATGTGCTTACACTACACCATACTGCAGAGTTACTAGTTTAGGTCTCAGAAGCAGCAGAGCTTTATCAACATAATAAATAAGGAGCTTGGACAAAGCACTGGACAGAAACCATATACTCCTCTGAGTTTGGAGGCAAGCTCATCCCAGAGCTCCACAGGCATCTACACTGTCTTGCATCTATCAGCAGAGCATGTTTTGCTATACTCCCACAAACTGAAATGCCATGGCACTAGGGTCCTTCAGATATCCCATAGTCTTGCAACTGCAGCCCTTGCCACATTTCATCAGGCAATGTTGTGCTGCAAGAACTAATTGCTGCTAACTTCCACACTAACTGTCAGGCTACCTGAAGAGCGTGCCACGCTGCTCCTGGGTGTTACCTACTTTCCTTCAGTCTGGAAGACTTTGTCATGCCCCGTGCTATCTGCAGCCATTGCCATGCTCTCCAGGCCACGCTCTTTCTCAAATCTGAGTCATAGCCTACATATTCTGTGGTCTAATAGCCATAACGTTCTGGGTAAAATTCTAAATGTTGAACAGCCTGCTGGCAAGAGTGCACACAGGGGACCTGAGATCTGTAGATTTATTGCTTGTAAACCAAAAAGTGTATTAAAAAAAGAAGAGATAAAAATAGATGAGGAGCTTGGGGACTGGAAAGGCAGCCAGTGGAGATTAGATGCACTGCTGGTTGACTCATCCAGTTTGTTTTATTGTAGCATGGGTCCAATAATGGCTGTATTATTTCAGCTTATGTGCAGTGAGCAGACATTTGTTTTGCATTGAAGCTTTTTCACATAAATGTGCTCCATTTTTCATTTCTCCTTGCATTTCCTGGTATTTCAGCTGGCGATTGCAAATGGGAGAGGTAGTGTCTCCAAAAGAATATTAGCCAACTTCTCAGCTGGTATAAATCAGCAACACTCCCTGGTATTTAATAGAGCTATGCAGCTTTATACCAGTTGAGTCTGCCCCAACTTTTCTTTAAAAACACGTCCCACCTTATAAAGGGCTGTGTTTTCTTCAGTGGTGGATTCTGAAATCAATGAAAAGTACCAGACTGATTGCCTCCCAGAGCAGGTCCAGTGTACATCTTGGCAGTATAAGCTCTCTAATGTGTGACTCTATTCAATCTCAGGGACTTCTTTGCAGGGACTGCCAAAGAACACTGACTGCCAGTCGTATACCCTGTCCGCTGGAAATTGGGGTATGCTCTGCCTTCTTGCGGAAGGCCTGCCTTCACAGAGGCCATTGGCTGTGTGCTAGCTCAGTGCCTCCCAGCATCCTTAGCTTCCGCCTCAGTTCAGTTCATTAAAACCCTTTTGTGCCTGCACATAAGTGGCCGTGAGGAGCAGCTATAGTGAAAATATGTGGAATGTGTTTCAGCCTTCATTAGCTGTTCACAGCTTGCCTCATGGCTTGAAAAGTGCTGCACTGCCAACCTGGGCTGCATTCAGAGGCAGAGAAGTTCTTCAGAAATGGGTTTGGTTATAGCTACAGGGAAGGAGGAGAACTATTTACCTTAAATGATGTGCATGAATAAGCTCAGGTGGTGAGAGGCTGTACATTTGTTATGGGATGGTAGTGTTCTGTAGCTTCTAGAGTGTATGGAGACTGGAGGAATACTTTAGGTTCTGGGCAGCTTTTCAGACAAAGACTGTTTAAGTAGCTGCTTGTGATTTCATGAGACCAAACTTGATGATGCAGGGGGTCCCTTCCAACCCCATGTTCCTATGCATCTCATTACTAAACCTTGAGCAAACTGACCTCCATCATACTGTCATATCATATCATATCATATCATATCATATCATACTGACAACTGCTCTATGTTTTTACTGGGATTTTGCTTTAGTTTTAGCTGAGATGTTTATTTACGTGTTGCCTTCCTCAGTTTCTCTACACAAATTACACGGAGTAAATGCTATGGAGCGGGTAGCTGTGCTAACTGGGGAAGGTGCCTTTATCCCTTCCTTCTTTTTTTTTTTCTTAGCTGCAGGGAGGTGGAAGGGAGTCCACCAAACTGTGACTTTGTTTCCTCAGAATCTGCTCCCTTTTTGTGAAAGCTGTGTGACAGCAGTTTTTTTCATGGCCAGCTTGCGAGTAGTGTGTATAGCTTGCAGCCCACTCCTACCATAGACATAAATGGATTCTTTAAAAAAAAAGCAAATGAAAACCCACTTTCAAGACTCAGCCAAGTATATAACCAAAGAGAAAGTCCATGTTGATCCACAGTTAATTTCTAAAAATGCATATGAATAAAGTTACTTTATAAGTACCTCTATTATCAGCAACTATTTTCCACAACACATAAAACTGGAACTTTTTTTTTTTTTTCATAAACTTGTCCAGTCCATGCATTTCTGATGACAGTCACTTACAGGAATAAATGGTGAGGTAACAGCAGTGTTGTGTGGGACTGAGGTAAATTTGGGTCTGAAATAAATGAAGACCTCCATAAGAGGTAGAATTAGGAAATAAGTGTGTGGGAAAATTGGGCTGAGTGAGAAGGCAGCAGGGAAAAGGAAGCCACAGCACAAATTAAAGATTGCAAGTAACAGGGCTAGGTGCCAAGAGCCTCAGAAAAGGAAAAAAAATCCTTGATTAACTAAACTGTTTGCTTTACTATATAAAAACTGACCTCCTTGAGGAACTCTGAGCCTTGGCCTCTTGGGTGTTTGAGTACGTGCAGGCGAACCACTGCCATGCTGATGGTAACAGAAATAGTCCAGAAAGAATCTTCTGCCCAGTGGCTTTCCAGTCAGACCAGGTGCAAGTGGCTCATCTGGCAAGAGCTCTGCCCACCTCAGGCTGGCAGCATCCTCTATTTTGTCCAGCCTGGCAATATATACTTTCCTTTTCTCCAAATTTCTGTAATAATCCCAGCTCCATTAGCTATGTGTGAATGCGTGTTGAAGGGAACTGCTCTCTCTGAGCAGCCATAATGAGTAGGCCAAGCATGACCTTGGAGGAGACAGATGACAAGCCCATTCCTCGTCTGAGTTCGGCATGATGGAGGGAGGGACAGAAGTGCCTTTTCCTGCATGCTGAGGCCTCCGCAGACCCCACTCCTAGCTACAGCAGCCAGAGGGCCTCCTCAGCTACCTGCAGCCCTTGCGGGTATCAAATACTGTCTGATGTGCAGTGCCCGAATCATGGCTCCCCATTCACCAAGGGATTTCCCCCCACAAAATTCTCTAGTACAAAGGCCCTTATGGAAAACCAAGGACCAGGCCCAACTGTTGCCATCTTAATGCAAGGAATCATTAGGTTTGATATTTACATTACCTGCCATTATTGATAATGTCTTTCTTCCACTGATCCATTTGCAATGCCATCACCAGGTTGAATCTTTGCTGAAGAGGAGGAAATTCAAGAGCGACAGGGAATATGCTTGGACACCTAACACTTGTGTGGGTGTGCTTTAAAAGCACTGCTGTTATTTTTTGAATGTAGGTTGCTCTTTCCCAGACACAACATGAAAGAGAAGCTATCACAGACACAGAGCTGCTCTGACTGCACACACAGACAGGAAGAGTTAAATATGAAAACATGAGCTGAAAGCCTTTGTCAGCAATTCCCTCACTTTTACTTGCAAAACTGTTACTTGCTCTCAAAACCCCTATCCTCTTCCACTATGTAACTGCAAAAAGCCATAAGGGAGGTCAGCTCATGAAACTGGCCTGTACAATTTGACTAAGTAATATAAAGATGCAAGAAAAGAGCACTTTTTAACAGCAGAGGATGGAAGGACTTCTCTGTAATAGAACAAGACTGAAACAACTAAGATTTAATATTTGCAAAAACTTCTGGAACCGAACTTCTTCAAATCCCTCTATTATAAGAGAATGTTACRATCCCAGTTTTACAGATGGAGAAACAAAGAGGTTGTTGTAGGCCCCTAGAAAGTTTGGAGATGTAGAGCTCAGTTCCTGGGTCAGGGATCTGTATTCATATCTGAGACTGTGCCTCACTCTCAAGAACTCAGAAGTTCTGTTTTTACTTTTAGAACTGCAATCACATGGCCATCTAATTGCGGGGGGGGGGGTGGTTTATAATCCAAAGCTTCAATCTATACAAAATCATTTGCTGTGGCAGATGCTCAGTCTGGCCTTCAAAATGCACAGGGCTGCAGTGTGTGCAAAACATGCATGTATTAAACTGTTTTAGCCTTCCTTTTTTGAGTATATTAAGAAAGATGAAGAAGGTCAGATGGAGACAATTTGCAGTGGTCTTGAGTGCAAAGTTTCTGAACGTTTGAGATTTGCTACGCTTAAAGGTGCATTCCAGCATCCTCTCTGAGGAAGGAAACAAAGATTTTAAGCTCAAACAAAATAAAATCCCTCAAGCAAGCTTAACTTAGGAATGTGAGCACCCAGTACCAACAGCAGAGGGATGTCACTAAAAAAGGAAGAAACAATATCAGATACTTTCTGTTCGTACAGCACTGTTCATCCAAGAATCTCAAGTCTTCAGAAATGCCAGTGAACTCTCAGTACACCTCTCTGGACAGCTGAGTACTGCTGTCTGCATTTTGCAGATGGAGAAACAAAGGCAGAGGAGGCCATGCAGCCATTGTGCAACACAGTGGCATTAGATTTAGGGTGAAGCTGATTCACCCAGTCAGCAGATGCCTAATTCATACCTCATGTGATGTCTAGTCTTGGCAGAATTGCCGAGGGCCAAAGGTGGTTCAGTGCTTCTGATCTCCTTGTTTAACTACTAGGTAACACAGTCATTCTAGTCCTGTTTGGAGAGTTCAACAAAAAGGGAGAGCAAATAACCAAGTTGTCCCAGAAGACTTCTCAAATTGGAGAATTTAAAAGTGTTGATGTACAGGTTAAGTTGCTTCTGCTGATGAGGTGAGATGTTCTAGAGGCAGGAGAGCATCCAAGTAAGAGATAAAAGCAGCCTGGAGCCAGAATGCGAGGAGAGTGGCATGCGGTCGAAGGCAGGGCCTAGAACACGCTCCCTAATGAGTAAAAGTATACCCAGAATTCAAACCCATATTAATGTTATCAAAATACTGGCAGCCCCTTGTTAACTRGGCAGAAAGAAAAGGAACATTAGTATTTTCTGAGCATGGGCAGACTGCACGCACTGGAACAATTTCCTTCATGTTTTTTTTTTATTCTGCTGGCTTTTTTGAGCGTAGCAGCCTGCTGCGTTCCAACACAATCAGAATGAAGACATATGAAATTACAGTACCACTGGTGTAGCAAAACTAGGAAAACAATAACATGAAATGGGAGTTTGTCACGTAACAAGAATATATTAAACTGATTCGGTATGGTATTTTCATCCCAAAGTGCTTGAGAAATATGTATACAAGTGGATTACTTTCCCATGGCTCAAATGCAACCACCTCTGGGCTGAAATGCAATTGTCTTATATGTGCCTTCAGTGCTTAAGCTGCTTGTGAAAGATTTGCTTTATTATGCATCTGGTTCCATCTGGCTGTTCGTAATAAAATAAGAGCTTTGCAGCACCTGATTCAGATTCTCTGACTGGAAAGGGCAGTTGTTAAAGCCAGATGTCCTAAAATCACTGACTTTTCCAAGTCAAAATTTAGAAAAGTTGTGTTATTGCATGACTGCAAGTAGTTAACAACGACAACGTGTCAACAATGTTCAGTGAATTTTGACGCATTTGCGGCATTGCTTACATCTCTAACATCGGTGCTGCAGTTGTCAGGGAGAGGCAGGTTATTTTGTTCTGAGTTTTCCCTGGTCTCTGTGTTTCTTTATTCTTCTTCAAGACCCCCATGACTCTGATGACACCTTTAAAGATGGCAGGGAATTGAAAAAATGAAAAGAATTTTGTTTGATTTTTCTGTCAAGCAAAATGCTAGTCATGACATCCTTCCTTCATGGGTTGCACTGATATAACAGAGCTAAAACTAGATCACAGCCTAATTCCACACTTTGTCTCAGTAGTGCTAATTTGTTTTGATGTTATTTCCTACCAGCTCATTTGGTTAGGAATAATGGGAACTAGAGTGGTAGAGCTAAATCTGTATTTTACTGAAAACTTCTTAAATTTATTTCTGCTGCACAGTCTGACCTTATTTAGCTCAGCAGGTACAATAAGTGTAGCAACAGTAAGCTTGATACATACTGTCACTTGTTTAGTTGTAGCACTTCATCATGAGGTTATCTCAGGAGAGTAGAAATTACAATCAAGAGAGGTTACATAATTTTTTCTAGCCCAGGTACTCTGTTCATACTCTATCTGAAGTCAATAATGAGATTGAGTTACTCTATTCTTAGTGATAGGCTCATATACTTTCTGTGGGGTCTCATCCCCAGCAGCACTTCTTACCATCATAAGCAAAATTTTTAAGCAAATCATCACATACAAAATCTAGCTGTGGACTTTGCATCATTGCATTTTCATCAAATGCTCTAAGGATTAAGCTTGAACCTGCCAAATCCCTCCCAATCTGCAAATCATAAATTTGTAACAAAAAAAAAAAATCTTCGTATTCATGAGGAGAGGGGGGTTTGCCAGGCCATTTTGGCAATTGTAGTAAGTGGTTTATGGTCAGTTTTAGCTAACACAGGCTTCTCATTAAAAAAAAAAAAAAGACAGGAAACTTTTTACATTCATGGACAAATGCCAAATCCTTGCTCTCTATTTGAATGCACTGACACTCAGCTTTTGTTAGTGTTCATTACACATAAATTACTGACCTCCAGTTTTGACCATATAGCTGAAAGAGAATGATCCCAGTTCTCTTCTGGGGACAACTTATTCTCATGTGTACTGTTAAGATACGTCAGGGCTGCGTCCTCATTAATAAACTCTTCAAGTTTTTGCAGTTGTTAAGATTTGTAGTCAAAGTATATTGTCTGTCTTTTTAGAATAGTGCGCCAAGGTTGACAAGTCACACAGTCAGGTTGCACACACATTTTTTGGAGCTCCCATTCCATGGAATCCTTGTACCTCCTGCTTTTGTACTCAGTTCAGCTCTTCTGTAACCTTCCCATATATCTTGCTATGATAATGTCTCTCCCCAGCATTTTATTTCTCTTGTGAGAAATTAACATTTTTGTGTGTTTAGTCCAGCTTTGTTTCTGCTCAGGGCTGCTCTGAAGCCTTTTATTGTGCTATTCTATTATTTTTTCTGCTGATCTTAACATCATCTGATCTGTGTAAATGCTAAAAACAGGTACATCATCAAACATCTGTTGTATTTCTGGAGAAATGTCTCAGGTTTGATGAAGCAAACCCAATCACCAGAAATTGTGATTCTCAATTTGCACAAAATGTGTGCTCTGTTTTTTAAGGGCTTCTGCCAGACCCTGCTGACACATCAAGCATAAGAAAATATTTGGCATCAGCCACTTCCCCAGAGATTTTTCCTCTTGTAGGTAGTGGAAAATGATCCTTCTGTACACATGTATTCAATTCTTTTAGGTCTATTCATAAGCAAAGGTTTCATCTCTTTTTTTAGTACACCCATTCTGATGGTTCCTCTGTGTAGTTTATGGTAATGAATTTATTCACCTCCTTATTTAGCCTCTGCTTCAGGGCGTGGGGAACCATGCCAGGGTTGTAGACTGTGGAGCAGTCCTCAAAGCCCCCTTCAATGACTTGATCCCCTGGCTTTCCAAAGAGAAAGGCCTCCTGAAAAGGCCCAAGACTGGCGCCTGCTTCTCTTACACTTTGACAAGTGATATATTTTTGGGTCTGTTGTTTACCTGTCTGACTAATTTTCTAAACCCTTTTGGGAATAAACTCCCCACTATTAGCCCAGAGTTCTACCTGTTTCCTTTGAGGTACTGCTGGTGCTCGTACCGCTGCTCATGCACCAGTCCCCACTGTCAAGCCAACAGCTTTCACATTTGCCCATAGGCCTGAAAGACCTGCACGCCTCAGACACCTTCAGCAGCCCACTGGGCCCCTCTCCACCGGCCTCCCTGCTGCAGTCCTTCAGTGTATGCATCTCCTCGTTATACCCTGCGAAGAAAGACAACTCCGGGCTCATTTATATGCACTGTCTAACCATGCTCCCAGCTCCCGCCGCCACTGAGAGGCAGCTTGTGTTAGAGGGATGGGGCCTGCCATGAAACTTGGATGCTTGGTTCATCTTCCCTTTAAGTTCAGCAGAGGTTCAATTCCTGGCCTAGCTTTGGTTACCTAGGAAGCTGAACAAAGCAGACTTATAAAGCAGACCAAACTCAAACAACCTTTAAAACTACATGGCCCCTTTTTAATGGGACTTTGCTGTGTCAAATCTCAATAGCTCACACTTATCAGCAATGTCATTATGGAGTATGAGCACACAACTGCTGTTAAAAAGAGAACGAACGAGAAAAAATAGTAAAAAAAGACAAAATGCAAGAGACTTAGGAGGCCCCTGGTTTCCTTAATGGAATTAGTCCTTCCTTTATGAATTCCAGGGTTAAATGCTGTAAATGTGATTCACATACTCCCTCCCCTCAGCAAAGCAGAAAGATCTGCTAGACACATGTTCTGAGCAGAGCAGGGGAAGATATGACGTGACTCAAGAGCCTGGAAGGCTAAAAGGAGTAGATGGGGGAGAGTTCTGCAGCCCTTGATCTTTGTAAGATTTACTGCCTTTGCCTCTTGCAAAGATCTTTTTTTCCTGGAAAATTGCTAGCTTCTAGCAATTAAAAAAAAAAAATTGGCTGGGGCAGTAAACAAGATCTTTGAAGGGGGAAGGAAGCCAAGAGAAAGTCAGGCCTATTAGTCACACAGCTGCATTTCCTGTCACAAAGGACCCCAGTTGAGTAATCACTCAAAATATGCTTGTTATTTTTTCCTATTTTATTTCAGCTTTTAGCCTGCCAATATCTACTGTAAGAAAACAATTAAAACAAGAAAAAGTCTTTTAGCCTCAGAGAGGAAAAAAATGTAGAAACAGACATTGATTTACATTATTTTTCCTTTTCTTTAATTTTCATAGCCTAAAAACACTTCAGCCGTATGAGAGGAATGTGTGTAGTACAAAGTGGGTCTGAGACAGTGTTGATGTTTTCAGGTCATATAATTTCAGCAGGAGTGTGGGTGTCAAAGTTCCTGGGCTCTATTTCCAGCTGCTACCATTAATTCACTGTATAGCCTTGGTCAAGTCATGTATTAACTTATCTGTAATTTATTTTGGCCATATGAAAAGTAAAGATAGCTTCTGCATAACTGCTTTGTCAAGTTTCATTAATACCAATTGTAAATAATGTTGGGGTCTTCTGGTGAAAACTTTGTAGAAGTATTTGTCTAAAGGAGAGTAGTCAAGACTGGAAAGAAGTAAACTTGTAATTTAAAGCAAACATTCTTATGAATAGATTTTAAAAGAACCCATACAAAAATAGGTGAAAATAGGAGTCAGATTATGAAATAGAAGAAGGAGAAACTTGCTGACACTCTCTTATGAGACACTCAGAGATAGGAAAAACACAGCAAACCAGTCATAGGGAACAAACCCCTTTGTAGTATTGAAAGACACTTGATGATTGAGTAACTATACAACTTCCCCACTTCCAGATCTTGGATTAAAAGATACTGGCTCTAGTTGGTCTGGTACCAACTTCAAAGAGAAGCCACAGATAGATGAAGAAAGTAAAGCTGAAAAAATATCTGTTTTTTCCAGATTGCTGCAAAAAGAATATCACTTCATAATACCAAACCCCACATTATATTTATTCCAAAGTAATGAGTATGGTGACCAGGCCACCTATAAAGAATGACCATGAGCGTGCTTCAGGCTGAATAACAGTTTGTAGCTTATATTCTTGCCTGGGATACCTGGCTAGATGGGTATGTGAAAATGATTGCAAAGGGAAAAATCCTGTTTGGATGGCTATATAAGTAGAGAGTATATGATTGTAGTTTATGCTACATAATAACACAACTTCAAATCTGCACAAAAAATGAAGTTTACATTTGCATGTAAGTTACTGATAACGTCATGTAATTCTGTAATTTGCACACATTTGATACCACAGATGTGTAATGTTTTCAAACCACAGCTTATGAGCAAATGTGATTTATATAGCAATGTAAATCACGGCTTTCTAAAGCTAGTTAGAGGGTATAAACTCAAACAAATGTGAGATTTACCCCAATATGATTTAAGAGATACTTTGAAAGGCTGTTTACGTATATTTTGTAAAGTGATTCAAAATTTTAATTTRTGCATATTTACACTTGAATGGCAAATAAAACTCATGTAATTCATGATCCAAATATCAAAAATTTCACTCCAAATTATGTTTCTAAATTTCATCCTTTTTCTTTCCAAGTGGCAGGAGAGGTAAGCTGTGCAGGCATACATGTGTACACTCACGGGGCATAGGGCTGTCCTCTCCTCTCACGCCAGAAGACTTTCACTGCTGCATGTCCTAGTCTACCAGATCCCCACATCATCTGAGAGTCTAGGCAATAGCTATAGTTTTCATGACCCCAGTTCTGGCTTTGCTGTGAGGGGAGTTTATAAAGGCCATTTCCAAATGTTATTGATATCTACACAGTTTAGAAAGTTTATACTGGTATGTATGAATGAATGGAAATAAATATTTTACAAGAGCAACATAAACTTTGTAACTTTCCTTTCAGGAGTACCACAGGATGTGATACTATTCCGTCTCCTAGTGTCATAGGGATATAGAAGTGTAAATCACACTAGTATCTAACACATCAGACTGTGTAATAAACCACCACTTACAAAATTAATTATACCTTGCTCCAAATTTTCAGGCCAGCATTTTGATAGTAACTAATATTGCTCTATTTACCTACCTGTTTATCTTAGGATTTTGTATAGCTCTGTGACCATAGTATCTGACTATCTCTGAACCTTTAAGGTGTYTGTTCTCTCTACCCAGGTCTGATGTAGACTAGTACAATTATCCCTTTATAGGTGTGCCACTAAAGTCCTAAGAATAATGACTAACCCAGGATAACCTTAGAAGTCTCTGACCTCTTGATTCACCTGCTGGCTGTAAAGAATTACTCTCTCTGTGGCATAGATGGGAAGCTGAGTCATAAAGAAATGAAGTTATGTGCTCATAAGCACATAGCACAGAGACRGAATCAGAACTCAAGGTTTACAGATCCTCAGTCTCTGGCTGTGTATATTATATTAATCTCTCCTGTCTTCAGTGATCTGATCATGTTTCGTACAACAGATAGCAGTTGTTGCTTTATACAGTGTAGTGTTTCCGTTCTGTGTGTGAGGGGGACTTAGAAAATAATTGCTTTATTAAGAAGCTAAATTAAAGCTTCCCATTTAGTTGATTGAAGTTTCTATGATTCGACTAAGAAATATCACTCTTGAAACAAGAGTGGCTGGTAAGAAAATTTCAGTTCTATGTCCCATGTTTCCAGACATCATGTTGATGCAGGACTGTTGCACTGGGGAGACCATGGACATCGGTGTTGTGATTTAGGGGTTGCACACCCCTTGCTTATYAGCACTGGGCAGGCCTGTTGAAGAGATGCTCATGGACTGCATAGATACAAAGACCTTATGGTTGAACACAGCTTTCTCAGAGGCAGAGGAAAGAGCAAGGAGAGCCTTAGATGTGGGGGCTGTTACTCCTGGCTATTTTATGTTAACAGATGAAGTTAAAATGGAGTCCTCTGGCTCTGTCTCAGAGCTGGTTTTCCTTTCCTCCAATCACAGTGTAGGACTGTAGAGTTGGGCTATATGTGCCAGGCATATAACTCAACTTTTAGAGAAAAAGTGACTCTGAAAGGGTTAACTTGACTAATGGCAACACTTCAGTAAAATCGAGGGAGGTGGAACTCAACTCCCAAGTCTTAATAAAATGCAGGTGTTTTATTGTTAGGTTGAAAACTCCTAGTCTAAGACTGCAGCAAGCATTTAAAAAACAAGGAAAAAAATCTGCTATTGAATAAGCAGCTTGGAAAGACAACAATGGGCTGTGCTAGGCATTTATGGAGAATGCAGCATTCACTGGCTAAGGCCTACCTTAAAGTTCACGAAGGGAAAAGAAAACACATAAATATTATGTGAAAAACGCCTCTCACAACATGCATCTGGCCTCCAATGTATTACACCTGGGATTAACTTTTGACATTCTCATTTCAGCTTTTGTGACTTTGGTCTCCCTGTCTCCCTGCAGAGTATTCATATTATCATTTTTCAACTTTTCCTTCTTTGTGTTTCCTAATCTATTTGTGGAACCTATAGGCTGACAGACAGTATGAACAATACAGTCTCAATGCACAAATAACTCAGCTGTACTTGCAACTGCTTTTCTGTTGGGAATAGGCCTTTTTTTGGAAAGAGAAAATTACTAGTACTATAGAACTAGCTAGTTAAAAGAAATTGTAAATAAATCACTAATCACTGTTTTCTCCTCTTTCCCTTCCCTTCCTGATCACAAGGAGGCCAAAATTTTGGGGGAACATTTTCAATAAATTGCACTGAGTTTGGCCACAGGAATTAAGGGATTGCTCTGAACTTCGAGCTTTACCTTCAAGTTTCGCATGCATTTGGAGAACAGAAGGAGTCATGGTGTACTGAAAGGAAGTAGAACATGAAGAGCTGGAGAGGTCTGAATGTACTTATGGTGGCCCCAGGCCTAATTTTACTGTATTGTCAAACTCATCGGCATTAACGAGTGGCGGGGAGATGGATTTGGTATTTTTGGTACCTGTATAGTTAAAAAAATTAAATATTCAACTGCCATCATAAAACCTCATCCTCTTAGGAAAAAGCAGGGCGTTGATTTCTCTGGGCTTAGCTTTGCTGATACAAATCAACTTTCATTACTAGATCAGAAAGAAGGAAATAATAGTTCATGGGATATCTAACAGGATGGGAAGCAAAACTGTTGGGATTTGATGCAAGAGTTTCACAACTGCAATTCAGTAGGAGACAGAGAAGCAACAGTGAAGATGGTCAATCTGCCAGTTTTTTCATTTAGAAGACTGATAGGTGAGACACAAGCAGTACTACACAAAGCTATATAAATTACATACAGAAAAGCCTAAGACAATAAATAAAAATGGAGCTGTTGAGCTTATAAACATGAGTAGATGCCAGCTCCCGTTTAAATTAAGCAGAGCTCTCTGGGAAGCTTGAGCAAAAAATTAAGAGAACCAAAGAACGAAAATCAAATCCCTCTCTAATCACAGCAGGAAAGCCAAACTATTCCAAGTTGTGCGGTCTGTGTGCATCATTGCACTGCATCCTCGCTACAGGAGCTGTAGTGGGCCATCTTTACTGATGGGTTCGAACAGAGGCATCAAGCAGACATGACAGAGGTAGATGAAGAAGGAAGATGAAGTCCATCTGTAAGTAGATCCAACCTCTTCTTCACACACCTCTGAGAATTACCTTTCTTAACTCCCAACCATCATCAAGAGATGATTTTTAAAGAACAGATGTGTTTTTAAGAAACATATTCTGAAGATGCAATGGAAAGGCAGACCACAGATAAAAAAGGACCAAAGAGTGGAAATCTTCATTAAAAGTATGTCAAAAATCCTTATAGGAATCTTTATGTTGGCTTGACTGTGCTTTGGATCAGGCCCCTGCAGAGTATCAAACAAGAGAAGACTGTCAGCATTTGCTAGCTGCTCGCAGTTGTAGATCTTCCCTGGCCTTTTCCTTTCCTCCCTCACTTTGTAAGATTTTGCTTTCCATCCCACTCCTACTCGCCTTTGCAGCTTCTGGTTCTTGTTACTAAGTTGGGTCAGCAGTTCTGTCTTCTCAGACTACCCTGCTGCACTTTATACCCTGTTACACTGAGTGTAATAACCAGTGCTTTCCCTTCCCTCCTGAAAAGTCACTGCACCTCAAGCTCCAGCAAAGCTGGGCCTGCACAACCCCTTCCCAAATTCAGCATGTCAGTTTGCACAAAACTGGCAATGCCTCTGGTCTCAGTGCAGGGAGATATTCAAGGTCAAAGTTAGAAGCATGGTTTCTTTATTCTCTCATCAAACTGGCTTTTGTTTTTTTCTTTCAGTCTTATATTCATTGTTATCTTTTCTGGTATATGTTATCTCTGGGTATCATTGAAAAGTAGCGGATGGATTTGCAATAAAATATGTACAGCCAGGCCAAAGTGCTTTCAAATTTACTTGTCTTAACTTTGAAATAATAATTATATCAGTCATTGAAAATTTCAAGTGCTTTATACTAGTTGTAAGTATTAGTAGCAAGTACTGGTGTTAGGCCTCACTGTTATTCTTGCAAATACTATCAGCTCTTCCATATCATACAAAATAGAGAAAGCTTCTTCCTCTAAACCAAGCCACTGCTTTCTGTGCTGTAAATGTAAAGTTGTCTTGTATTTGACTTACAGAACTGACTGGTGATCATTGCATCCTATTTCTTACTCCTCCATCTTTGTATGATAAAGTTCCCCTTCCATGTTTCATTTTCTATATATATATTTATTTTGAATGCCTGAAATGAAAACAAAAATCCTCTAGTTTTATTCTGTACATATAGAATGATGTAGTTAACTATCTACAATGGAAGCAAACATCCCCATTTGAGAGAATAATAAATAGATAACTCATCACAGGGGGCAGGGAGTGGGGGAGAACAAGAACAAGACTGAGATTGTGCCAATGATGGCATAGAKAACAGAAAAAATTAAATTCAGAATATTGAACCTGAAACTGAGATGAAGAGTAATAAACAAAAAGTAGAAATTTTAAAAGGTAGACAGCAGAATTCTGAAGATGCATTAATACTTTGAGGAAGGAAGCAAGAAATCTGTCTAGAAAAAGATTCAGGATATTGCAGTCAAAGATAACAAGAAGGAAGGAGAGATAAAGGGAAGAGGGAATAAAAATTTAAGATTTTTTTATGAAGAGAATAAAAGTAACATACTAGAAAATTTAAGAGCAGGGGCCTTGAATAATGGTATAATACTATAGATGGATTGGAAACAAGTCAAAAATTAACTCCAAGATCATGGGTAGAAACTATAGAAACTTGGTAAAGAAAAAAAAGAAAATCAAAACCTTTGCTTTTATGCTGCCCTACCTACAACATCTTCTGGCTGCATTTCAAAAAATGGGTAAGGATATTTTTGTCCTTATTCTCTAATTTTTATAAGTGGAGTAGAAAATGCTCACCCTAATTTATTTTTATTTTTTATTTGTTTTGTCCTAGCCTAAAAKATTTCAGCATCAGACCTTCCACAGGTGAACTGTAGCTCTTTTACTGGGAGTGGCGTGTCTGAAGTGCTTACATGCAGAGCAGCAGGTCCCCAGTGGCCTTCATTTCACAATAGGTTAGAAATGGATTTAAGGGGCAGCACTGCTGATGCCTTCACTCATGGAAGGGCTCAGAAAGGATAGGTATAAGAGAGTACAAGACTGTTTGCTTTCCCTTTCCCTTGCATTACTGAGGGATACTTGCAAATATTTAATTAAAGCTATTGTATGCATGCTTAACTTGGAGATATCTGTGGTTCCTTGAAACCATTACACAGGAGCACCAAAGAAAATACAAGGGAGTCACTGAAGGAAAGTACAAATGAATTAGAAAAGCATAGCAACCGAAGAATACATTTCCCGTAATACAACAGTCAAAGGTCATGAGATCACAGATGCTCAGTTGCTCATGCATATCTTCTATTCTCTCCGCTTGCATGCTTGCTCCAGAGAGGGCAACGATTTAATGAGGATGGGGCTAGCTTTAGCAGTTCTCACCCTTCCTCAAACCCTACAGCTGAAAGACCGTTGAAAGCCTCTTTGAAGTTGGGATGGACACACATTGAACTGTCCCAATGCACACATACAATCTGGGGTTTTCTCATCAGGTACAAAAATACAAGGTGACTGTTCTCTTCCGGCTGTCCTGGATGTGAACCAAACTGTTGAATCAAAGCCTTATTGAATTTAGGAGTGGAAAGGAGTTTCTACCTTGCATCTGTCTCCTCAATCTGCAGTAACTGCCCTTCTTGGAGTCTCACAGTTTCTATTAGTCAGTTCTTTTTTCCTAGGTCCTTACGAAGAAATCCTGTTCAGACAAAACAGTGTACTATTTACAGGAAGCTTGGCAGGGTCAAAAAGTGACTGTAAAACCAATCTYTTGTTAAAACACAAACAGTATCTGCTCGTATGTGGATAGTGTTAGAACTCAACAATCCCTGATTTGCTATCAGTGCCTGGAAGGTGATTTCAGAGTCAGATTTGTTAAAACTTGGTGACATTATAAGTGTTATCACTTCTCGTTAGCAGAGCTAACTTAGTTGCTCCAAGTCTCACTTAATCTATCCAACTCACTACCCACAACTTCTGATCTACTTAGTCGCTTCCTGTCTTTGATTTTCACCTTAAAGCCTCTTTTCTGGGTTGGCGTCTGACTGACATTTAATCTTAATCAAACTTCCTTGGACTTCCATTACTGTCAAGTACAACTCCTCTCACTCTAATACCCACCCTTCTGAGTGCAAGAAAAGTTGATTTACAGCCAACAGTCTACCTCTTTTCTTATGCTCTAGTTCATCTTTGCTTTGTTTTTCTTCCTGTATGAGTCACTCCTTCCCCCTCTTTGAGACATCGTGCTCTGCTTTCTGTTCTCCCTGTGTCTGTCAGGGGCTGAGAAGCTACCATATAGCCCTTTACTGTGGAGATCTGGTGAGTGTCATCATTTGTGCCCAGAAAAAGAGCTGAACACTAAGAAATTGAATTGGCCATGGGCTGCTACAGAAAGTCAACTGTTTTAATATGCGTTTGCCTCACACCAGATGTGTGACTCTTTTCCCTTATCCCTTTCTTACCAGCTACTCCAGCAATACACAACTGTTTAGTTTGTGCCTCCCAAGTGGCATTTCCCCTGCTACTTTGTGGCTCCTGTTAACTACACAGATGTGTAAGGTGGGTACCAGCTTAAGGACCTTCCTAGTTCTCACTGGTTCACTGGTCCTACAGTAACAAGGGTTTGAAATAAATAGACTACTTAAGCCAGGTTCCTTTTATGACCAGAATCCTATTAAAAGATTTTAATTCCATACCATGGTGATTCTTTCCTGCCCAGGGGCAATCCTGAGCTGGTTAGGTCCACTATTTTTAGAGCTTTTTTCACCAGTGTAGTGAAGTGCAAAGATCTGGCTCTATGTTCTTTGAACGTCAGATACAAAACATTTGATGGCAACTATGTGTAWCATAAAGGAGAAATTTTGTTCAGTCTCTCCTATATATGAGTGCTCTCTTGTAGCTCTTTTTTTCAATATAATCATTTGTGCTTTTCCCTCTTCTTCCTATTTCTGTGCTCATCCTCTCCTTTCAATTTTTTTGTTGCTGTTGTTTACATACAGAGTTATATTATCAATCACTGAGTGCAGCCTTGTCCTCTTACTAAGCAGAAAATGTAATATGTATTGGAAGGAGGAGTTAGCTAAAGGTCATTCTCATTAAGCCTCTTCTTCAACTTATCTCAGCTTAAACTATATTTTTGAACTGCAGTCACTGCTGCTCTAAACAGCATTGTAGGTAGAAAACAACCACTTGAGCCCTTTCCAGCGAGGCTTTGAGTGGCTGTGATACCAGGCACAGAGGAGAGATAAGCAATGCCTTGAAGTTGCAGTGTTGCTGTCGCTGAAGGTAAGGAATGAATGGAAACCCACCAGCCCTCGGGCACTGCTGGGTCTGAGGAAGGGAGGGGAGCGAACAGAGCAGCTCCACTTTGCATGTGCACCGGGAGTCAGTGGCCTCTCAGCTGATGACAGATTAGACTCAGGGCCTGGTTAGTGGGAAAACTGTGATTAGACCTCAGCAGCATCTGTCTCCAGTTCTAAAGGAATTACTGCTGCAGGCTGTGATTTTCTCAGCAAACTGTGATTATACTGGGAACCTCATTCCTGTCGTTTTTCTCGACAACTTAAGTGTAAAAAAAATGTGGGCAAGGGTGCAGGGAAGCAGAAACTGAAAGGGACAGGGAAGAGACAGCCTGCTTACTTCTGTTCTGCTCATTTCGGTTACTTTCTCTTAGTTTCCTAGATTTATATGATTCATGGCCTATTTTTCCTCAAAGCTCAATGCCAAGGTTTAAGTCCCAGAAACTGTCCTGCCATCCAGATAAAGTTGATGGGACACATCCACTGGGTACACTTATATTCCACGGCTTCTTAAATGAATGTGGCAGTGCTTGCAGAAGGTGCCGCACCAACTCCTGCAACGGGAGTACTCCTTTCCCTCCTCTTGTGGGGAGCTGTGATGAAAGGTGCCAGGCTGACAGTCTGGTGACTGCTGTTCTCAGGAAACCCCTGGAGAAGATGTAGCCTGAGGAGAAGTATATAATTCTGTTTTTCTTGCTGGAGATTGGGCAGGATAAATTTGAACCTTGCTCCCAAAGGCCTTGTCCAGACTGGGATTTTAAGAGTTTGAACTTAAAAGGTTTTTGGCTGTATGTATTAACTGTTTTAAGAGATGAATGTAGAAAACGCAGAGTAAATTTGAACACCCAATAACATCTAATCCCTGCATCAAAGTTAAACCAAAATAATAATGTCAAAAAAGAGCATGATTTCTTTGCAAGAATTCTCTACCTGAAAAAACTTCTTGTTTATGCAGTTGTAACACCATAAAAGMTTGTCTGCCACCAGTGTTTCTTTTGCTCAGCATACAAGTGTAAGGAGAAACAGATTTTTTTTTTACTTTAAATCTAGGATAGGAGGACAGAAATATCTGAGAGTAGAGTTTGCCAACACAGCTTTACTGTCTAATACTGTAAATGTAGACAAGGTCAAAATTATTCAAATTTATGTATATGCTCCCTTCTTAACATTCCTCTAGGCTTTAATGTGATTGTTTAGCGTACTTGGAGGGCATGTCTTATCTATGTTAAACAACTTTACATTAGTACTGTACTTGATCCTCATCTGGAAGAAACCAGAATTGTTCCTTACCAACACTTCTGCCCTCCATCCAGCAGCATGTCTGGCAGCATAGCAAGGGGTGAGAGTGTGGCAGCAGGAGCTTGACCCCTTGGGGCTGAGAGCACCAGAAGGCATTTCCTTGGCAAGCAGATCCCCAGTCTCCTGAGTCAAGTCTCTGAGGTCTTCAGATCCTGGTGGGAAAGACACACATCTGGAATTATCTGGAATTGGCATGAGAAGCTGTGGACAAAGAGGAGGGAAAGGAAGGGTTCGAAGGAGAGCAGAAAGAACTCTACTTACACTTTTCACTTTCTTTTCCATCTGCTTGTGTGATGTTTCTGTGAGCTATTAAACAGCTGCTGTGTTCTGCCCCAGAGGGGGCTGTGTTTCAGTAGTGAGCGATAATGATTCCTATAGCTAACGTGCTTTGGGAGCCCCCTAGAATGAAAAGGACCACAGAAGTGTGTTTGTCTAAGTCATTATTATGCTAAATACATTTGGAACCACAGCACCTGGGGCAGTATCCAGAGACTGTTCTGGCTGCTCGCATGTGAAGCCCCTGGCACTCACTGGGTGCCTCTGACTCATCCTCTGTGCAGTAGGTGAGACCCCTTTACTTCTGCCTTCTGGGCAGTACCTTCCAGCTCTGCCAGGGCTGCTTCTGCAATTCAAGGAGAGCAGATTACTCCAGCAAAAGGTGTTTGCAGACTGCAAGATTTTGTGACTTGGAGAGATAAGGGTAGTGGAAGAGGAGGGAGAGAAGGAGGAGTGGGCATTTTGCGCCTGCCCAAGGGCTGAGCAGGGGAGCATTTTTTTGCATCCATTCAGACACTCAGCTATTTCCTGCTTTGTTCCTGCAGTCAGCGTGCTCCACCTGCTTTTACTTAACCATTTCTTGTTTACTGCTTCCAAAAACTTTCTGGTGCAATCACTAATCTGCCAGTAGACCAATCTTTACAATCCCTTTCAGATAGGCTTCACTTACTTAATTTTTTTCATTCTCTCTCCTCGCCTCTGTACACTATCATCTGTCTTGCTGTACACTACATCCATCCTTCAGATAGACTGAGAAACTGGGGGGGGGGGGGATACGCATGTATGTATGCACATGTGTGTGCATTTGTCACAGCCATATTCATTCATAACAGAAGCCAGTTGTTATGTCAGGAAAGTATTTGCTCCCTTGCTTGTTCTCTTTCTTTCTCCATATGTCTTTTTTCTTCTGTTGGTGCTTGCTTCTTTTTGCAAGCTTGAGCTAAAAAAACAAGCAGTAGAGCTGAAGGCAGGCTCCCCTTTCTGTAGAATAGAAGGCTCCAGGTACTTAGAAGAACGAATCTTCCCATTGCTTTCAAAAGAGTTTGAAAACTCTCCCACAAATGGGGGATTTGTTTCCTGGATGGCTTGCTCCATCTTCAAATTATTTTCTAGTTTTGAAAACAGTGAGGTGATTTCCTCTTGTTTGCTCTTCCGTTTCTGAAGTGTGTAAGGCAAGGTGTGAGCAGCAGGAAAGATCAAAGAAAGAGCAATAAATCCCTTTCTTATAGTGTAAATGGCTCCCATGAGTCCCCATCCCACACTCAGTCACGTCTTACAGAAATCACTAGAAAAGTACACGTGCTTCAAGTCTGTTCTCCTTATCTATATTACGGATAACAGTGCAATCAACACAGAAATCAAATTTATTTGCCACTGCTTTTGCTGTTTGTTTACTTTTTGTATTTCTGTGCTGGAACAGTGAAAATAGATTCTTCAGTTTCCTCTCTGGTTCTCATGCTCTTGCACAGCACTGCAATGTTTGGGTTGCGGTGAGCACTGCAGGGGAATGTTCCCTTCTTAAAATAAATCATGGAAACATTTCTGTTGGAATCAGGGCTTGTAAAAGTTTATTTTTTTTTAATAAGAAGAATGTCGAGCTCGCTTTGACCTGACACTATATCCCTTTAAAGGGAGCAGGCTGGTGCTGCATGTCCGTATATATACTAATATGCATCACAAGCCTCTGTGTGTGTGTGTGTGTGTGTGTGTGTGTGTGTATATAAAATATATATATATACACACACACACACACATATACATATATATACATGTATGTGTGTGTGTGTATCAGTATACAGGACACTTTTACTGCTATAACTGAGCATGGAAATCACCCTATAAGAATGCTGCACGTCTACATCAGACAGATCTGCAGATTCCTTAACTAGACCTACTGCAAGCCAGTGGAGCTTAATCTGCTCCTTTACCAGTATAAGGTATAGGTCTATAAGCATGCACTTGCATTGTATCTGAGTTGTTTCACACTTTTGTAATTATGTTGAGGTGCTCACGCTTGGATGCATTTCTGAATATTTTTAGAACAAAGCTTGAGCCCTGTTTTAATTATACCATAAATATGTACTGGTAGCATATGTGTGTGTGCTAGCAGATATGGTCTGGACATCACTGATGTCCAGTCAGCCATCTGCTGTAGGCACTGCACAGCCCCACTTAGGTCGGAGTTTTCTAAAGTATCCTTCAAGCTGTCTGTGAGCAGCATTTCAAGTTTTTTTCTAATCAGGAAAGGAAGCAGTTGTTTTGTGCACAGAAGTGTCTTTCAGATTGGCCCAAGTATGTAAAACGGTTACTTTGGTTCCTGTCCAGCCCAATTCATTCAGTAGTGTGTGACAGGGTACTTGTCATCAGTGGCGTTTGCCCAGACTGAGTCACACCCACCCATGCAATGATGTATGAGAGCCTTCAAATCTTTTTCCTCTTCATTTTATAGGGTACAGCCCTGGTAAATTCATGACCTTATTCTACCACACAGTTCTTTCTACAGCAGATTCTTTTCTTCTAACCAGCTTGTCAGTCCAAGAGTCAGTGACTTCCAAAAGAGACTCTGTGATTCAGTGCCCATCTTTGTTTTCATGGTGTTTCTTTCACCATTTCAGTTTCCTGTAACACTGCAAATTTGGGTGCACTCATGATTTTTCTGCCTTCCTCCCCCTGCCCCCAAAATGGAGGAAAGCTGAAATATATGAGAATGCAGACAGAATGAGAAGCTCAGGGAAAATGGTAGTGAGAACTATTGGACTGCATAGGACTCTTTCCAGGAAATGGGTAGAAGGTCCATCACATGAGTCATTGAAACCTTAGATGACTAAATTCCTGAAGAATAAACTGTCAGGAATATGATACTGGACAGGACATTGAGGAGGAGGGAGAAACTTCTTAAATAGTTCTTGTTTGGTTTTTGTTCATGATTCATTCCTGAGGAAACTGCTGCATTTCTGGCCAGGGCCAACTGTAGTGTGCAGGCAGTGCCAGCCTCCACGTGCACAAGCAGCAGGTGAAGTGCACGGCGCTGTGTAGCGCAGCAACCAGAGGTCTTGCTGAGGCCAGCATTCTTGCCTCAATAGGTAAAAGATAATCATGAGCACTCCAAGCTCATCCTGCCCCCAGGGAGTCTCTTTATCTCCCTTTCTTTATCCCTCCCCACCCTGCAGGTAGGAAAGATTTGGTACCTGACATTTTTGGGCCTTTTTATTGCTGGTCACTATGAAAATGAAAGTATTGAAGGCAGGGAGCCTGTGAGAGAAGACAGAGCCAAAGAGAATTAAGGGTCACTAGAGCACATATGTCATCTGAATCAACTCACCTCTTTTTTAGTACACCAGCAGGTATGAGACCAAGAGGAAATGAAGGTAGTAAAACTCTTAATTCCAGGCTCCTTTTAAAAAATTTTCTTCCCTCTACCTGCTCCAACCAGTAACCAAATTGTATCAATAAAATTGGCCCAAAGCTCTGAATTTGGATCTCAGAGAAAGTCTTAAGATTGTAAGTGCGAGTAACAACAGAAGTAGTCAGACTCCCTTCACAGCTACCTCCAGAGGAGCTGAACCAGCGTTAGCAACAGCGGGAAACGTTTGCAGTAGTATCCGAGAGTGGTGAAACCCTAACATTCCAGCAAGCAACTGCCAGTTCCCATTTTGGTGAGTTTGACCTAGAGCATTTAACATTTCAGCATCAGTTCTGTGTCTCATAATGCTGTTTACGTAATGATCTCTCATTTGGTTCCTATTAAAACCATGGTATTTCTTCTGCAAACCACTGCTTGTAAAAATCAAGCCACCCAGTTTTTCATTAGACTGTAATATATGAAATAAATAGTCTGAAGGACGCATACAGGAATCATGAGACAGAGAATAGGGGGCTTTATTTTCCCTCTTGGACATATAAAGTCAGGATCTAAGAAGTAAGCATAGAAAAAACTTGTTAAGGGTTACTGAGTCCATCTCCTGCAAAAACACCGTGTTGTTAGCTCCTCAATAGATGTTCCTCAGCTGTTATATTGATAAAAGGAGAGTCTACAGCTCCTTGTAGTCAGAGCAGCAAGAATTCTCTTAAAATTATAGAAAGATAGTGTATCTATCTCTCACAGATCATCGCAGTGCTGCCACCTTTTTGAGGCAGCGCAGGATGGTTCCTTGTATTGTATGTACTAATGCTTTGAAGAATTCAGTTTCAAATGTTTCAAACAATGGGGGTTTCACCGCTTCCTGTGGGAGTCTGTTCTGCAGCCTAACTCATTTCACCATCTGGAGTGTTTTCCTGAGTGTCTGCCTGCTTTTAACTTTTTTTTAATTATGCTCCCCCTATTTCTTCTTAAAGGTGACTCACGAAGAATTTCTTTGTGTGACAGTCACGTTATGTAGTGCTTTTTATTTTTTATAAGGATCAAGAAAACCTGAAAGATTCATGGCTTCTTCTCTTTGCTTTTTCTTCCTCAGAAATAATCATAAAAGTAATTAATAATGTATTACTGCTTTTCTATCTGTTCATCTCAAAGTGATCTGCAAAGATGGTCAATATCATTGTACTCTTTTTACAGATGGGAAAACTGAAGCATAGGACAGGAAACAACTTGCCTAGGATCATTCAACAAGACAGTGGCAAAACCTGGAATTTTAACTAGCTCTCCTCAATAGTGCCTTACTCCCTTTTTTTTGTCCAGTCCAATTCCCTTTGGCTTTGTTGGAATACCTAGGACAAGCTTTCCATGAGCTTTATTCAGAATTGTCATATTGTAACTGAAAGGTCAGCCTGTTGAATATTTAACAAAGTTACCATCTTTCCAAYGTGTTGGTTAAGCACCCTAATTAAATAGTGATAAATAAAACCAACAAAGCATTTTAACAGACTGATTCAGTCCTCAGGGCCTCCGAGCTGAATTTCCTTCAGCTAGTCTATGTTTTCCTGGTAGCAGATTGTCCAAATTGAATACAGTATATATCAAGCATACTCTTATCAGTACACTGCAGAGGGATTTCCTTCCTCATCAGTGCCACCATGCTTACTTCACCTGCTGTATTTCCCTTAGCTGTAGTTTCGGTAAGCATGTTTCTCAGAATCTGGATAGTTACTGAATTATAAATCTTCCTGTTTGGGACACTAAATTTGCAATTTGTTCAGCACAATATACTGTGTAGAGATAGATACTCAGCCTAGCATTAAACAAGCTTGCCTGGGTATCAGAAGCAGTCTGGTCTTCACAGCACAGAGCTCTTGGTGAGCTGCCAACAACCAGAGTGTTTTTCCTACCTGAGGAGGACATGCCTTAAAGCTTCTGCCTGTCCAGCCTGTCATTTCAATGAGTATTTTTAATGGGACTAGATCTGACTTAGCCCATGAATAAGAAGAGTTTTCTTCCTTGCCTGCACTGACAGGGCAGCGTGACTGGCGGTCTGGTATGGGGTTCTTGGAGCTGGGGCGCTGGGGATAGCACTGATCCTGTGAGAGATGAAGTGCTCTGCATGGAGTGAAAAACATAAAATTAGGGATTTGGGTAGGCCACACACATATCTGAGGGCTAGCACATAGATCTTCTTGGCTGCCCACCTCTTTTGAAGTATGCCAGTTAGTGAGTTAAGCCATTAACTTTTTGAGTTATTTCCCTCCACTTCTCCTTCAGGCCTCCTTTATTCCAGATATCACTGACCCAGAGTTTGAGGATTTACCGAAAGCTGCGATATTGTTGTAGGTCACTGAGCACATTGTCTTTGCTTTCAGAGTTTGAGAAATTACCAGCGGTGTCATGCTTATGCCTCCTGGCCATGTGAATAGAGGAAGCTAAGAGGCAACATTAGATTACATAAAGCAGGGAAATCTCCCTCAAACTTCTCCCAGACTATCTTAAACTGAAGTTGTTTTGCATACGTGCACTACAAATAACTCTGCAGTTGCTTCTAGCCCTGTTAAAGGGTTACATGTGCTTGCCTATAATCATTTAGGCCAGTTCCACCAGTTGAATCACTCAGAGAAAATAAAAAGGATTGAATCAGAGCTTGTGTAGAAATGTAGGCAGTTTCATGTAGCATCAGCCTACTTCATGTAAGGATATGTTCCACATAAAATCAACTGGAATTGTTTAATACCTATTAATAACTAGCAACTATTCTAGAAAAACAGTGCTAAAAAGCTATGTCAGGCTTTTTTATAATTTGTGATTATGGATGGATCATATCATACTTTGACTAAACTTGCAACTAGGCTTCCTGTACAAACCCTATTTGGGGGAAATGGACCTTACTGAAGTCTAGAAAAAAGCTATAGTATCCCATAGATGAAACCTATGATCAGCTGCTTTACAAAATCTGAATCCATTGGACCCAGAATTCCTGAGGGATGATGTTCAAAAAGCAGTGTTGTTAAACATGCTTCCAAGATTCCTGTGATTTTTTTAAACATCAGGGTTTAACAGGAACAAACAAATGAGCAAAAAAGAGATAGCATATTAAAAATGCATCTTTCCTGGATTATCTCAGGCCCAGAATATAGTTGGCTAAAATGAAATTATAAAAATCTTTTACATTATCTTTAATGCACTAACAGAGAAGGATAATATTTAAGACTAGTACATCATCATTGCTGAATGCCTAAATATTCTTCAAGACACATGGTATTTTCTGTTCCCTTTCTTTTTACAAATAGATGATCATTTTAAACCAATTGCTGAGAGGGTTTATCCAGTAAAAAAAAAAAAGTTATTTTCCCCATTGTTTTCTTATTTTGGGGGGGGGGGGTCTGACCTGTCTTTTTTTTTTCTTTCTTTCTTTTTAATAAGAGAAGAATATAAAGCTCCCAAAGGCTAGCTAAGAGCTTTTGCTTTGAAAAGAATTTGCTCACCTTCTCCCTTTCTTAGCTTTCTACTGAAAAAAAAATTTTCTGATACATTTACAGCCAGCTCTCTTCCAAAGCTAGACAGAGTATAGACAATTGCACTGATTCCTCAGGCTCTCACTGTAAATTCACAGACAGGATTTTCTGGACATTTTCTGGGCAAACCAGCTCTATATTAAACTTATAGTGAAGTTGTTTAAGGGTATAATTTTTAATAATGTTGTAGAAGTTCTACAGTAGATAGATACCAAAATTATTTTAAATAGTCTTAAAGGTGCTTTGGTCAGTATAGCATATTTCACTTGAGGAATTTGTCAAAGGTGTATTGGGAAAAGTAGTTTTTGTTCTATCTGCACTAGGCTTATTATCTTTGTCATTATAGTTAGACCAGGACAGCTATACTAGCGACTCTTTTCTAGTGTAGTTGGTCTTCACTGAGTTAACAAACAGAGATAGAGAGGAGGACACAGACACAACTTACCTTGACAACCTGTGTAAGCCATAAAGAAAACCACCTTCTTTACCTGACACACATCCATGTGACTCTTCTACATTATCGCCTCCGTTAATATTAATAATGTCATGGCCTCTTGCAGTGGAATACCTTGCCTTTCAGCCTCCTCCTTTCAGCTTTATTGACTTGCTTCAAAGCTTTGATACAGAACAGTAGGAATTGGCCYTGCGTTGAAGCATCTGATCTGCAGGGTCCTTGAGAGAGCTGTGCTCTTTCTGTGCTGCAGTGGAGGTTGTCTTGATAGACCAGCTGTAGAAATCATAAGAGGAGAAGTACATATTTGAATAGCACTGTGGCACCGTGCAATGGAGTTAATAGCAGCAAACAGGAGGACATGATCTGACTATTATCTTGGATATTTTGGTCCTGATAACTGSTACATGTTGCTTCAGTTTGTGTTCTTTCCATCAGCTTGCAGGTAGAACAGGAAGACATGAAAGGACACTTTCATTTTGTATTTTAATATCTTCTCCCACAAACAACAGTCTATTTGTTACATAATGTCTCTAAACACAATAATATCCTGTATTTACACAGTAAACTTCATCTCAGAGCGCTTTTCAGCCTGGCACTGACATGGGACCAAGAGTAGAATGTGGAGCAGCTCTTAGTGGCTGGGAGACAGGCTCTGCTCTCAGCCTCGGTATTAGGAGAGGATATAGGATGGAGCAGTAATATTTGCTCTGAATCCAAGGAAATTTGCTAAAAGTTGGAAAATATATTGGYGTAAGCTGTGCTCTGTTTAACTCCAGGAAATGTGCTTTGACTGTAGAAAATAAGCTGACGTAGAAAATGACATTCCTCTTGCGTATCCCATTCTCTATCCATAGGCACTGACTATCAAAAGAACAGCTTAATTAGGAACCTATGGTGGTGCAAAGGTCCTCAGCAAGGATGCACTGGGCTTTGGAGAGCTCTGCCAAAGGACAATAGAGGAGCCTGGGTTGTTGTAAGGTTTGGGTGCAGAGCACTAGAGTAGCATCAGAAACTTTGATAGCCAGGTGAATGTGAATGAGAATTTGGGCATTGGTAACAAGGACAGTCAGGCAGGCAGTAGAAAGAGGATTGTTACATACAATTAAATCCATTTTCAGCTAGTCTGTGAAATTAGCTTATGGATTCGTTTGCTTTATGGATTAATGTGGTTTCCAACCAGCAGTTCACTGGAGGAAATGGTAACTTTGTGATTTCATTCTTACACATTGCCATTGAAGTTTCTGTCTTTATTGTGTGTTTCAGATGGAAAGGATCAAACAAATTTAACCTGGGAAGGAACCAATCCTGCCCTGCAGAACATAAAAGTGAGGAACACTGCCTTAAAAGATCTTTTACCTGATGCTGCTTTACCCAGAACTACTGATGAGACTCCTAGCAATGCATCCAATCTATAGAAAGACAAATGCAGTCTAGACTAAGAAATGAATGAATGAATGACAACACTGTTTTTTCAAAAATCCAGTGAAGCAGTTAGTGGGTGTTCTTCTTTTGTCTCATTACAGGTACTTTGAAAGTAAGTGTTGTTCTCTGTACATGAGGGGCCATATTAAACTCAGGAATTATGAAAATTCTGAATTGTGTTCAGGTTAGTTTAAGAGACATACTAATAATAGCTTCTGAACTGACACATAAGTTAGTAAAGGAAAAGTGTAGGCAACTCATGCCTTCTTAATTCATGTCCAGTCACCTCCCCCATCTGGAGGAACTGACTATCACAAAATCACAGAATAGTTGGGGTTGTAAGGGACCTCTGGAGATCGTCCAGTCCAACCCTCCTGCTCTAGGAGGATCAGCTAGAGCACGTTGCCCAGGACCATATCCAAACAGCTCCTGAATATCTCCAAGGATGGAGACTCCACGACCTCTCTGGGCAACCTGCTCCT
This sequence comes from Apteryx rowi, assembly GCF_003343035.1. Classification (NCBI taxonomy): domain Eukaryota; kingdom Metazoa; phylum Chordata; class Aves; order Apterygiformes; family Apterygidae; genus Apteryx; species Apteryx rowi. The sequence goes on along the minus strand of NW_020448008.1, from coordinate 1,347,685 downwards.
GTGTTTGATCACCTGAAGTGTTTTCCTATGTTCAGAGGGAACTTCTTGTGTTTCAGTTTGTGCCCATTGCCTCTTGTCCTGTCACTGGGTACCACTGAGAAGAGSCTGGCTCCATCTTCTTTACGCCCTCCCATCAGAAATTTATACACATTGATAAGATCTCCCTGAGCCTTCTCTTCTCCAGGCTGAATAGTCCCAGCTCTCTCAGCCTCTCCTCCTATGAGAGATGCTCCTGTCCCTTCATCATCTTTGTGGCCCTTCCCTGGACTCGCTCCGGTAAGGCCATGTCTTTCTTGTAATGTACTGTCAAACAGAGCTCTCAGTGTCCATGGTCCATAACATAGTGAAATGTTCATGTCTGCTTTTTAAGAAAAATAATAAATCCACGTACTAGCTTAATTAAGAAGCAACAGTTCAGTGGGTGCTTACTCCTGTAACTCTCTTTAAAATAATCAGAGCCCGCTATGTAACAGAGTTGCTAAAATTAGCAGGGGTCTGACAATGCAGAATTAAAGGGAACAAGTAGTAATCCATATGGTGGGAAGATTGGTATGTATTACAGCTGCTTAGCTCCCTCCTTCTTCAAAGCACTTAAGTAGTCGCATCATGACTCGAAACCACAGAACTATTTACTCACCTTACAGACTTAGAGAATGTGTGACTTGCTCAAGGCCACTGAAGGTACCACTGGCTATGCTGCAAGCCAGGTGCAGTTGTGCACAAATCTTCATCTTCACATACATAAATGACCGCCGTCTCTTCTGTTAGTACTGACTGCCAAGGCAAGGTCGCCATCAGCTCAGGAGACTGATTCTGTGCTCTGCAATCACAGTGACAGCCTTGCTAGCAACCCCTTAAAAAGCAGAGAATCCTGTACAGAAATATGAGATGTCCAGAATAATGCTAAAGTAACTAGTTAACCCATCAAGGAGATCAGGTCCAATGGGGCCATGTGTGGTAGTGAGGAGAACAGGTTGCCATCTGCTGTTTGTTAGGCAGTCTTGGTGCAATGAAGAGAGAGTTCCTGGGGGCACATGGCTGCTGTTAAAAAATTACTGCATACCCTTACAGTGATGGTGTGAGAGACTGAGGATTTGAGGGGATGTGGAAACGGATCTCCCTTCACTCCCAGCCATCAAACAGGAGGGCATGGAGAAGACTGCTCAGCAACTATCTRCTTACATGCCTGCACACATGGTTTTTCACTCTCTCTTGTGAAAAAAAGTTCACATGAGAGGAGCAAGAAAGTTACCCTCGCAAGCAAAATACTCCATTTCAGTAAGCTACCTTTAAATGCTAATAAATTTCACCTTGGGGAAGAGGAATTCTCCAGTTCCAGTGTTACCAAATTTGTGCTCTGAAGAGACCTTTTTTAAATTCAAATTTAATTTTGTTTTAACTAAGGGATAGCTTTTCTTCTTGACAGTGTTGCACTACTGTCCGCTCAGGCAAACTCTGCTGAACTTACTTGTAGCCATTTTATCTGGCTATCTTGTAAATATTTGGTAGAGCACTCAGACACAGAAGTGTTTTTTGCTCTTATAGTCACATGCCTGGTTCCAGGACCTTTCAGATGTACAAAAGGCTGAAGGCAGGGAAAATTCCATGGAGACACATTCAAGTCTCCAGGGAGCAACTGCACTCTGTTTAGACTAAAACTTCTCATTGCTGCTTCTCTTTTTTTTAAAAATATGGAAGGAGAGAGGGGAAGATGGAGGAAAGAGAGTGCTTTTTTTGTTATTATAAACACTGAAACGCAAGCAGTGTTTAGCTTGTTTCTCTCGTATTACAGGAACATTTGCAGTCAGAGAGGGAGATAAGCTTTTTAATGCTCTCTTCACAACCTGGGAAATTTCCGTCCAAGTTCTAAAATGTTTCACAAACATTAATGAATTAAAGCTTAATCCCCTTCTTCTCAGCCCTGTGAAGTTAGTACTAAATACAGTTTAAAGACAGGGATAATGAGTCTAAGAAAGTTGCAAGTGCTTTGCTTGAAATCACACAGGCAATGTGGCAAGAGAACTCGGGCCTTTGATTCCCAGTTTTCCATCTTAGCCGCAGACAACACATATTCCCTATTTTTTCAAGCCTCACCTATACTTCCACCTCTGGGATACAGTGAAAAATACTGACATCACACCTTGACGTCACCCTGGGTTTTTTTTCCCCTTGAAACACACGGACTGCTCACTGCTGCTGTGCCTTGGGATTAAGATGTTGAAAAGATCAGAGAGGGATGTGAAAGAATCACTGCTCTGCCTGCCTTGGGCACATTCTGCCCTCCACTGCTGCTAATGCAGTTGGGGTACCAGTAGGAGCGATCTCCTGTTTTCTTCAATGCTTCCGTGTCATATTCAGGCAGGACCGTGGCAAAAATTCCATAATCAAAGCGAGATCTTTGCTGACAAGAAAATTGTCTGGATGAGCCACTAAGTCCTTCCTGTGTTAAATACCTGTGATTTCATTATGCTTCAGAATGTGACATACATTCCTTACTACTTCTTATTTTCCGAATCCATAACTACTGCTGCAGCCATCCTGTTTCCCCTCTTCAGAATATAGGGAAAATCCATCAGCCAGTTCCTCCCTAGTGGTATGAGTCAGATTTTTTTTTGCCAGGAGGATTAATGGTCAGTTGAAGAGAATTGTTCTCAATGCGGCTGAGCAAAAAGCAGTGTGCATGGGAGTCATTAAGTGCATGAAACAAGTCTACAGACTGAAAGGCTTGAATGGCTTCTTTTCTCTTAGTTTCCCTGTTCTACATGGATCTACAACCAGCTGTGCAAAACAGAAAGTGGAAATGTATTGATAGTGGCTGGCTTAAGCAAGACTGAAAGCTTATGACACTGTACAAAGAGGACGTCAGTCAGCTCCAAAAACTAGATCAGTGTGTATCAACTATTGCAGTCCTTGTAGATGAGAGACAATGGGAGTAAAAACAGATCACAACACAGCAGCCTGCTCCTGTCTTTTCTGTGACCCTGCATTGTACCTCTGCACTGGTGCCTTTGACCCGTTCATGTCATTACCTTTTCACGATGCCTGTCCAGGCCCCAACAGTAGTCCCAGTGTGCGTTTCAGTAGCACGCTTCACTCTAAAGGATCCAAACTGCATTGCAAATTCTTTGCACAGTGATCATTTCATTCCCCACTGAAAAGCAGCCAGGTCTGAGGTAGAACGTGGCAACCACTTAACTGTGCCTGGCAGCTCTACACAGCTGCTGAAAACAAGCAGGGAAGAATGCTGTATACAAATGCAGGGGAATTTTCACATAGGCAGGATGTAATTAGCAGAACTGGAATTTGGCCAGGATGCTGGGGGTAAAACACTGACTCTTGCAGGTAGCACACTGGATTCTTTCATAATTCAAATGGTCAGGATCCCCCATTTCCATCTTACCTGGAAGATATCAGAAGACTGTTCCCTATTTAATGTTCCTGGGCAGCTCTTGAACATTCAACACAAAGGAAAAAGTGTCTAATGGTGCTGCACCTGCAATGTTTCCCAGCCAGCAACTACCCACCACTAGCAGCAGCTGAAAGGATCACATCCTGACAGGACTACGGGTTGCATCACAGTAAAATACTCACACCACACAGCTGCCTGCATGCCTTGATGTTCACTTGACTTTCATTACTTAATTTTCAGGCCCCCAAATCCCCACCAACTACMAAGGAAGAAAGATAAAAATAGGGCAACCTCTCACATGTGAAATGCAAGAAAGGGAATATAACCATTAGGTGCTGCTTCAACCTTATTCTCTGCCACTTGAAATTGTACCAAATCAGTAGAGGATAACAGAGAATTAGATCCATCATTTCTCCCTGGTACATACAAGTGAACTTTTTTAACTGGTCTTGCTGGTAATATGCAGAGCATTAAGAGCTGGTGCCTCCTCCTTGCTTCCAGCAGAGAAAGTACGTTCAAAGCAGCAAAAACTTTTTTTTTTTCCTTCATGACCTCATTTTCCATATAAGCAATCTTTGTGTTTACTACGAGGATGATAAATATCCACAAAAGGTCAAGGAAGTCATTCATAAACCTCACGTGGAAAGAGAAAGTCTACACAACATTTCTACTAATACATGGTCCACAATATGAAACAAAATGTAAACCTTTAACCTCTCGGACTGTCAGCCTTGCAGACTGTATATAGTTCGAAGAGCTGACTTCCTCCTTTGGAGGATTTTTTTGATTGCAGTATGTGTAATCAAAACAAGAGATGTTCCTGCCATCCAAGAAAGCATAGTCTGTGCATCAGCAACTCGTAGAAAAGGACCCCTCCTGTGCTTGTGAGGGCTCCCTGGATTGGTTTTTGCTTTGCTTTGCTTTGCTTTGCTTTGCTTTGCTTTGCTTTGCGTGAGTGTGTGTGTGTGTGTGTGTGCGTGTGTGTGCGTGTGTGCATGCACGCTCAGGCTGCCATGCAAATATTGAAATCGGTGAGTGAGCCCCCTCTTTGTCAGATGGTACTCAGTAGACCCACTGACCACATTTGCTGAAAGCACCTAAGTCAGTGGATAACACAAATGTACAGACTGAGTTGGAGAGCCCAGGGAGCCAGCGAGAGTGAAGGACGGGCAGCTGCAGGCAACAGGAAATCCAGCACTAATAAATAAAATGAGTTATAGCCAGAAAGAGGAAATAAACAGCACCCGCACGAACCGAGAGGACAGAAGAGAGGAACACAGCATAGCTGTGGAGTGGGATGCACTGCATTACAGTGAGCTTATTTGTGTGGAGCGTCGTCCCAGTTAGTTATGTGTCCAGCCTGCAAAAGAGTGGGGGAGCGGGAGTACTGGCCAAAGAGAGGGTGTCTATCAGAAGAAGCTGTCAACAACCACTGTAATTAAGGAAGCAGCCAGAGCACGCACAACCTGAGCAGCCGCCAAAGCGAAATGAAAGCATTTTTTGTTTCCAGCCATAGCCCTGAAGGATAATAAAAGATGGCTCTGCTGCGCCAAGTTAGGAACGGCAGAGACGCCATCTCTGAACAGCACGTGCCCCGCTCCCGTCACGCCGAAATCACGCGCTGTGGGTAGGCAGCATGCCACTCTCCCTGCGTACACACTCGAAGCGTGCGCCCACGCCAGGCTGGAAACCTGCAGCGACCGCCGGGGCGCCTCAGCCCTGCTCGCAATGCCTCCCGCCCGCCGCTGTGTGAGGGGCTCAGTGGCGCCTTAGCCAACAGCTTCACACATGGCATGCTGAAACTTCACCTTTTTTGCTGTTAGGAGCATCTTTGCCCTGGAACTCACATTTTTCCCCCTGCCATTGCAGCACCTGAGCGACGCAGGGGTAGAGGCTGCTGGGGGGCAGCTGGCTCCATGGCCAGTCAGCCAGCGGCGCTGAGATGGACAGCACGGACCTTCTTAGCCTGAGACATTATTGTAAGGCTTTCACTGAGTGCTGTGGGGGAAAGAAAAAGAAAAAAAAAAAGTGCAGGTTCAGCAAAGGGAAAGAAGTCATTCACAAATTGCATGCATATTTCTTAATTCATCCTCTGAGCCGTGTTCCCTTTCATCCTCCCCCAAGCCCCACACACATTGCTGGCATTCTCGCTCAGTCCCGGGTAGCGCTGAGGTCTCCACAAGCCACTGCTTGCCAATGGAGTCCATGGTCACTGGCCCGCCAGCTCGGTCACATGAAAAGTTATATGCAAAGATTTAACGCTTTCTACTGACCCCAGCCCCCATTCCCTTGAATGTTTTCCTAATCAGGTCCCAGGAAGCTTTGCACGGAGCAGGGTGCTAAGAGGGTGGCTGTTTAGCTCCAGTGTTTCCAGAGCCTTTGAGCTCTCTCCTAAGCTCTAAACGAGCTGTGGAGCCAGGTGAGTGCCTGACAAGGCTGCCAGTTAGACCTGAGGATAAAAAGGACCAGTGCTTCCCAACTAAATGCATATTTATGTTGCTCTACTTTCTCTAACCCAATCACTGTGCTAATGGTGAATTGCCTCAGAATGATACGGAAATCACTTCTTTTAAACTTTTATACAGGGCACACAGCTATGGTCCCGTATAATTTAAAGCTTCGTTGAGCATTGCCAACTTGTTTGATACTATGGAATCAAAAATACAGTCCTTTCCCTAAAGCATTCAGTTATCAAATTCTAGATGGTACTGCAGGTATTTAACACCTCATGCAAACAGAAGATGACAAAATATTTTCTTCATGGTCACTTCTACCTTTTGGGAGACATCAGAGAATACACAGGCTTTTGCAGAATCTCAAATAGAAGTGATTTTATTATTATTATTATTAAACATAGATGAAAAGCAGAAATGTTCAGAAGTCATTTGATATATAGGCAATGATAACCATAGCCTTGCTATCTCTGTAATGTGAAAGAGCGCAGGTATCTCTTTCAGAAAGCGTTATTCTCCACCTAATGCTTCCACATAGGATTTCACTCATGTGACAACATATAAGCCATGAATTGCAGCTCTGTTTTGGAAAGCATGGAAATTATGCCTGGCTTTCAGGGCCCAGTGTTCGTCTGGGTTTCATATGGCCCACATAAAGACATGCCAGTTCCACCTTCAACCCAAGTAGTTGGGTAATCAAACGGAGCATTTGTTTTCTTTCTTTTTTTTTTTTTTGGGGGGGGGGGAAGCAGCTGCTTATGAACTGCAGTCTATACATACACTTTTGTGGTTATAAGTGAAGAGGCCATGGCAAATCTTTAAGTTACAGACTGTTTATATTGTTCTCTTATTATCGCCATCATTACCAACACAGCTTTTAAGAACAAACAAAAAACAAAAAACTGACTGCATTTTTGAAATTCTCTATTTTTCTCACACATTCAAAAGTGTAAGCCTGTTCTGCCTGAGTGGCTGGCTGTTTGATTGTTGCTTTGTATTTTATTACACTGTTTAATTTTTAATTGTAAGCCTCCAAAATCATAAAAGCTGAACTGTAGTGTCAGTCCCTACACTCAAATTAACTACTGCACATTGGTTTGGCTAACTCTTTAGTACATACAGCCTTTAACATACTTTTTGCTTAAATTGGACATTTCCAGCAATACAGATAGGACACTTGAGAAATTCTTCTCACAGAAGAGAGCCTACCTGAATAACATAGGGATGACTTTTCTCACTGAGACACATTAACAAAATACATGCATAAATACTGAGGTTTAATCACCCATTGCCTCCTGTTTGTTTGAAGGAAAAGCTTATTTAACCTTTCTGGAGGGATTCAAACTACCAAGGGAGAACGGAGATGGCTCTGTGATAGGCCTGGGCACTCAAAGAATAACATGATTGTTCACAGAAGAAAATGCAATTCAGTGATGTCTTTGTATGTGATCTCCTGGCACTGCCAAAAGAGTGCCAGGACACCAGAGATGAAGATTTTTCCCRTTTCTGGGAAGTACAGTGAAAAGAGGGAGCCCAGTGACCACTGAATTCTTTTCTTGTATGAAGTATTGTCTCCAAGATTTTGCTTGATATTCATTCTTCTTTCATTTTGACAATTTGAATAAATAAGCAGAAAATGTTTTTGATTTTTGGCCCCAGTGGGCCATCTTTGAAGAGGAATGAGTAACTCAGCATGTGCTGTCTCTCTTTAAATACTCTTCTTTGCAAGAAGCATGTGGCCTATTTCCCAGGCCATTGAAGGGGTTATCATTTCCAGTCCCGCAGGTTACCCTTCCCTCTCCACACTCCCCTCCCCATCCCAGCCCCACTTTGGGTTGGGGTGAAAGCAAATGTCGCTGTGAATTACTGTACTGTTATCTGGCAGGAGAGAGTGCATGTGCATGTCACTCATTATTTTGTGCACATTTCTGAAAAGTATTCTATTTGCAATCACTTTACAGTGACACAAAATAAAGGAAGCAGGCTGATGTAGTACGTATCCATGCACATAAGAGCCACAGCTGCACGCATCTTTGTCTTGCTCTGTAGAGCGATGCCCATCTGTGCGAGCATGCTGCCACAACATACCTTCAAAGGAGCCTTGGGCCAGACCGCTGCGTGGCTCGGGGAGATACCAGCCTATCTTTTGTCTCTGCTTTCACTGCAGGTTTAATAAGGGCGATTAGCATTTGGGTCGGAGCACATGGAGTGGCCTAACTGGGGTGAGAGAGGTCACACTGCGTGGTCACCTCGCCGTAGCGCCCTGGTGCAGTGCCTCCTTATGGGGGGCATGTCCTGTAGTGTGTCACACGTCCGTTGTCAGGGGCTCCTGGGGGGTGACACGATTACCTCTTTACTTGTAGGAGGAACAGGGGAATTGTGGCAGGGCACTGGAAAGCAGCAGCAATGAAGTGGTCTGGCTTTTGCCTATCCCCCAAGGTCAGCTGTCCCCAAAACGGGCAAGCAGCCTCTTGTCCATAAAGCAGCACCAGATGTGAGTGAGAGACGGGTGTCTGCATGGGAGAGGAGCTAGTGGAAACACCTGCGGGACACCCTATGTCACCTCTGTAGTAACAACAGGAGAAACCTGTTTAGGGTAAAGTTTTGCAGCAGGTAATATCTTAAGTCTGGGCTGCCACAGTCCTGTCTCCCCTTACTCCCACCAGTACAGCCATGCAGTGAGTCAGTTCAGAGAGCTGGTCTGGCTGGAAATAAAACCTTTTTTTAAAAAAAAAAATTTTCCTCTACTAGAATGTCTCAAAGTTTCATTAAAAGAGAACTGGACAGATAAAAAAGAAACTGCAACAGAGCACAAATAAATAGAACTTTGAGAAAAGTACTAAAATGAACAGTTAAGTAAAACTTTTTTGACTGTATTCAGCACTATCTATCTGTCTCATCTGCCAGCCCCTCAGTCCTCCCCTACACCAAGCAATAAGCCTAAACAATTCAGGTATGCTATGCAAAGCTGTTCTGAACATGACTTCTAGCCTAGTAATTCAGAGTGTTATCCAGTTCCCATGAAGAGCATCAGGAAAGTTTCCTCTAACACTAATAGACTAAGATTGGGTTGCAGAATAACTATATAATTGATCAAAAAGAGAGGTTTTTTTCTAAGACACTGATAAAAGATGCACGTAGGCAAGCATGAAAACTCTGATCAGAGTAGTCACATTGCTAAATATGTTTCAAGTGAGCATAATCATTTTTGGAGCCGCATTCATGCTCACTAGTGATGTGTGTTTTAAGGGGAAAGTACAGACCAGGCATTTTTCTAAAGGAAAAAGGCATTTATAATTTCCTTATTGCAGATGTGCAAAAAGACTCCCCCATCTGCTGCTGGGAAAACCAGTTCCTGTCCATAAGCATTAAAGCACATCCTAATTTTTAGAAAACATTTGTTAGGCAAAACAGGTTATTTTTTAAGATGCTTATTTATTTATTTATTTATTTATTTTGTAATTGGAGTCTTTCTATTGATGCCAGCTGCTTTAGTTATACATATCTTCTGGGAGGTGGTATTTGTCAGTGAGTCCCATGTGGGTGTCCCCTTGGCTATCTCTCATAACTGCCCTTCTATAAATCACAGCATATTTAAAAAGAGGGGGATAACATTGACATTTGAACTAATCCCCACATCAAAGAGAGCAACTCTCCCTCCTCTAAGCATCCACTCCCCTCTTTTGCTGGGAAAAGTCTAATGCCTAGAAGGTGATTTGCAGAAAACTTCATCCCAGTTGTTAGGAAACTTGTAGTGCTGCAGAAGAAACCTGGGAATCAGGGCAACCACAATAGCTAGCCTGSGGCTTTCAGCATTTGGCAATTCAGGAGAAAAAAAAATTGGCTTGTTGCAGCAAACTCATGTTATGTGTTGATTATATGGCAGGATCAGCATGTATATAGACAGATGTAAACGTGACTAGTAATGCAGGTCTGCATGGGCACACATGTATCTGCATTTGTCTACAAGCAGTCGTATAAGCACAGGAGTACCTGTTCTCATGCACATGCACACACACAAATATCTATCCACTTATATCTATTTTGAGCAAGGAGGGCCAACAGGAAATACGTATGAAAAACATAAGCACATATGGGCATACAACTGTGCATCCAGTGTTTTAGACATGGAGTACTCTATCTGTAGCACATGCTCTCTTTAAATATTCATTTTTGCCTTGGGCCTATGTTTGAGCTATTGGTTAAAATATTATGAATACATGGACTAAGTGAATACATCTATATAAGACAAGATTAAGACATATACTCACTCATGTCCTTACCTCTGCAAATGCTCACTGTGCACTGGCTAAGCATACCAGATACTTTCAAATAATTTATGGTCTTTGGAATGCAACTGAAGGGAGGAAGAAAAGATCTCTCTGGCTAGATAACTCTCTTTTTTCAAATCAATTTCCAGTCTATGGCTGTGCTAGGCACAGTTTATTGCTTCAGCAATACAAACACAAGCATACAGAGCATGGGCAAAAACCATACCAGCAGCTCTGTACTTCAGGTCAGTAAGGAAAAATACCCACCCTACATCAAATGAGCTATAGTAATCAAAAATGCATTTCTATGGGTATATAAATGCATGTAGACTAGATACCTGCACCAGTACCGCTGCTTCTGGTTGATGATCACAGGTCTGCTTGCTGCTCTCCTCGCCGGCTGGCTCCACTCTGGGGGCAGGGGGCCCTGGGGTCTGCCAGCCACCCCCAGCCCAAGCCCCCAGGACCCCAGTGCTCACCGGTGCTACTGCTGAAAAAGCACATGAGCACTGCTCCCAGCGCAAGCCTGGTGGGGCCTCAAAAGGAACTGGAGCGGGGARCTGAACTGGCTTTAGAGAGCTTCCTTTGCGTGGACGTTGGGTTAATGGCAATCCAGTGCTGTTCCCAACACACCTCACTGGGACTGCACAGGAGCAAGCTCCGGGGTGGAAACAGGCAGCCAGGGGCAGGAAGACACCAAGAAAGCACCGTTTGGTGGCAAGTGCTGGCTGCAAATGTTCAGCAAAGTACAGCCTGAGGAGCAAGTCAGTGACAGGCAGGCCTGGGAGTCCTGCGTCTCCCACTCAGCCCACACAGAGGACACATCGGGTGCGCGGAGGAAAGGCAGAGACCAAAGTTTTTGTGATTCCAGTTACACATTCCCTCCACGTACATATACAACACTGTGTGTGTCTGTGCCTGTCCTCTGCTCGCTGTCAAGTGGAGAGGATGTGAAGAAACCCTGGCGTGGGTGCACCTTCACCTCCAGCACATGGAAAAACAAACAGCTGTTCTCCTGTTTGTTGATTTAGCACAGGGTGCTCCTTCCATTACAAAACCATTTCCCTGCAGGCAACAGGCTAAAACCTATTTGCTTATTATTCTGCAAAAGAAAATGAGGGTTTCAGGATCAGCGCAATCTTCAAGCATCTATTCTGTTGATAGACACAGAGAATGAAAGGAGAGAGCCCTTCCAGGCACCTCTTGGCAAATGTTTCAGCTCTATGGCATGTTGCCTTGCTGTGCATGACTTTCTATGTTTTCTAACTCAGAAACACATCCCGCCTATATATGTTTCTCCTTCTCCTCTTCTTTAAAAATAAATCTGGGAGAGCTTTGCGCTTAGGAAGTTAATCATGAGCTTCATCACAGATATTTATATAGAAATGGCTCTGACCACTGAACACTAGATTCAGAGTCACAGTTTGCAGAGTCGCTCTGCATCTATAATTTTCAGAGCCAAAGCCTCAGACATGAACACTCCTGAACTTGGGGGAGTTTCACTGTGGTTCTCAGTTTGATGGCTGTCCCGTCTCTCACTTAGAATAGGGTAAACACCAGGCCAACTTTTTGGATGGGCATGGTAGAGTTGGACTCTGGGTGTGAGCTATATCCCTATTAGAAGCAAATACATAGGGGAGGTACTTGGACAAGTCTCTGCTAGTCTATTTTTATCTGTGAAGTATATCAGGTGGCAGTTCCTGTTGCCAACTGGAACAAGACTGGATGAAAACTGCAAGAAGAGCAGCAAAGCTTATATAGAGCTAGTACCAGTTTTGGTGCTCAGCTAAAATAGCTCTCTCTACTTGAGTCCAAAGCTCTTTGTGTGTGACAACCCCTCCACAAATTAAACTACTCTCAGCACCATCTTTGTCAGTTAAAATCACCACTCCTCCAGCTAGTCTTTTAGATTGCCAAAACCACCACTCATCTGGCTATTTTTTTTAGATGGCTGGTGCTTTAGCCTCGTCCCAAGTCCAAATCAACTGTCTTAAAAAAGAATGAATTTACATTGGGGGGGGGGGGTGAGGATACCCCAGAGAATGTCAAAGGAAAAGCATCTCAAAAAGAGCTGCTAGTATTGGATATGTGGCTTGTCCTTTCAGCTGCTTTGGGCAATGTCCTTGCAGCACAGGAAAAGCTCTAAAGAATTTAGTTAATCTGTTGTTAAACACAGCTTGTGATGGGAGACAAGTCTTTCACCAGYCAGGCAGAGAACTAAGTGCATCTGTAATTGGTATCAGTTCCTTTGCTGTTTCCCAGCATTTCATATCCAAAATAAATTCATAGATTTACAACTTGGCTGTCTCCGGCATTTACTTCTTCTCAGCTGCACGGAAACATTTCCCTGTTTCTGTGACCAGAATTGCATCCACTCCCAAAAGGGAGCTGCCAGAGCAGAGAGCTCCTGAAGGCTGTCTGGGCTAGAAATCTCTTTGTGTTGCTTAGCTATACAAGACGCTTCAGAGAAACACGGAAGTACCTCGTGGTGCATTAGTATCGGCCAATCTGCTGCCCACCTGATTTCAGATAGTTAGGAGATCAGCTGGAGTCCTGAAGGGAGAACTTCAGTATGACTTTTAGATAGAAGTCTAAACATATGTATATAAGTCTAATCTGAACTACACTTACAGTATACTTATATATACACTTGTAGTATAGTTCATAGATATTTATATACATACACACACACACACACACACACACATACACACACACTTATACTATAACTCAGACTGAGATTTAGGGCCTCCATGACTTCCCAAGGAAATGCACTCCATAGCCTCAGTACTCACCATGACTGAGACTCTGAACATCAACTAGAAATGCCGCATAGTCTGTATGCATACTAGCCTAGGTATCATGACAGGCACATCAGAAATACCTATGGCATTGGGAAAATAACAGTAACAAGAATTCTATTGATTATAGATTATTGTTATAGGAAATACAGAGCAGTGTAATTTAGCAAAATGTAATTATGTAAGTTTGAACTAAGGCAAGACATAAGGAATAACACTCTTTGTCAGACAGCCTGAAAGATTATGAGTTGTGAGGACCTCAGATGGACGTAACATGACAATTCCTATCAGAGCTGTTTTTCCCCTTTCTGAATCAGCTGGGAATGTTATTTAGTACTAACAATGAGGGATGACAGCTATGAGATCACCATAGCATACTCAGGGCCCCCCCCCCACAACTAATCTTTTTTATACTTATGAGAGCTGATGAGTGTAACCCCAATGACCATGACCATAATGTCCTGTTTAGGATTGCATGGTATGTGCTTTGATTGGAACAGCTTACTGTTTTTTTCTTTGGCAGTAGAGGGAGTGTGTATGTGTATCTATCTATCTATCTATCTATCGATCTATCTATCTATAATCTTTTTTTCTGGGGGGGGGGGAGGACATCTTCACCTGATGAAAATTTCCCATTCTGTGAACTGTGGTTTTATTGCCTTCCTTCCCATTGCTTTTCCGCTTAGCACACTGGAAGTATATTCAAAGGGTTAATTCCCTTCTCAGTGACTCATTTCTAAGGTTTTCCAAGCAGGATTCAGTATTAGAGTGTCAGTGGCTGCCACAAGAAGTGTTTAAATGTCCCTGCACGTAATAAAGAACGAAGCACTGATTCTGGGCAGCAGCATTGGGAACGTCAGGGTTTGTTTAACATTCTCTGTGTGTCTTCCTAAAAAGTCAGTGTGCATCCCTACAGTTTTATGGACTGTCTGAGCATTACTGTGCCACTTGCTCAGCTTTTGTTTCAGTGCACGAAGAGTATTGTCCTGGGAACGGGTACCTTCGTTTTTAGGTTTAATGACAGTCTGTGTCACCATAATTTCATTTTAAATTATCTACCATTGACTCTTTCATAAGTGAATCCAACACACATGCATTTTGTCCATAACAAATTTGACTGTCTGGAGAAACAAAGGTGGATAATTAAGCTAGCAGCAGTTTATCAGGATGGGGCCTAGGCATGGCCTAAAACCTCAACAAGCCAGTGCCTAAATTTCTGGATACTTACCAAAAACAAATCTTCAACTTGGTGTAGCTTGCCCATTCTGGATAGTCTGGCTCTTGGAGTCCCAAGGTGGGCTGCTGGGCTTCGCCACGAGAAGTCAGCACCTCATTACGAGACTGAGGAACGCTGAATAAGCAGACACCACTCTGGGGCGATGAGCCATTCCAAAGCAAATGCATAATTCAGCAAGATTATGGCTAAATATGGGAGATAAATGTATCTTCAGCCAATGCATGGGATCCCAGAGTCTTTTGTACTTTGAAATACTGTTAATTAATATTTATCAGATACAAAGTGCAATACTAGCTACTTCATATAGCATGCCTTTAAGCATTGTACTGTTATTCTTTTTTAAGCACACGTTACAACCAGGGAAACTGAGGCAGATTACTGCAAGTGTCATCAACAGCAAATCATCACTGAGCTGGAATCAAGTTTTTAAAATCCCTCTAGATTTTCAACTGTCCTGTGTACAGTGTAACATTGAGCTCATATATCAGAAGGCCAGGGACAGCTAGCTTACTAATGACTTCCTATACATTTGTGTGATTTAAGAAACAAAAGTAACCATTCAGCAATTTTTTTTCCAATGGCATCCTTGTTCCCGGCTCACATCGGTGCTTTTCAGACTCCTGCGGATGATCTCTTTCTCATTCCCGTGATGTGTTTTTGCACTGATTCTCACTCTCAGCGAGAAGGGGTTAGCCAAGACGGTCGGTTGCCCCTGGGGTGCCCAAGGGCCTCTGTCCCGGCGCAAGGCAGGCGTGCAGGACCCCTGTGCTGCCCCCAGCAGCACTCGCTCTGCCGCCCACGGGCAAAGCGGTTTGATCGCCCAGCAGAGCCGGCGACGGGGCAATTCCAGCGTGTTTGACAATATGGCACCACAAGACCACCGCGGCGGGCGCTTCCCAGTGATTTGGCTCCCAAGCCTGCAGTCCCTGGATAACTTCCATCCCAAATGTATGTCACATTTCCTTCCAATGAAAGCAAAATATTTACACTAATCCCAGGTCACCCAGAGGCCATGCCGCTATCGCAAGCTGGAAGCGGCTGCGATACTGTAAACCGAGGGGTGAGAGGGTGGAGAGGATTAACGGAGGCCTCCAAAGTAAATGCCTCCATGGGTTGGCGGTAGGCCCAGGGGAGGCTGGTGCCCGCAGGGCGAACTGACCTGCRGCAAGAGTGGGTGGGCGGCAGAGCCGAGCTCATGCCCCGGCTGGGGCTGGCGCTCTGCAGGCACAAAGAAAGCAAGCGGGGAAGCAGCAACGATGGGAAGAGTGATGCTGAGGGTGCGAGGGAGGAAGGCTTGGGCTCTCCAGAGGGTGAGGAAAAAATGACAGACTAAACGTGCACCCCCATCCTCCCCACAAGCCTGTGGCCAACGTAATGATACAGACAGCTAAATAGGATTTGGGTTGTTATGGAAGCCATCTAGATTTTTTCATAAAGCTGAGTGATCACTTGGCTAACCTATCCAGAGAGGATTTTCTGAGATGCCAGCCCCCCTTTCCTCCTACCTCCCATCCCAAAAAAGAAACGTCAGGGTTCAGATTATCTGGATGAGCCCAAACAGCACGTTAACATCCTTCAGAGGGGCACAGGGATTCAGTGAGATTTGCAAAGCCTGGACAGATCTGTCCAAACACCGCCACTGGCCCTTCTTCCCATCGGGCTTGTGCAGGACCAGGCAGCGTGGCACAGCCCTCAGCACGCTCCTGCCACGCTGCTAGCCAAACCAGTGCTTGTAGCCAGCACCTGAGGCTACGGCCACAGCAACATAACTTGTCTACCCGTTTTCAAGAAGCTTCTTAGAAATATATCTTCTGTTCTGCAAAAGTGTTTTGGGTACAATTACAGCTAGTTGGAAATTACTGGGTTAAATTTGCCCTGTGTAAGTACACTCAGTTCAGTGACTTATCCCATAAGCTTGAGCAACAGTATTCATAACCTCTGTGTGCCTGGCCACCTGAGAGAAAGGGTTGCAACTTCCCATTGTAGTGGCTTTGCACACAAAAGATCTTTCTGAAACAACTCTTCTCATCTCCTCACAGCCTGAATCTCTCCAATCGACTGCCAAAAATTTCCTCTTTATCTCATATTACACTGCTGATGAGCACACAAACCTCTGCTGCATACTACAACACATGCATAGGAGTCTCTGCATAAAGTACCAGGCAACTCCTGGCCAACCAGCTACCCATCAGATACCATGGACTTTGCTGCTGCTGCTGCTGTCCTACTCCCTTCCGCCCATTTTCCCAAAATGGTGACGTTGCTGGGTTTCATGTGCGACTGTGATGTGCTGCCATTGGGAATGCTCAGTCAGGCACTCATTTTGTATGCCTTGCATGGACTGTGCAGGACGCAAGGACACTGAGCTTGCCAGCTTTTGTGCTGGTTCATAAAATCTTCATTCACGTACTGAGATAGAAGCAAACTCCAGGCATGAAGATAGAGATCATCCCCATTCACTGTCCCAACTGATCAAATAAGCCTAGAAAGAGAAGCAGTTTGGTTTGAATGATCCCACAATCTCTTCTGCTTTTGTTATGCTGCTGCCAGTCTCCCCGCAATATTCATGTGAAAGTCTGTGAAGAAACTGAAATATTAGCAGCGCATTGTAGTTATTCTTGGCTGTCTACTGCAGAAGCAACTGCACTTTTTGCATCAAATCATTTTCCACTGGCACTTTTCATAATGATAATTACAGTGCTGATAGTGGTAGCTGAGACATCAGTATGGGGCCCAGCTGCTGAACAGAGTGGCATTTGGCCACTTTCTACCACTTGGGATATTTAGTTTTCCCCGGCTTTGCTAAGAAGTTGCCTTATGTTATTTACTAAGCTATTAGGTATACAAGGCATAACTATAAGGGGAGGGGATTTTTGTGTGGAAGGAAACAGAATGATTCAGCTTGTCTCATCAGCCTTATGAAACAAAACATCTAAACAACAGAATATGCTTTTGCTACCTAACTACTCATTTCCCTGCCTTTATTTTGCATACTTAGCCATAACCGCAGTACACTGGGACCCTGGAATCAGCGCAGCAAGCCACAGGAGGATCAGTCAAGTAAAGGGGAGTTTATGGAAGCATTGGATGACCTAATGACTCTATTATCATTTTCCTCATTGTGAGAAAGACCAGGAGCATGGTCAGAGGAAGGAAGGAGAGCAAGTTCTCCCCAGGCACCTGATTCCCACCTCTTGTAACAGCTCCTTCAGACAGCTGGCATGGGAAAGTTATATCAGGAATGCTGTTCCAGCTTTGGAGACTTGCTTCRCAGCCAATCCAGTATCTGGAACACAGACAAGTGATTGAATATTATTCACATAATCCCCTATTGAGTTGTGCTTGTTGTTTAAAGGGGTTCGTGGACAATTATTTTAGAACAGCCTTCAGGAACGTACTACCCTCCTTTCCTGGGGAACTTGAGTTGCAAAGTTGCAAAGTAAAGGTAGAGAAAAAGCAGTAATTTCAAGAAAACATACTCTAGGTTGAAGTTCCACCTGAGAGCACAGTATCAAATGCTATCTTACAGGTAAAAATATTTCCTGAATGTTGAACTTATGCGTTAAAAATAAAATAAAATCAGCACCCTTTTTCTCTCCAGAAAACTCAATTTTAAGGAAAATGCGAAAGCATTTCAAATGTTTTAAATTATGAAAATTCACAGTGTAGGTACCAGTCTGCCCCTCCTGATGAGGCCCCTGAGAAAAATCAGTGGTTAATCATTCTTAGCCATCCATAACAGTTCCATCTTATCAGTGACCACAAAAAGTAGAATGCCTTAGTCTCACTCACCCAGGGACTGGGCCAGCCCCAGCCTTCACTAAAAGTATACAGGGAATTGTTTTTAGCAAATTCCTGGCAAAACTAGTGGCACGCACAAGACAAATACTCTTCAGCCTCATTCTTAAAGGCCAGCTTAGAAAATCAGAAGCTTGTGTACTAGTGTTATGAAACCTCCTATTTAAATGTCATTAGACATAGAGCTAGCATGTGTACATATATACACTTTCCTCGTCTTCACTCATGTCATTATCATGTATGAAAAGAATAAAAGTTATGTTATTGTAGTTACATTTTTATGAAGCCAGTTGAAAGGCAGTGTGTTGTGTGTCATCTTTCCAGTACTCTAGCCACCTTCAAAAAAATGGGGAAGGGAGGGGGGAAGGCTACAGCTTGCTTTTTTAATAACATGCAAAACCTTTAAAGCTCAGGTTACAATAAGTATTTTTGCTCTAAACTCCAGCAATGACGCAAATAGCCTGAAGATTCTCCCTAGGACTTTAGTGGCAAACTCCCATAATGTCTGAAGTGTAATGATGAGGGGCATCTATGCCAGAAGAACCTGCTAGTTATAAAATACCAAAAAGTAGTACTTTTTAAATAACAAATTTTAAAATCTCCTATCTCAGAACCAATGGCAACAGCAAGCATCACCTCACCTCATTCTGGAAGTGCCTATGGATTGACACTTACTCCATTTCTTCTGCTCTTACAGCATCTGGGTCCTGCTTGATCACGGAGTCTATGCTGCTCTCTTACACATGCTGGTCTATGTAACAGGCTTGCTGTAGTGTGAGCTGGGCACTTGCCAAGTCTTTTCCCAAACACTGCAGCCAAAGAAAGTGCTTTATGGGGCACTGGACTGGGCCGTTCTTGGGTCTGACCCGGTATGGCTGTTCATATAAGCCCAATATAAGAAAGCTCTAGTAATGCGCTTGCAAAGGAGCTGAATTCTTGCCAAAGACCATGAAAAATGCAACTCCCAAGGAAATGCAAGAACATACAATGTGTGATAAACCCAAAATAACACTGCTGAAGGTGTCAAGAGTTTTGCCACTGAGGCAAAATTCAAAAGGGAGTGCAATCAGGCCTTATGTAGCCTGTCTTTGGCCATGCTGCAACGGCTTAATGAAGCAAGTTCCAATAAATAGAGAAACTGAATATGTCAACGTGAAGGGGCCATCCTCTTCACAGCCCCTAAACTCTCCTCAAAACGGCAGTACTTCCTTTTTCCAAAGCTATATACAACATGGTGGTTTGGTGCCCCCCTAGAAATAAAAAAGGTCCATTCTTCCTCACTTTTTGCTTTCAGTGAAAATATATAGGATGAGAAACCATGTGGGTACACTTTGGCATGAACTCCGATAAGGACACAGATGGTGTGTCTGAATGAGTGGACCACAGAGATCTCTGTGTAGGTAAGAGCATTTACCGCATGTGGTGTTGGGAAGTGCGTGTGTGATTTCAGGTAAAACCCACAAGACTGGCAGTAAGATGATAGGATGAAAAGATCCCTTCTGGTGTGTCAGGTAGGCAGATTCGGCCCTGTTGTAAGTATTTTGCACCTTACACCAAACTGTGCACTGGCCACAGGGTTTAACATGTCTTCTATAAAATCAGCTTCAGCAGAGCTCCTTTGTCTCAATGCTGGCTRCTAGAAGCATACTTGCAGAAATCACACAAAAGATTGTGTGGGTCACTTCCCCCACGTTGAGAAATAAATTAAGGCCAAGTTAGGTGAGCTGCATATGAAAAGGAAACTAAGGGCATAAAGGGCAAAAGGATAATGGATTCTTAAACTGACTTCAGCTTTAATATTCTGAGGTTGCTTAAGGAGAAGTCAACAGGAGGTTTGCCACTGACATCAGTGAAACACCATTTTAAACCCTTCATTTGAGAACAATTGTCTTTTTGAAAACATTAACTGAAGAAATTAATTCACTTAAAATCAGCAAAATCCCATAATATTTTGTTTTATGTGCGGTCTTTCTCCTGTACTATTCCCGCATAGGGACAATATATTTTTGACAGGCAAATTTTTTAATTTTTGTGCTTTTCCATTATCGGCTGGCTTCTTAAAGACATCTCATTCTTGATAGACATCAAGTTACTAGCATGGTAATTGCTAGCTCAATAAAAACAACAAACTTCCTCCCTTTTCTTCTCTGTCTGTTCTGTAAGGATTCTAGAAATCTCCAGTGCCTTGATGGCTAGCCCCTTGCTCTAACTGATGCTAGCTGCCCCCCCAAAAGCCTTTGCCTATTTTTTTCTTGTTAGCTCTGTACAAGGATTTTGCCCATACTCCTCTTTAGACTCCTGAATCATTTTTAGTTCTTCCCAATCATTTTGTTCCCTCTGCTCCTGTGATTTACATTAAGTTGGAAGGCTGCAGATGGGGACGAGAGTCCCCCGAACTTTCACTTCGGCCGTTTTTGCTGCCTGTGGGGATGCCGCTGCTCTCTGATGAGGGGATGGGAGTTCTCAGTAACACTGTGAAGGACATTCTCCAAAGTTGACCTGGACCAGGAAATAGAGTGATTCCCTCGGAGAGATTTCTCTTTACAAGACTGTAGGCCCAGTTTTCGTCCAGGTTTCCTGCAGCCTGATGGTTCATGAATACTTATAAACTGTTGGTTATATACAAAAATGGACTTTTTCTGAAGCTTAGGTGACGTTTACTGTTTAACTCTCCTCCTTACCTCCTGAGTGGGAAAAAAAAAAAAGTCCATGCCAAAGTTTTGGCACCTCTGCCCTTATGATTGACACTTTCCCCCCACTGCTGGGTAAAGACCTCTGCAAGYGGGAATTCCTTCTCCTGAATTAATTAACTCCTGTATTGTTATTGCCTTTGATCTACTGCCATAGGAACAGGAGCGAGCACTGGAAAACCTCCATTTGTGTGCATTTCTTATGCAAATAGCTCTGGACAGAATATTAAAGAGATCATTTAGTAGATGGTGGGCAGATACATTCCCTTCCCCAAAACTGCCCTTGAGACTCATGCTCACTGTGGAAACTGCATGGGGCTGGTTACAGACCTCTAGTGGCTCTGTTTATATAGCCTGTCTAACTTCCTAATTGCTCACCAGTACAGTATTTTGGAAAGTTGTACAGAGATTTCCCATAAGGATTACAACATGGTGTCATTTCATCTCCTCTGCATTTCCTATCCTGTTGTCTGTTTGTTTTATTTTCCTCACCATAACATCTGTCCCACATCTCTGAGAGATTTCACAATTGCAAACCCGCTATAAATTATGACATGGAGTTAACGGACTTCAGTGTTTGCTCTCCACTATTTTTTCCACAGGACATTGGGTTAGCCACCCCTTTTAAATGGGCCTTCTCTTTTCTTTTTTTTTTTTTTTTCCTTCTTATTTATAAACTGTTTGCAAAAGCTGTCTTTGGAAATTGAAAAAAAGAGTATTTCTGTCCTTCCTGCTTGTGCCCTTTTTCACTTATCATCCTTTGAATTCGTGGTGAAACACAAACTTCTTTAAATGCTTACAGATAAAAAAAAAGAATCCCTAGCCAGCTCCATCCCTAATGGCCTACAGGGGCTCCAGATAAAGACCAATTGCTCACATGTCTATTCCCCAGTGTCCCAAAGGAGCCTGTGGTGGCTTTAGCACTGCAAGCACCAGCCTGCGTCACTCGTGTCAAGGCTGCGGGCTGACCCGGCCTGTGGTTCCCACCAAAATGGAAGCAAGCAGAGGCTTGAACTGCATAGATCTGGAGGGCCAGCTCTTCTTGGCTCTGTAGGAGACTGGTTAGCATATGACCTTAGGAATAATCAGTGTGACAGACTTTCAGTGTTATGAACTGTTTAATACTGATTAATGTCTTC
This sequence comes from Apteryx rowi, assembly GCF_003343035.1. Taxonomy (NCBI): domain Eukaryota; kingdom Metazoa; phylum Chordata; class Aves; order Apterygiformes; family Apterygidae; genus Apteryx; species Apteryx rowi. The sequence goes on along the minus strand of NW_020448008.1, from coordinate 1,325,887 downwards.
AAGGCTAGCACCATGTATCACCACAATAGCAAGGACCAGAGAGATTTAAATATAAAATAAACCATGCAGCACTGTATTTTCACAAAGAAGGATGTCTTTTAGTCTTCTGTGATTTCACCTGCTGCTGAAACCATTTTCCTCCAGACCAGAAAGCAGTGTATATAGCTCCTGCAGGAGTCTTCTTCATGGCTCTCACTCATAAATGGGAGCATTACAAGTGCTCCACAATTTAAAGCTTAGTTTCCTTCAGCTGTTTGGATAGAATCATAGATTTATATGGCTGGAAGGGACCTCAAAAGATCGGTTAGTCCAGACTCATGTCCCAAGGCAGGATCATTACGCTTATGTCATCCTGGACAAACGTTTGTCTAACCTCTTCCTAAACACAGAATGGCGATTCCACAGCCCCTCAGATACTCCTGTGTGTACTCAGATACTCCTGACTGCTTTATTTCTTCTAATACCCAACTAATCTCTTTTCTTGTAATCTAAGCTCATTACTTGTCCTATCCAGTGTGGACATGGAGAACAATTTATTCCTCTTCCCAGCCACCTTTGACTTTTTTGAAGGTAACTACCATATCTCCTCCAGCCTTCTCCAGGCTAAAGAAGCCAGTCTGTTCATTCTTCCCTCCTAGGTCTGTTTTTCAAGACTTCTGATTATTCTCATTGCCCTCCTCTGGGCTCTTTCTTGAGTGCAGGGCCCACAGCTGCATAAACAGAATTAACTGTTCCTGCCCATATGTAGAAACTAACACCTGCCCTTACTGAAATCAATCCGTTTTTAAGTCCATTTCTCTAAGGATTTTTTTAATAGTAATTTTATATATCAGAATGTTCCTAGTTCCCCTCTAGCTTCATGGTAGTTCAGAATTTGATAATCTCTATTCCATTGCTCAAGTCGTTTGTAATCATCTCAAATCACACTGAGCCAGTATAGATTCCCAAGCAACTCTTCTCAATCTATCTTTCACTTTTCAAAGAGTGATTAATAATAATTTTCTCTGTGATATTCCAGTCAATATTGCCTCATCCTAGAGTAGCTCCATCTAGTCCAGGTTCCCTTAACTTGCCCAGCAATATCATGCTACACTGTGTCAAAAGCCTCACCACAGTCAAAACATAGGACAACTACTGCTTCTGCCTTATCAACAAGGTTTGTTACTCTCCTGAAAGGAAATTTGATCCGTTTTACACAATTTGTTTTTGACAAATCTATGTTGGCCATTATTCATCTCTTTGTTTTGTTTTAGGTGCTTACAAAAAGTTTGATTGTTTGTTCCAATATTTTTCCGGGAATTGAAGTTAAACAGAACAATCTGTAATCCCTGGCTCCTCCTCTTTTCCCTTTTAAAGACAGGAACTACGTCTGCAGTTTTCCAAGAGCATTCTCCGGGCTCCGTAACATCCCAGAAGCCTAGAGGCTGTGGCTAGAGCTTTTGAGATTAAATAACTGGCTGGAGTAATTACTCAGGATGAAATTCATCAGGCCCAAGAGCCTTGAAAAAATAAGTCACTGAAGTATCTTCTAACCTAGTTTCTTTTCTAGTTTTGTGATGTCCCCGTTCTGTCACTGACATTGATTGCAATATACATCTGAAGTGACAACAGATGCAAGAAAAGTAGGAAACCCTTTGGGGTTCTAGCCCTGATCCATCGATAACCTTTTTTCGCTGCTGGGCAGCACATTTTCACTTGCCTGGCTCTTCCCCTTACTGCTAAAATAGTGATGGAGCTGTAACCTAAAATGATCCCATTTCGTTGCTTGGCCTTTGTGATTTTGTCCTCACATATTTAACTTTCAGCTTCTGCATGCTTTTCTTCTGGAGGCCAAGGTCAAAGAAGAGCTCGTGATTTACCCAGGTTGATCCACTATTACATTTCCTATGAACTTTGTGGTTTTTGGATAGCCTGTGCTCTTTGCTGTTGTCTCCAAGATGTTTTCTACGTCACTGAAACTTTTCACTTGCCCAAAGCCCCAATGACATACTTCTAATTACTGAATAAGTGACTTTAATGGAATCACTGCTGGTTTATCTTGGCCTAGGGAAGAGCAGAAGCAAGAACTTGGTTTCCACCTCTTACTGGTTGTTAGGCTCCACTGGGGAACATTCAATCTCTGCTGGTCAGTTTTCATTGAACATACTGTCTTTACTGTGACTGATGTGCGCAACCACAAAATCTTCTAACCCAGATCTGAATTTTAGAGAGCCCCAAACTTAGAAATGTTTATATCCAGAATTATTAAGTTCATCTTAATTCCTAGTTAGAAAAACATCTTTTCTCTTTTGAGTACATTTTATTGCTGGATTCCCTCTCAGCTGGCCTTCCAAGCTGGAGGACAGAACAGACCAGGTTGATGGAGCAAGGAGCTTTTTTTTTTTTTTTTTTTTAAATGTATATGGAAAAACTCAATTCACAAGTAACATAATCATTCTAAACTCATGCCCACACAGAAATCCTAGCTTACCTTCCTTCACTGCATATTCTTCACGTCAATAAGGATAAACAAAAGTTCGCTGCTGCTTGAGGAAGCGGTAGCTGTAACAGCAACACTGTAAATACAGCAGTGCTATAATACTATAATGGTGCTCTTTCAAAAGAGCAGCATAAGCAGGCAAAAGGGGAAGGAGTTCAGACAGTCGTTCCGTTGTCCAAGAGGAAGTGAATTTCGGATAGTGCTTCGGTTCCCTTTAGCTATGATTCACCATAAACGAACAGCTAAAACATCAGTTGATAGTGAGGACATGCAGGCTGGGACTTCCAGAAGTGGCCACTGAAAGGAAAAAGCAGAGAAAACTGGCACCTTGCCTAGCTATGAGTCTCCTTCCTTCCCATTCTGCTGCTTTTGTTTTCAGGGCTCCTGCGCGTTTTGCGGTGTCAGCCAGTTGTCACAGATGATAGGACAGTGCTGCAGGTGTTGTAGCTGGAGCCTGAGACCCAGCCACCTACTGTGAGACCCTAGACTGAGACAAGTTCATGACTGCTAACTGCTGCTTAAACCAGAGGAGTGATCTAGATAATAACGCAAGTAACAAACACCTTGCTGATAAACTGCAGCATATGGAAATTTACACAGTATTTATAGATTGTTAGGGGTTAACACTAGAAAGAGCAAACCGTAATGGCTGTGATGGCCTGCTGTCTAACAGAGTTATTAGACAGCAATTCCTATACCAAACCCATCACTTCTGTTAAACTCTGAGTTTTCTTTTAGAAAAATATCCAATCTTGACATGAAGATTTCCGGTAGTAGAAAAATTACCTCTCCTTCTCAGTCTGGGCAAATTGCACCAATAGCAAAGTAGCCCTCTGTTTAGCCACTCTTGATGTGCCCTCTGGTCTGAATTTGCCTTGCTTTTAGCCATTGGATTTTGTTTTGTCTTGTCTTACTTCTTCCCTGTGTCAATACTTATAAACCATGTGTGACCCAAGTGACAAGAGGGTGAAGCAAAGAGGCACATTATGTACCAACTGCTAAAAAGCAAGTAAGCATGACAGAGGCATTGCCGGTTTTAACAGGGAATCATCAGAGACTGCTTGCGAAGAAACACGAGGAAAAAACAATACTTTCAAAATCATCTCTCTCCCTTCTTTCCTAGATGCAACAACCTGTCAATGCTGGCCAAGGGATGGGGGCATTAAACCCCCAAAACAACAGACAAGTTCACCACTGTGCTGTACACCGTGCCACTGTTAACACCAGGTACAAAGTGAGTTAAAAACAACATCAAACCAGATAGGAGTGTAGGGTAATGGATGAGATCTCTTCTGCCAGCGAAAGACAATGGACTATCTCTTCATCTCTTCTTTACAAATTTATATCACATTGAGCAAACAAAGCCTCACTGAACTTGCATTTGCCAACTCAGCATGAGACTCAGAATGAATGGAGATGGGTGGAGTGAATGAAAAAGCAGCATGCCACCATTTGCATGCCCACACACACATGAATATATGAGGACCAACATTAAGTAAAGGTCCCTAGCAAACGAAGTTTCTCCCTACCAATATGTCCTGCTATCTAAAGTGAGGAACACATTTGCCAATCTGGTAAAACACTCCTTTTGCAGATACAGATTTTATTAGCAAAAACTTCCTCTTTGCTAGCATGGCTCATTTCAGCTCATCTAGACAAAGTAAGGGACAACTGTGAAACCCTCTTATGTCTCCCCACCTTCCCAACACATATCATCATACCTCTGGCTAGAGTCATGCTGGCAGAAGTTTGTTGTGCAGATCTGGCTGATGACAGAAAGACTTGAGGAAGGAGTAATGAGGGTGGGGGATGTGCTAGATGCCAAACACCTGATCCCTCTTCAGAAGAAATCCCTCAGTCAAAAAGGATTGGCTTACAGCAGCCTGTAGAAGGATGGTTGGATACCTGAAAGAGATCAAAACAGTAAAGCTGTTCTCAGGCTGAGCTGTCATGTGGAAAATCCTGTGCTCCTCATACAACCATGGCCCCTGTTTGCTTCTATAGCTGGAGAGGAGGGGAAAATACTAGAGGTAGGAGAAGAGATTAATAAAAAGGATTTGCACATTTAAATGCTGACCTGATCTTTGGAAATAGCTGACTTTTACCCCTTCCGGTGTAAGTCAGCAGTGCATGTGCCTCACCTGCAGGGCAGGAGGGGAATTCTTGGCCAGAGGGAGGTATTAAGGTTGGGAGAAGGACCTCCATGCAAGGGAGGTTAACCTAATTATTTACAATAATGGATTCCTTTTTAATAAGAGCTATGAGGTGGCTTTTGTAGAAACAGCCTTTGTTTCCATAAACATGGGGCCCATGGAGGGAAGGAACCAGGGAAATCAACAAGAGTCTGTGGAAAGTTTCTAGCTGGGGCTGGCAGGGTTCTGCCGGGAATGTGCCGTGTGCCCTTGCTGCCCCCTCCCCTGCACCCAGCGCCTGGTGCTGAGCTGGGTGGTGGGACTGCATGGCAGTCCTGCCACCCCTTTCCTTTCCTGCAGGTAGGGAAGCCTTGCAGCAAAGTGAGGGCTCATCTCACAACTCCTATGAGCAAGAGCAGGCGAGGGACAGGTGCTCACTTCTGTTTTGTGATCCACTGTCCATCCAGACTCTGAAAATACAGCTCTGACAGCAACCTGGCTAATTTTCAGATAAAAAAAAGAATGCACTGTCAATTATTGCACTGGGTCACTGTTGATGCTGCCAGCAAGGGATTAAGCCCTACCCTGGTTTCTTCTGCTAAATGCAGACTTTCTAAGAAGCTTCCCTATGAGATTAGAGCCGCCTGCATTCTCTGGCTCTTCAGGATATCTATATGTACTGAAATATGTTATGGTGGGATCCTTGTTCTTCTGAGGTAGCAAATGCTGACCGCTGTCAGAGGAAAGACACTTGCCAGAGGTCCCAAGGAAAGAACTGTATGAAGTTGTGCTAGGCAGAACCCTGTTTAAACACATGAACCTTTTTGTATCATGTGCTCACTCTGATTTTATAATGGCTGATGCAGACCAAATAAGAAACACTGCTTCCAAGGCAAACATTTCATATTTGAATTCAGATCTGACCTCCACCTGCCCTGAGGTCCAAGCGGCCTACTTAACTTTTTACCTTGCTATTTCTTGGGAGACTGGATGTACTGAGAGGAGAAAATGGTAATGGGCTATAGGACCCCTCTTCTCAGGTTATATAAAGGCCTGCAGCCTACACTTCTGTCAAGAAGTACCCTTTGCTGAGGCTACAGCTTGCTTTAAAAATGTTTGAAGCTTTGATTTACAAAAATTCTCAGCAAAACAATTATACGTTTATTTCTATCAAACATTTTGTGAGGGAGTGATCCTGGTCCCCCACTTTGATAAAAGAGTACTCCATCATGGGGGTGGCAGGGGAAAGGGAGTGAAATAAGATAACTCTGCTCAGCTGGCCTCAATCTGATGAGCTCCTTTAGGCCTTATCACTCACCCCGTGCTTTCCCCCATTGTGAACTTTTCAGCCTCATCAAAAAGAGCTTTTTTTCTTTTTTTTTTTTAATCAGACTCTGTTTGATCAGCCCTTTCCCCTTTCTCTCCACAATCCCCTACATCACGCTGGAACTAGTACCACTGGAGCATGTCRCCATGCCCTAGCAACAGAGAGATTAAGGGAATGGCTAGCTCTGGAGGACGTGCTGGCTAGGACTTACTAATTAACTGCAGTGAAAGAAATGAATGAGAACAGCCCTTTCTTTCAGGCAGAGAAGGCACTAGAGGTGGATGAAGGAGTTCAGCAAAAGGAAGATTTCTCTCCCCCATAACATGTGCCAAAACTCTGACCTAGCCTTTCCTAATAAGATTTTGTGTACATACAGAGTTTGTGGTGATGGGAAAGGCTGACCACTGTCAAGCCTGATACAGGAAAATACACCTGGGACCCAAGTCCCACCACTCTGCCTCTGTCTTGAATCTTGATGTCTCAAATCGTCAGGACCCCACTGCATCAGGTGCTGGTCCCTCAGCAGACACCCATCTACATGCAGCCTCATGGTATGGGCATGCTCCAGGCTATGTTTCAGAGACAGGACTGTGGCATCACAGTCCCTTGGGAACAGCACTGTGTGTGCTGCTGCTGTAGTGCTCTAGGGCATCAGGCACCAGTGGGTGATTAGTTGGTCTGCTAGTAGACTGCATTTGGCACCTGGGCTTCTGAAATGATGGGACATGGGATGGTGGCAGCACCAGGCTGTGAGGTTGTGAAATGCAGGTACTGCCTCTGGAGAGCGTGAGGAAGCAGAGTGAGAAAGTAAATTACAGCTCAGATCTGACAGATCTGTAAATCTGCTGCAGATACAAGAGTCTAGTATGGGGAGAGGAGCTGGATTTTCCACAGCTTATTAGATTGCAAGGATTTGTAATGAGACACAAGCAGTCCTCCTGGTCTATTCAAATTTTGGCATCTTTCTGGAGTCAACTTTTACCAGCCGTACTAGATAATGATGGACTAGTTTCTGCAAGTTCCTTTTCTTACCAAGTCGCCATTAGATCCTGTCCCTTTTTTGGTCACCCTTGGCCTCTGCTGGTAAATCCCTTCTGAATTTTGAAATCCTTGTGACATCTCTCTTTTTTTCTAACCATTACTTTTTGTTCTTGCTGCTTCTGCACTTTCTGATTTGGACTGGAACTGGAAGTGAAACTGCTGAAATTCCACAAGAGAAGCACTTGTGATATTTCTGGCCTGATCAGGAAGTACCAGATATGTTGACAGAAAGCAACTTCTTGTAATTCTCCAGCCCATTTTGCTAATGCAAAAGGCTTAGCTAAACTGGGTGTGTTTTAAAAATGTTCAAACTTGGAGTTTTATCCAAACTGAACAGACATTTCTTCAAATGAACTCTGGGATGGGGCTTTCCTCATGCCCCACACTGAAGTTAGGCCAGAATGCAGATAGTAGCACTGCTTTTGGGGCATCCATGAGCAGCACAGGAAAGAGGAAGCTGGGGACACCCTTCTGTGGAGTGGCTACAGAGTTAGGTTCCAGTTTTGGTCTGTTCTCCATTTTGCTCTGTGAATCTTCCATGCTCTTCTACAGAGTGGCACAACTGTGACAGCTCAGTCACTTCCAGAGAAAGCAATATCCGTGGTGTGCAGAACTTCTCTGGAGGAAGAGAGTCTGGAGCCCAGGACCTTTATTTCCTGGGCAACTGCAGTAAATGCCAGCCCACCATTCAGAAAGCAGCTGTAGAGGCCACATCCCACACAGATGCCTTCCCATCGTTTGGCATGCTGAGCCCAGAAGGGCTGGAGGCATCCACGGGCATCCGCGGGTGCAGACGCAGCCTGGGGCACAGCCCCTCCAGCTGGTGGGGATACGTGCTGGTGTGCTCAACATATAGGAGCTGTGAGTCATGAGGTGTCTGTRCCTCTCCACAGGGAGCTCAGCTGCTGGCGTGTGCTCTGAATCATCCCAGCAGCCTCTGTACCTAGGGTTCTTTTTTTTTTTTTTTTTAGGCCTTCTTCTGCCCTCATGCGATGTCTGAAGCAGGTAGTCTGGACATTGCCACAAACAACTTGCTTGACCATAGACCAGGCAGGCTGATTCATGGTCTTTGTCAGATCCACTAGATTGCTGCTCTTCCTTTTACAAGCACCAGAAAATACAGTGTAGGGTACAGCGTGTTACTGACTTGGGGAAGGACGAGATGACTAATTAGCTCTTTCTCAACTTTGCTGTTAGTGATATGTGAGCCTCCCCAAATACATCATAGTCAACAACATTGAGAACATTTCTGAAATAAAATACCACTAATAAGGAATCTAAAATGCTGCACCTCACTCTGAAAATGTGTTTTTTTCTCTGAAAAGAGACTACGGAAAAATGGTACTGTCTTACAAAACAGCTCCTTCTGCATATTAAGCCTTGGATCTACTGGTATTAGAGACAAAGTCATATTTTATTGCTTTTTATTTCTTTTAGCCCTGCAGCACAAAAACAGATGAACCATATAATGAACTGCAGAATCTTCTCTTTCTTGAGCACCAGAACTGATTTTTCTTTTTTTACTATATACCTTATCAGCCCTAATTTTGCTAACACACTGTGAGCCATACATAGAATTTTGTAGCTTCATAAAGCTTGCATCTACTGTTTTCCAGAATAATCTCTATGGACTTTAATTAAATTTGTGTGGCATGCTGTTGATTTCATCCTCTTAAATTTTGTGATACCTTGCCTTATGTGTTTGTATAGAATCATTTTTCAGAGAAGTCCTACGCTTGAAAAGTGCTACTAATTGTAATGGCCTGATGTCTGTGAAGAATTCCAGAATTGTAGATTCCCAGTAGAAACAGAAAAGGCTTAAGTGACTTGCTGCAGAGATTATTTCATGGAAGTTCCAACTCATCAGATCTCAAACGCTGAGAAGAAACATGAGACAGTAATCCCTTAGAGAACGTACTGAATAATTCAAGGCTAGTAAAAAAACAACTTTAAAATATTTTGTTTTAACAGTTTGGCCTTTCTTAAAATAGCTTGGAGGAGCAGGGTTTCTGGCTGCTTTCCGGAAAGTCCTTGTTATGATATTTGATGAACCCTAGGGATCATTACACTATAAATATGCATCGTGTTTATATAGATGCATTGGGAAATCTATTACAGTGCTAGGGGTTAAAAGTCATTTCCATGGCTTCCCAACCAAGATAAACTCATCCACTCATTCACACCCTAGAGGTGAATAGTATTTAAACCTCTGTTTGTATAAAGAAGGCAGTCAGACTTTCCAGCACCTGAAAAATGGGCAGGCTTATCTGTTATTTATCTCCCATGATTGTCTTTTATATGTAAATTTATCTGCAGTAGCAGTAATCGATAAACAATGTTCACTCTCTGTCTTAGCCTGCTACTCACTACATGTCAATCTCTTTTCCACTTGCAGCCAGCAACCTTGCACCTGGAAGGAAAATTGAGCTCAGAGCTCACTCTCATCTCTGAGAGGGAAAAGAAGCCAAGAGCACCAGCCATCAGAAGTTTTTCTGGAGGAAACTCGTTAGGTTGCTTCCTCTCAGACCACTGGGACCTGCCAGCAAGGGCTGGACAAAAGTAGTCAAGTGGTTCCAGACAGCATATGCAACACTTAGTTAAGCCAAACTAATGCCCAGCTAATAGAGTATCCTATTACTATCTGAATTAAGCAGGGTATTTTTAACACACATATATGTATACACACACACATATCTGAGATAACTCTACTATGTTTTCTCAAAAAAGGACTGTGGGCTGAGACCAAATGTGGAAAACTTTACCCAAAATAGAAAAATATTGGAGAAAAAAAGTAACAAAAAGCCCCTTTAATCTCACTTGTAGTGACAGTGGCTGCTATTGCTGTGATACACACACACACGCACATGCACACGCACACGCACGTGCAACAGGAATACTCCCACAGGCACCCTGATCAGTTAGCAAAAAGAGAGACCTCTGGAGAGAAACCCAGCAGCCCACAAGCCTGAAAAACGGAACTTCAGACAAGACCTGAATGATGTCGTATCAATCTGCTCAAATGAACAGGCGCAAAATCTAATTGCTAATCTTGGGTTTTGGTCAGGACACCAAGGCTAACTAACAACCCTATTCTTGTGAAGACACTGTTGATTTTCAGCCATTACAAGCACTCAGGCCATCTCATTTAATAGATGTAACGTGTAATACGATAGTTACAAACTTCAGACTGCTTTCTTCCTTGACGAACAAGTTGCTTCTTGCTTCCACCTTCTCTGATTTGCTTGTAGCCCCCAGGCAAACTGGAATGTTTTTGCTTCAAAAAGGAGAACATTCCCTTACAGCATCAAAGAGACAGGCACAGTTTGTGGCTATTGCTTTATATATACACAGAGGTGCATTTCTTGCTAGCGGCTTCCAGAGTGGCCTGTGTGCCTACTTGCCCCTGCCTGCTCTGCTCATCAGCGCACAGAGGCAGAGGTGTGTACAGCCGTTAAACTAACATTACATCACCTGGGATACTGGAAGTCGGCTGCCTGGTTCCTCACATGGGGGGTGTGAGCCCTCAGCCAATCTCCTTGGGCATTACTTTTCTTTCTTCCTCATTTCATGTTATTTTTCTCTTTCAATAATTGCTTCCAAGAAGGGATTAGGTGTGATGGGTGTGGGGTGGATTGCACTGACACTGCTCTGTGAAGGAAAGGGATCTATCTGTAGGAAAGACATGGGTTGTTTATTAGCAGTTTGTATGACTCGAAAAAGCCCAAAGCAATACGCTGGACACCAGAAGCACAATGACTGCGCAAAATTATCCTGCACATAATGAAAGAACAAACCCAGCTTTAGACATTAAAATGGCTCATAGGACATTCCACATTTCCAATGGAAAGTTTTCTGAAATGTCAAGTACCCACATGGGATTAGAGTAATAATGATCCCCTACACTTCAGTATAAAAAATAGGGTGTAAAATCAAGTGGCTGATCAGTGGTCACAGTTATTACCACACTGAATCCTCAATGACTCTGTTCCATTCAACAAACAAAAATATTTTGAAGCAGGCCCTACACGAACAGGAATATAATGCTTCATCTTGGTTTTACCAGCAGAAGATATGGGTCGTCAACAAAATCAGCACCTTTTAGTCCAAGCGGTGTTGTGTGGAAGCTGCTTGTCCGAGTGGAGAAACGTGCTGAAGGACAGCCCCTGCCAGGCCCCGACTCTCCAGCTGTGCCTGGAGCCGGACTCCAGCTCGCCCGCTGAGAGCTGGGCAGTTCTGCAGGGCTCGCAGGAGGAAATAGCTGCAAAAATCTCCTTTTTATCACTGAGCCCAGCAGCTGTGCCTCCAAGTACACAAATCTGACCTATTTCACCAGTCACATGCACCAGTTTTACACCAGCGTGAATCCAGTGACGTCAGTGGGATTAGCCCATCCCTGTGTGAGATAAACCTCAGGCCCAAAGAACAGATTTACTGAGGAGAAAGATGCTCTCCTGACACATTTCATAGTCCAACCACATGTGTAGAAGACCAAACTCAGTTTTTGCTAAATGTTTGTTCATTTTATACCTCAACGTATTTGTCTTTTGGGAGCTCTTATTATCTCTCAGCACCAAGCCAAGATACTTTCTCTGACTGTTTGTCTGCGTTTACTGCCTCACTTATTGAGAGATCCCAGTCAATAAGCAATGGCGTTGCAACGGCTGGTGTAGCTGCATGACAGGAATAAGAGTTTAAGTGAGCTGGATTAAGGACCGTTGTCTGTGCAGCCTGGCCGCAGGGAGGGGTTGCTGGAGGCACCAGGGCAGCTCCCCCAGCGGCCAGCATGCCCCAGACAGCCCGCCTGTGCCTGGGGCTGCATGGCCCTCACCCCCTGTCCCGTACTGCTCTGTCCCCACAGGGCAATGCCAAGATCAGGGCTGGGGCGGGCTGTCTGGGGCCAAGAAATAAAGCACGCTGCAGCTCACAAGGGGCTGATCTACATGAATGTGTCTGGAGGTCTTTCTTGCGCTGGTATTCTTTTGTATTGCCTTTTCTTTTTTTGCTTCCTAATGGAATTCTTTTCTTTGTTTTCTCTGTTTTGGTTTCTTTTATTTGCTTTTCCTGCTTTTTTTAGTCCCAGGCCTTAGCCTTTTTTTCTCTGCTCACATCACTCTCTTTCCTTCTGACCCTCTAGATCCTTTTTGGCTTCTTTACCTCCCTCCCTCCCTGTCCCCACCTCTCCCTATACTTCCTCCCATTACCAAGGTCACATATGCCATTTCTCCCCCCTTTTAAGCTCTTTCTGTTCCCCAGTCTTCCATTTTCCCCTGCTTTAGTGTTTCCCTTTCATACTCTCTCTCCATTCAGCTCTCCCATTTGTCAGTGGGCATAAGGATGTTCAGATAGCCTTTTAGATAACTATTTTTGGAGCTGGGATGCTGGAAGCCAGGCCAGAAGAGTCTGGACCATGTTAAATAAAGCAGAATATGAGATTGGAAAGATGGCCAGAAGCAGAGGGAGTGTTTGTCGTAAGATCAGGGAGATAAAACCTTTTGTTTTAACAGATATTGCTGCCAACAGCAGTTGGGTCTGTTGCTGCCAGCAGATAGGTGTGCCACTGCACCTTGGCAGGTAAGGCAAAGGATTTTCATACCTCCTGCAGTGAGGGTTGGATAGGCTGTATAGGCAGTCTGAACCTAAAGCCATCATTGCTGTTGACTACCCCTTACCCCTACACTCTGCGATCAGTAAGATTGCAAAAGCAAGCTATATTTAGAAAACACCAGGTTTATGTTGCTGGTGAAACCTTATTCCAACCACTGCTGCGTACACGTTAACAGTCCTCTCTTGCCCAAGACCCCGCAGAGGCCGAGGCTTGTTGCAGCGCTCTGCCCCGGGAGGCAGGACGATGTCGGCACTGGGGAACAACCTCTCTGCCCTTACCCCTGCCTGCCGCACTGTCCGCCCTGCGCTTCAAATAAGGCAGGCATCTTGTAAAACAAGTAGTATGTGATCATGTAATTACAGACTGTGCCATAATGCATACTCACAAAAGAGCTGAATTAAACCCGAACAGGCAGTTACAAGCACTATTACATCATGAGACTAAGCTCTCCTTGGCTGGTCATGAAGGACCTCATCCTGTTCCCACTGAGGGCAGAAGACCATGCCTGTACTGACTTCAGTGGAAGCTGGATTGGGCTCTCACGGAGGCTAATTCATTGCTGTTAGCTGCTAGTTGAAGCTGTACCCTTAAACACATTAAACTTTTCATGCATAACTCATACACCACACTTAACACTTACACTTTCATTCAAGTAGAGGCTTTAGCCCCAGAGTCCTGTGGGTGTTGGAGTGTGAGGGGAGCTTGCTTTGCTGGGCTCCCTGTACCTGTTCAGCCTGTTAAGTCGCTAATCACCGTCGGTCGGCCAGCGGGTACCCACTGCTGAGCAAGAGGCAGGAGGTCTCCTCCTGCCCCACGGAGCCCGCAGCCTTGCCGGTGCAGACCGCAGTGAGCCAGTTAATTCTGTTTTCCCACCTCTGATGTGCRGGTGAGAAAAGGGCAGGGGAGGTCAGGCAGCTCTGGCTGCAGCCAGGTGCATGGCTGGGAGCAGCGGGGACACAGGCAGTGGGAATGTCCTGCCTTCGCCCCGGCCCCACCAACCGCTGTGCCCCAGCTGGCCAGAGGGACGGCCAGCCCCCCTTACAGCCCTCTTAAATAGGGTCTAGCCATAACGAGTCCGGCCTGCCGGGGGCTAGGGGGTGCAGGCCAACGAGGCACGTCTCCCACAAGCCCCGTGGCCAGCGGAGCCTGCTGAGCTAGTGCAGCCCTGCACTGTGGCCTTCAAGGTGCCTTCCAGTTGCACTCTTCTCCCTTTGCAAAAGAAGGCAAAAGTGAGTTTGACCCTGACTGAGTCTCCTCCCTTTGGCCCTGGGCCAGAGCCAGCTTTTCTCCTCCCGCATGGCCTCTGTACTGTCAGGAATCAACAAATCCTCACTGCCAATATGATGGCAGTGCCTCAAGGCCCCGGCCACAGCCAGCAGTGGGCAGATGCCCTGAGGAGGGCAGACGCCCCGAGGAGGGCTCTCCACAGGGTGGCGAGGGGAGGGAGCCTCGCCACTCCGCCCTGAGCCCCTCCGGCGCTTGGCAAGCCTGGACCGCCGTGCGCTGACCCATGCAGCCGCCCCCAGACCCTCCAGTGGCTGCCGCAGCCCCAGGCCCATGCGCACCTTGGCCCTTACGGGCATCGTGAGTGATGGGGGCAGCGGAGGTCACCCTGGCTGAGGTCCTGGAAATCGGGCAGAGGCTGGGGCTGAACGAGGCGTGCACAGTCTCAGCATCGTGTCGCAGGGCCGGTGCCGCGCTCCTCYGGGGTAAACGTCTGCTGCAGCATGGTTAATTTCCCAGAACAGACCTCCTTACCTTCACCTCTTCCCCAACCTACCTGGCTTTCTTTGCAAGACACTTGTCTAAATGTAGGTGTTTTTTTCCCTTTTTGTGTCTTTCATTTTAACCCCGAATTATGATTTTTAAAAAGGGCAGAATGCCTAATATCTAGAGGGGAGCCTCCAGTAGGCAATAATCTAAATGTGAGCAACTTTTTACATTTGAACTCCTCTTAACCTCAATGGTCCTGTTGTTTCTTCTAAATATTGCATGCATTTGCTGGAATTTACCTTCACAACAACCTCATAGGTGGCCTTTTTATCACCTCAGGAAACCTCTTACCATTTATGACATCTCTGCCCCCATGGTTTACAGTGTTACTGATTTTGGAGTTGTACACATCAAAGTGATGAAGACCTACCTCACTCTGGGGACAGAGCAGCACTGAAGCCCCAATAGAGGCACATGCAAAATGCCCGGCTCAATCACTACGCTGGAGAAACTAATTATTCCTCAATCTGACAAAGTGAGGATGCTTTTCCTGTTATTCCATCAAATGTTTTCCTGTGTTTAATTTAAACCGATCTGGTTTAACACTTTTCTCTTGTGTCACACAAAACAGCTCCATCACCTTCTTTCTGTTTATGCATGAGGGAATGGATGAGGTCATTTAACATTATTTTGAAGTTACTCTTCATACTGTGGTTTTGAAAGATGGACTTCAGTGCAGGATCTGCATTTCACACACAAAAAAGACAGGACAAGAGGGACAAATGAAAAACAAACACAAGAAACTGAAAGGAAAAAGAGTGGAAAGGGCAAAAGAGAAACTCAGATGAAAAACAAACAGAGCATATGTACACACATGCAGGCATACTCAGGCACACATGCTCTCGCACTCCCCCCCAGAGAAGCCTGATACTGAGGCAGTTGTTCAGCTGTTTCTAATACATAGCATAGAAAAACTCTAGCTGGAAAAACATTTTGTTTTAACAGTGAGTCATCCATGAGAAAAATGTGGGTGTAGCTTGCAGGGAAGGGGGCTGGGGGAGGCTTTATGAACTCCAGTTTTGCAACCCCCCCAAATAGGAAGATGCATGAAGTTGATCAAGACACAAAACGTGTCCCTCCCTCCCTCCCTTCCAGACATGACGGAGGGCAATCAAGTCCCATTAAGAGCCTGGTTGTGCCACTCAGGCCTAGGCCCCGTGCTGGATGTGTGCTGCCCTGGGGGGCCGGGAGAGCCGGCCGGCCGGCCAGAGGGACGCTCAGGGACCTGCCCCGGCTGGGCAGGCAGCGGGCGCCGCGGGCTCCCTGGCTCGGTGGGGACTGCCACGGCGGCAGCCTGCGGCAGCGCTGCCATGGCCTCGCTGGTGCCATCAGGGCCCGGGCAATGCCTGACACAAGGACTGGCCCGACCCGGCCTCTCCTCCGGAGCCAGGATATTTTCCACCACTTCCCTGCCCTAGTTTTTAATAGCAATCTAAATTGTCTGTGTTTGTGCTTGYGTTTTATCTAAGCAGCGTCAGCGGGTCTGCAGGACCCGGCTCTGCTGTGGGTTGCATGGCTTTACACCTGGAGTAATTCAGATCTGCTCTGGTGTCAGCGAGACCAGCGTGTGGCCCCCGGGCTTCTGGATTTCCTTCTAGCCCTTTAACCAGCACAAGTGCCAAATACCCAACTCGAGCTGTTGTCCCAGCACACATGTAGCAAGACTCTCCCAGGCTGGGAACTGCAAACATATTGTCAGGTTGTGAAATGCCCATTGATCCTGCCAGAGTGTAAACAGCATGGGAAGAGAGATGGTTATAGCTTAGGAGCGACAATCTGAGGATCAGGCTTTCTCTCTTCACTCTCCTGTAGTCTTTCTGTGGCAATTTAAATTCATATGTCCTGGTTTTCTCACCAATAAGCCAGAATGAATAACACTGACCAGTATTCACAGGAATAGCTGAACAATGTTCATGGGTGCTGCACAAAACAGCCCTGATGGTTAGCATTTTTGCGGTGGGCAAAACCCTTTGAGATTCAGAGTTACATTATTGTTAATTATTCCTTAGTGTGATTCAAGGGGGCACAGCCAAGAATAGCAGCAAAGTGAACAACAGAACACTTACCAGGAAATAAAACATAATGGTAAAATCTATTAGACTGTAGAATTGCCTTCTGGGGAAAAGGTAATGGTTCCATTCCTTAGGCTAATTAAAAAAAGAATGATATGCCCCATGAAATAATATTTTGTAGGCAACAATCCTTTTTCGATTCTTTAAAATGGACTAACTAGTTTAACAGGAGGATGGCTGAATTCTGTAACTCTGTTATACCAGTGTAACCATAGAGAAATGTTTTTTACCCTAATTATATTATTCCAGATATACACCAGCATTAGTGAGAGAGAATTTGTCTCTGAGTCTTTTCCGTCTGTTAAGTTCCATGGTTTATGATTCACTTTAAAAAAACAAGGGTGGTTGAAAAAAAAAAAGTTGTTTTCAGCTGTGTGGTGATGAAATACAGTAACTGAAAATGCTGTGGGTTTTGAGGTTGGATTTTGTGATTAAAATATTGTTAGGTTCAGGACAGGATTGGTTGGTAAAATGAGTTACAGTAAGACATTGTGCTTTCACCTCTAGAAAGTTGAGTTCAAGCCCTGTTTAAGATCACAAAACCGGTAAGTAGTTCAGAGTGATTAACAGCTTCTGAATGGGAGTCAGCCAGGACAGGGACACTGGGGGTTGCAAGGCCAGAAGTGGTTCCCACCTGCCCACCCACCAGCCCTGCTGCTTTGGGGCCCCGACCTCAGGCAAAGGCGGGCGCTGCAGGCGAGGGCACCCCTCGCCCGGCGTCATGGCAAGGGCTGAAGATGAGCATCACGGGAGAAGCTGTGGGTCAGGACAGAGGCTGTGCAGCCACGTGGTTCCGGTGGGGGCCACATAACACACATGCTCGGCGCAGCCCAGGGACAGTGGTAGAGGCTAGATCCTGTTTCGTCCTGGCCACCCTGGTAAGTCTGTGACAGGCAGGCTAGTGCTGTGCTACTTTGGTAAAACAGTGCAACATTAGAGGCTCTTCAGCATTTCTTCCTACCTGAAGTATCTGGTTGAACCCTTAAGGCAATGACGTATCTCAGGACCATTTTGCAAGAGTGTTTACATTAAGCATCACAAGCTGCTGATTCAAACAGCCATGCTGCGGAACAAATGCTGCCGGGAACCCTCTCAAGCTCATCTTCTCCATGCACTTTCAATTTTAGCCTATCTTAACAAAACATGTGCTCTCATCAAACGCCCAGCTTATACACATGCAGACCAGACAGCTGTAATCAGCTTCAATGCCCTCCTAACTGCTAAATGCAAACCAGTGCAGCAAGCAGATTTGCACCCCTGCTGTCGAGCCTGCCCAAGGCCAAACCACTTGCCAAGCACCACTTGCATTTGAAATAAAGCATAGGTAGGGTGTAAGTGGCGCACGATCTCTGGTCTGGTGCTCTGCATTTACTCTAAATGCAGTTAATGCGGTTACTGTTAGCAGAGAGTTACAGATCTACTCACGAGTTAACAGCTATGGTGAGATCTTCTTATCTAGTTATCTGGAAATAAAACTGAGCTTTTTGCTTAGCATATTCTTGGGTATTTTCTGGTACTTCTGGGATTTTGTAAAGTATTGTGACAGGTTTCTTTTTCTTCATTTTTCCATAATTTCTCTGATTCCTAGAATGAAACAAGAATTTGACCTGAGTACTTTTTTACTAAAAAGTTCCCTTTTAGCACTGAAAGATATTCCCTTAGTTTCTCAAATGTAGCTGTAAACTCAGTTTACACAGGGAGTTGCAAAGCCATTCAAAAACACAACGTGCCTTCAATGTGCTTTAGGGAGCTGGGTAATATTCACTCCATTTTACAGTGTTCCCCACTGCTGTGTAGAACAGAGCCCAGCTCTAATTCCATGTCCCTTACTGTAACCACTAGTCCATAGTGCCATTCATATGAGCTTGTCTCAACTCTGCTTAGCTAGTCAGTGGTTCAGAGAAACTGTGTTTATTTACTTTTGCTGGAGTAAAGAAAAACCTGTCCAAAATTCTAGATTACCCAACAAGCAATTAACAAATCCATTATATTTCTGCAATAAGAAAATATTAGGCTCAGTAGGAAGCTAATGAGGTGGCACTCCAGAAAGCGCTTCCAGTGTTTCCCTTGTCCAGGGGAGCAGACTCATATTCCCCCACAAAACTTCAGTATCTCCAAGAGTTGACTTTGGAGTTGTCCTAGAAAGCCAGAGAATTTGGATCAGTCCTGGTGGATGCAGTGATTTCCAGAGTCCTGGTGCCCTTACAGAGACCACCTCTTTTATAACAAGGTGCTCTGGTGCAGAAACTCCTGCTGAGAGCTGTTGAGACAATATGAACAGGGAGAGTCAGACGCTCATTAAGGCCAATTGTGGGCCATTCAGACTTTTATAGGAAACATCCAACACCCTAAACTCCACCCAAGAACCCATGAGCCATCATTGTATGTCAGGAGGGGGAGATGACCCTCTGAACAAAGCACTGCTGTGTTTCTGCAGTAGCTTCGATCTCCAGATGGGTTTAAGCTGTAACCTCAGGAAGGAACATTGCAGCAGTCTAAATCTGCTGGCTCTGGGAATGTGGATAACACCCTATCAAAAGGCAGTGTTGCAAAACTGTGGCATCACATGGCCCTTTCCGCCACAAAGATTCCCAGAGCATCATTCACTGGGCTTTTGCATCACTTTTCCTTGCACTTTCCCAGGTTAAATCATTGTTTTCCCAGCGCTCTCCATGTGATAAAGTTGCACAACTCCAGAGAGGCTTAAAGCATTCTTGGGAAGCACCCAGGCTTGGCTGCCGCTGGATAAGGAGTCCCAGCTTAGACAGCCTGTTGGTCTAACCCAGTGCATCTGTGGCTCTGTCTGGGGCTGAAGTTCTGCTTTCCTCTTGAATATCATCAGCTTGAAATGGAAAATAACGATCGAGCATGTGCGAATGCTGAGCCAGCAAAACCTTCTCGCCCTATTGAAAGATGCGGTATCCCCATCAGTGCCACAACGCCTCTCCGCCCCCCGCCCCAGCAGCCGAAGCCTCAGCTCCAGTGCAGAAACAAAATAAACCATGAGAGGAAGTGTGGTTAAAAACACCCAGGACATCAAGTTCTTGACAGCCTTGCTGGCTTTGTGCTGCAGCGCTCTAAGGGAAGGATGGTGCGATTAACCTGTGGGAACGGGGCGTGCTGCAGCAAGCGTTTTGCACCGCGCTGCCAGGCTCCACCTGGCATTGACGCAAAGGGTATCGTCGTCACTGACACACAGAACGAGCTTCTCCGGGCAAGCCTCCCTCCTGCCAAGGGGCCCATGGGGACCTCTGCAAAGCTCAGTGCACCCTTTTTCCTTCCTGCCTCTGCTCACAGTGTCCTGGGGCTCTTGTAGCTCTTGAAGCCATGTGGTGGGTGCTGTGGGCAAGGCTGGGGTAGGGTGGTGAGGTCCCTGTGACGACCYGTGGTGGCTCCCAGTCATCTGCGGCACCTATATCTGTGGGGGTGAGACTGAGCTGGGATTTATCCTGCAAAGGCATTTCTTTGTCCCCTGAGGCATGGAGCAGCAGAACTCGCGAAACCCTGAGCCAGGGAGAAGTCGGACAATTACTCAGATGTCACCAGTCTCTCACATTACAGATGGGCGTAGGCAAGGAACCACAGTGACGCTTCGCTGAGTGCCTGCAGCTAAAATGATCTCCAAAGTGCAGGTCAAGAATGCATTTCCCACAAGAGAAAACTGGCAGGGGCTATGACATTTTTTTCGCCATTTTAAAAGCAGAAGCAAGGACCAGAACAAGATGAGGTGGGAGTATCTATATCATAGGTTCCCAGTAATCTTTCTCTATCACTTTACTTTCACAGAGACCCTAGACACAAGGTAGAATTCCTAATATAGCTTTCATTTCTATGCTCCTTTGTTTAATTTAAGTGCATCAATTCAACCTCACATCACAGGCATGCGAGCTAAAAACCTCTAATTGGTGCTGAGTCACAAACAGCATCTCAATAGTAAATCAGCACTTCAAATTCTGGCACAACTAGGCTTTGTCACAGCATAAAAGCCAGGGCAAACTCCAGCACTGAAATATCTCATGCAGCAGCCTGAGCCATGTCTGTCCATGTCACTGCAACTCCAACTTCTATCAACATTTCACAAGAAACATCCTGGCAAGTCCCTCAGAAGAGACTGGCACAAGGCAGCAGGATTTTTGGTGGTGTGCAGATAGGGTGGGCAGGGAATGACACATGAGGGACACAGGTGCTGTGAACACAAGTTATTCACCTGGTCCGAATCCCACAAACCTATCGGTACGACTGCGTCAGAAGTGCTGCTTTAAGACTGTATTTGCTTTGTTATGTGTACAGTTCTAACAAAAGCAAAAGCAGAAAAGCTCCTTTCAGATGAAAGGGACAGGGTTAAGGCAAGACTTGCACTTATTTCTGCAAGTATGCTGCCAGTGTCAGGAAAGAAACTCCTTTAAGCTTTTTTTAACTCACACTTTTAATTTTTTTTTCGCTTGAAAATACCTCAAGGGAAATTCTGAATACTTCCCTGCTTGGGTTCATTGGTATTTATATCTGAGCTGCAGTAGTAGAACTGTGTGAATAATTGATTACTGTTCCAGGCAGACCTCAAATAAAAAGAATTCAGTTTCCTCATCAAATGGAACCTTCCCCTTGCCCCCAAACAGTAATTCTGAATTCAGAAAAGCACCAAGTGTTTAATCTGTTTTTTTTTTTTTGGGGGGGGGAGGTTTGTTTCATTTAGAAATGATTAAAATGTAATCAAACTCGGTCTTAAAAATCATTTAAAAATGAAAAACAGCATTTAGATAATACTGCACTTAAGCATGGCAATGTTTTTGAGTGTTTTCTGTTAAAACTGTTTGCAAATGTGATACATTTTTTGCTGTTGTTTGGCCTGAAATAGCATAGAATCAATTATCCACACAAACTAATTTGCCCTGCTCTATTTGAGATTGTTCTTTTAGTACATTATTCAGGTAACACTCGTGAAAAATGCTGCCTTGACATCCATGGAAGCAGAAGATCTTTGTTGGATCAATGTTTCACAGCATGAAAAAAAAGTTAACTTTCCCCTTCTGTTGCGAGTGCTTCTCCTTTAGATGACCTGGAGAGGCAACTAGGCTAAAAGGGGAATTTAGTTGCCATGACTCATTCATTCCTAGGCTTCTCTGTGGAGACAGCCAACAAGTGGTCAATTGGTGGCAATTGTCATGGGGAGCTTGTGATGTGGATCCTCAGACCATCAACATATTTCACAAGAGCCATTCAAAGGCCTTTCCTCATCAGGTAAGCAAACCAGAAGTTGTCTCTAAACCTGAAAAACTCAATCTGTGTTTCCTACCAAATCCTTATCTCAACCATCTCCCACAGTGTCCTTATGTAAAATTTATTTTTTTACAATGTTTTTAGTAATAGTGAGAGTAAATCAACCAAACCACCAATCAAATAATATAGCAGGGCCAGATATGTGTCATCAGACAGAGAAAAAACAAGTGCACTTCACAGGAGGAACAACTTAGTGTATTGTAGGTGCAGACTTTTAAAAATTAATTTCGTCTTCTAATCAAATCTTTCTCTAAACTTTTCCTCTATGGCACATTGCATTCTCAGTGCTCCTTGAAATTCATAAAGAACAAGAAATATGTTCAAATAAATAGAGAATAACAGTATGCCTCAAAAGACACTTTAAACTCTCTGCACTTGTTCTGGGAGGTCTTCCCCAAGTCCACAACACAGCTGGATTTATCTAACGCTCTGTCTGAAGGGGCAGTTTTATTCCTGCCAGACCCTTTTTCCAGGTCTTCCCTTGGCAAATGTTCACTGAGACAATTTTTCTCACTTGCCAGGTATAATTTTTTTTTTTTTTTTTAGGGGTAGTTTTCAACCCCGCACCCCGTCTTTTGGCAGCGGAACAGATTTTTAGCAGGCCAGTGTAACTATGGCTAATATCCAGATCATCTCCTCCTTGAAGTTTCAGCCTTGCTTTTGGGGAGGGCTAGGAGAAATTTTTGATAAACTTCAGCTAGCCTATGTGTTAGATCTATATTCAGAAGGAAGAAAGCAGACATGTCAGGTAGTTCCCATGCACATACCCTTAGCATGCTGCACACTGTGACAACAACAAAACCTTTACACATTACTGAAGTAGCTGGTTAGTCATACTGTCCGCACCACTGCTGGAGATATGCAGTGTTGATGGGATGATGAGAAACCAGCTATTTATTACTGCAGTGAGAGCACAGTAAGAATGGAATTATTGTCACGGAAGGTGGACGCCTCTTCTGCAAGTAAGCCTTAGTCAACTTTCCAGTGTCCTCTCACATGGTGGCCTGAATGCAGCCATAAAAGTAACATGAAATCCAGCCCTCCATGCTTCTTGTCCTGAGCATCTGACTTGGCGGGGAGAGGAGGAGGATGTTAAACAAGCGTTTACCAAAGACATCAGCTTGAACTAGCCTTTTCAGCTATTCTCTC
The DNA here is from genome assembly GCF_003343035.1 of Apteryx rowi. Taxonomy (NCBI): domain Eukaryota; kingdom Metazoa; phylum Chordata; class Aves; order Apterygiformes; family Apterygidae; genus Apteryx; species Apteryx rowi. The sequence continues at coordinate 1,303,032 of NW_020448008.1, read as the reverse complement.
AGTGGATTCACTATGTTCCGGCAGATTTGCAGGAAGGACCATAGGGTACGGTGCAGGCACAGCGGCCAGAGGCTCAGTGTCACACWGCTCAGGTGGAGAGAGCGTCTGCTGCAAGGCAGAGGAGAGGTGGCCAGGAGCAGCGCTTAGCCTTTGTGTTAGCTCCTGATTCCCGCTGCACCGCTGCCACTGACCCTTTCCAGTTCCCCAAATCCATGTAACAAATATGGATGGCTCTAAAAGGCCCCAAAGCACTGTGCAGAGCTGGGGAAGGTGTGCTCCCCAGCCGGTGTCACAGTACGGCAGCATGGTGGGCGGTGTGGCCACCACKCCAAGAGGCTCAGCCCCCAGCAGCAGCACCTCCCGGGGAGATGGGTGCTGGAGCTGAATCAAGGGAGCTCCCAGCAGGGGCTGTAAAAGGACAGGCAATGTCCATGTGTTGAATGGCCCTCCTCTTGTTGCTGTGCATACATTCAGCATTGAAATCTGGCTTCATTTCCCTCTGAAAGCTTGCCTTGCAATTAAAAAAAAAAAAAAAAGCTAAAAGCAGTTACTGTTTTTTGAACAATTTTGTAGTGCAGTGAACTCCAAGCTCACTTGTGCTAGGTGCTGTAAAATACAAAGGTAGTTCACAGATGAATCCAGTCACATATGATCTTCTTTTGTCTGACACATGAAGCTGCAGCTCCAAAAGGCTGGTAATCTTTTTCCATGGAGCTATCCAGGTCTGGAATAAGTGGGGTGTCGTAAATCTATGCTGACGTAAATGAGAGAAGGTGTTTTGAAGAACCCAGGACAGGGAGAACAAATTAAAAACAGAGCAGTCTGGTGAATATTACACAAGAAAAGCCTGCTCTATTTATCCATTTCTCATATTTGTGACTGCAGAAATTCCTCTCAGCTTAAATGAGACAAAGGAAGCTAGAGCCAGCATGGTTTGCCACAGTGAACCGGCAGTAACCAAAGACACTGGCAATGTGACCTTGCACCACCCATCCCTAATCTTAGGAATTTGAAATTTAGAGCTCCACTCAGATCAACAGCTAGCCCTTGTCTCTGATATGGGTTGAACCCAAACCTCAGAGCCAAATATACTTAAATCTGGGTCAGTCAGGAATGGGACTTGGTACCAAATCGCCAGTGGCACCATTTCTCTCCTTCTCCAGGCAGTGAAAATACTTTGGTTTGAGCCCCCCCCCCCCCAAAGCTGCAAAAAGCTGTGCACCAGACCTTTGCTACTCGCTGAGGACAAAAACCTCCTTTGCTTTCTGCAGCCATTTGATAAATAGCATGATACCCTATGAGAAACTTTAAAAAAGCTATTTGAGCTAGATTTTTATATTCCTCCTCCTCTAGCAAAGTGCCTGCAAGTTCAGTACAAACAGATCAACAGTCAAGCACAGCTCGTAACCCAGCTACATACTTCAGCCTCTGCCCTTAACTACTGAGGTTTTGGATGATGTCAGTCTGGTCTCTTGAGGGCTGCTGTTGTCATCAGATAGTGAGGTCGATAAGGCACATGTTATGATGAGGCATGCTGTTGGGTTTAACCATAGTGTCGTGCATGAGGTAGCCAAGAAAGCGGTGCATTTCCTGGTACCATACCTTGATAAGACTGTCTCTGCTTCATAGGTATTTCCACCCCACTGTCCTGTATGTTCAGTACACAGCAGATTGTTGACAAGGTGAAACACCCAACATCACAAGGGTTTCAAAATCCGGTTCCTCTATCAAAAACATATTTGTCTGGGACTTTTTGATTCTTTTCCTGATCTTGATTTCACTGTCTTTTTTTTTTTTTTTAACTTCTTACAAAGTGGGTAAAAGCGGGACCAGAAACAGCAATTCAGAGCTAGACAGAGTACAGTCAGTTTCTGCACTAGGTTTTTCCCCAGTCCCTCTTCTAGCACTCCCCTGCTGCTATTGGGAGGCACTTAAAATCTTCTGCTAACACAAGTCACTCAATACACAGCCAAATCTTGCTAGCACAGTCCTAGAGCTAGAGGCCCTTGGCTGGTTTTGAAGACTCCAGCTTCCACCAGCACTGTCCTCCACACTGCTCAGATGCTCAGTCCTGCACTGCAGTTTACTCCTCTCCTCCTCAACTTCATATTGAATACTGTGTTTTGTTTTATTGGCAGACTGAATGATAACAGTTCAGGACCAGTTCTGTGAGTTAGAGGGCACTGAAAAGAAGTCTGTACATTGCCTTTACCTGGAGTTGGACTGGATTTTACTTTTTTGGCATTCATGTTTCTTGTTTACTCTTTATATTTCACTCAGATTGAGCAAGGAAACTAGACAGACTCAACTCCCTGGTCACTCCTCACCATCAGATGTGGGGAAGAATAATGGCAGTCCTAGTCCTAGCAGTGGGACCACACAGAATAGATGTGTGAAAAGCAAAGTAATCCATGCTTCTGCCAGCTCTAGCCTTTTCACGGTTAATCTCTATCCACCAAAAATAAGAGGGGAAAAAATGTTCTTTTTCAAAATCCTGATTATACAAATTATCTTCTGGAACTTTATTGTCTATCATTCCATAATACGGTTTCATGTGACAACATTTCTACAAATGCTAATGAATAAAGAGCCCATTTCACTACCTAAATAAATCTTCTAGGACCCAATAGGAAAGCATAGCACCTGTGTGAGAAGAGCAACAGTCAATGTGGCAGCAAAATCCTGTCCTGACAAAGACATTTTTTGTGTTGTCTGTCAAAGACATACAAGCCCAGAGCCCTCTCCACCTGCTAAAGTTCTTGTGAGGCCTTGTAAAAAGCAGTGAGAAGGAGAGGAGGTGGGGTTGGACAGTACTTACAGCAATATAAGAGCACTGGGTTTTTCCTTCCCCTAAAGGACATGAACTCACCATGCCCTTTGAACTTCTTCAGCCATTTTAGAAAGTAACTGATTACAAGCTTTTTAGCACATGAAGAATATGAGGTCCTAGATATGCAAAGAATGGGGGAGGCAGATCCAGAGGACAGCATCATTCAGGAGCAGGGCTCCTTATTTCAGCAGGCTGGAAGAGCTGGGTGGGCTTCCAGTTTGCCTCATCAAGTGCTCCAGCCAGTCTTTGACTCTCAGTAAAGCTGGTGACCTACAGGACCAGGAGACAAGTACCTTGTGTATGCATAGGGTTCAGTTCAAACCTGTCTAGACTTTGGTAAAGTACACAACTCACTGCTCAGTCTCTTTCTGAAGGAGACTGCCACGGTGAAGACAGAGGTGCCCCCAGATGGCTGGTGGGCAGCCATCAGCTGCCCTCAGCTCATGGCAGCTGTTTAGAGGCAGGTCCCCTGAGAGGTGCTGCTGAAGGACGAAAGGGGTGAATCAAGGAGAGACCTACCAGGGAGTTGTACACAGGCCACTTGGCATTGCAGAGGCCAGGGGTGCCTCAGAAAAGCCCTGTGACTTAGCAAGTGTGAGGAGCAATTCAAGAGGGGCTTGTGAGCAGCAGAAGTACTGGGCAGGAGGCACCACGCTGTGCAGCAGGGCTGATGCAGTTGCTGGGGCTGCCATGTGGAGAGGCCTCGAGCCGATGGTGCTCTGAGACCACCCGACAGAGGTGACTGGACAAGGAAGACGTCTGTCTTCCCATAGGAACGGGAGCTGCTAATGGAAATGGCTGATACCACCACTGGTGGCAGCAGCTTTTCCCTTGCACAGGCCTGGGAATGGGTGCTCAGTTCAGTGGAGAAAGGGGCTGAAGGGAGGAGGAGGAAGCACTACTAGGAAGAGATGCTGGCGTGTCGCAGGAGCTCGGGGAGCCGCCCAGGGAAACACTTCCCCCTTGCACTTGTGCAGCCGCTGCGAAGCAGGCTGTCCCTTGGGAAATCCAGCACAGACGTGCCTGGGCTCTGGCACACATGGAGCGATCCGGGTGGCTTGTTCTGCGGTTAACAACAGTGGCTTAAATTAGCCTCGGAAAAGGGACACGGTTTGCTCAGTCCCAGCTGCGCCCCCACACACCTCCTTTCTGAAAACAATCTCTGTAGTAGGATGACTAAGGCAAGCTGCCTCCGTTTGGCATCTCGCAGGGGTTCACGATGAGCATGGGGGGGCAGGGAAAGGGGGCTTTTTCTCCTCTGCAGGAAGCCAGCAACTTCCTGCCAACTGGACGGCTCTGCAGCATGCAGCGTGCTCGGCAGCGAGCCAGCGCAGGACCCTGCTCTCTTCCTGCAGGAATGGCCTTGCCCATTTCCAGAGCTCAAACCAGCCCCCCTAAAATGAACACCTCAGTCTCCTATGAAGTCAGAAGAACGAGGTGACACAGCTGCCTTTTGAAACCTGTAGAAAGTAAGCAAGTGCTTCTCACCTGACTTTGTAAGAAAAAAAGTCAAACAATAGGGCTAGAGGCCCCCTGAGGCCACTTCACCCATTTTGAAAGAAAGCCTGGAAACAGGGCCTCTGTCCTTTGAAAAATGAAGATAGAGTCTTTTGGCATGACAGCCTAAAGGTCAGAGCACCAACCAAAGAAACAGAAGACCTTGGATTATGATGTCTCTGGCTTGAAGAGACAAGGAGCCACTTCTCCTGAAGCCAGTGGCTATCTTCAGGGACCTTCGTGGAGGCATTTGCACCTGGTGTACGTAGGCTGTCATGTTGGTGGCCACGCAAGAACTGCAGGCCCCAGAGAGCAGCAGGCAGGACCCAGCTCCTACGGTGTGCACATGTTCCCAGCAGACCATGGACAGATTAAGAATCAGCACTGCTCCCTTTGACTGCTGTCCATCTGGCCAGGCAACTGTCCGTGCCCTGCACGGCCATGTGAGCAGCCCAGTTTCAGGGAGGGATGAGAGCACACTGTGGCAGGGAAGGTGCCACAGCTTCCTGCACCTGTGCAAGCTCACGGATGACCTTAGGTCTCCCCTTTGCAGGACAGGTAGTCTAACTCTTCTTGCAAACTGGTGTGTGATGCCCATAACCACAAGATGACATTAGAGGAAATAGTCTGAGCACTCATGACTTCTCAGGCTTCATCAGGAGTGCACCCAGCAATCTGTCTAAGTCTGAGGCTCAGCTGAGCTTCAGGTGGGAGAGAGGCAACCATCCCCCAAAACAGGCATTTCTGAGCAGGCCAAGGTGTCTGGAGTGGGGTAATGAGGGATCTTTAAATCCAAGCAGAGCTGCACATAATGCTTTTAGGTGCCTGCTGAGTTAAGCTCTGCTGAAAAGCAGTTAGACTAGGTTGCTGTCTGTAATTAGCTGAGTTTACTAGCAGGATGAGTCACACCTTTTGAAACCCATCTCATGTCCCTTGTTGCCTGTGCTGCTACAGAGAAAGCGTTAAATACACTTTGCGTCTGAACCAAACAGACAACCCCATCTCACGCCCTCTGACTTCACTCACCTCTGTCCTATACTTCAGTCCCTCCTCCATTCATTTTCCTATGGTGTTCAAGGCTTAATTACTCGTGGGATGCAGGGTTAAAGTTTTATCAGCCTAAGTGGTTTTAATTGCTAATCACGTTGCATGTGATGACAGTCACACACTGAATTAGAAAAAAATAGTGAAAGAGCAGATAAAGGTGACCTACTAAGCATACTGTGGGTCACCCATATTTTCAAACCAATTTTGATAAGGCCTCTTATAAAAATTGAAAGAAGAAATAAATAACACCAGCCAAAGGGCAAAGTTTTTATGGATAACGAACCAGTGACATGATAGAAAACAGAATTACAGGTTACAGCTCCCTCTTAGAGTCAGCAAYAGGACACAAGAACCTGAACAATCTGATCAAACTCAATGATGAAAATAAAGTGCAAGTACCACTGCTGGAAAAGTGTCTATTTGATACTGTGGGTTATCCAGCTCACCTACTCCTTATGGATATTTAGAGTCATAGCTGCTGTTTTTAGTGACTAAAATAAGCTTTTATTGCTTTTTTCTTTGGAAACATTAGGCATCTAATTTGGCCTGTTACTTTACCACAATCTGAAGCCAGATTCTCATTGCTGAATTCCTAATATTGGTCAAGACTGATTCATTAAAAAACAGCTAGCCTGCCTTTCAGCTTCCAGACAAGACAGATGTTAGAAAAATGATTTTACTTGCAATGCACCCAGATGTGATCCAACATCCCTGAAAAAGGATCACTACTGCTGTTTTAGGGAGTCTCTTTTTCAGGGAAGAACTTCACTTTAAAATGCTAGTGAAGTGGTGGTAGCTTGTGAGGAATGCTGGATGATTTAAATGCAAAGGCGTGACAGAGTTAGGCAGAACTGTGAAGCACACGGTGAAAGATTTTCTGTACTTTCCTGTACTGACCAACAGTAGGAAACCAAGCAAGACAGTTGCTGATATAAAAGGGAGACAAATATTTGTGATGAATCAAAAGAGACTGTTTCTTTACCCACTATATGGTCGCCCTTTGGAAGTGAGCTGCTCAGTGAGGTCACAGGGCCAAATTCTGCAGCTGCTTTTTTTTAAAGCCAGATAATTTTATGATCACTGTTCAAGCGCTGTAATTTAGGCAACCCAAGATAATGATAAGTGGAACCAAACCAACTCATGCTTCAAAGCTTATGTTCCCTGGGGACAAGAACGAATGTTTCTCCTTCAGGAAGGAAACCTGAAGGAGTGTGTTAGGGCAGGAGCACGACCTCCTCTGAATGTGCTGGTGGGTGCCCCAGCGTAGCGACCAGACTGATGGCGGGGCGACTGCCCAGCAGGGTCCCAGGTGCCCTGGAGCTCAGCACTAAAATCAGAACTAGATATTCATACATGCAACCTAGTAGGGCTAAATTCCCAAGAAGCAGCCATCACAGCCAGGCCGTGTGAGGGGAGCCGGCAATGCAAACACCCTGAGAGAAGGGTCAGGCCCCTGGGAAGGGAAGAAATGGAAATAGTCCACAATACGATTCTGTGACAAAAGGTCAAACTCCACATCCCATAGTATATCTAGAAGAACTAATGTAATTTGATATAGCCCTTTTCTCCTTTTCTCATCACAGATTAGGCCAGAAAAATTGACTTTGCCTCCACAAAAATCACAGCCAGAACAGAATCAGGGAGAGCAGAATCAGCTGAAAATGAAATCACAGGGTGGGTTTAGAAGAAAGCAGTGGAAAGTTTTGGAAAAGAAGATGCCCTGGGAGAAGGCTGAAACAGTGAAACACCCTGACAAGGGACCGTGGTGGAAGYGCCAACACTGGAGACATTCAAGGCTACCCCTAGACAACTATCTGTGTCTGAGAGGTGGTTTGGGGATAATGAAATCAGTCCTATCGTAGTTAAGAGGGAAGGTCTAGCTGACTCACTAGAAATCCCTGCCAACCTGGATGGTACACTGATAACCCCACAAGCCTTCTGCCTTCAGCCTCCATCACAAGACTGCCAGCCTCCTCCAGCTGCCTGCCTTCAAGTTCCTACAAACTGTTTGCTTTTGAAACAAACTTTCAAATGGTTTGAAAACATTTCCAGTTATGTTTTCATCCATATTAAAAGTATTTTTCTGATCAGAAAACTGCCAAAAGAAGGAAAATATCTTGGTCAGCAAATTCAGTCTATGAATCCAAAGCCATATTACTACATTTAGAAGAAAATAATTTTCTGTAGTTCCCCTATCTCTTTTGGCTGTGCACCCTCAAGAGAGGGTGAATTAGATTTGTTCTCTGCTTTTCAATTCCAGGATAAATTTGTAAGTCTAATCATGGGAAAAATGGATTTATTTGTAAACTTAGCATACAAGACGTGAGGCTGAGAGAACATGAGCAGGAAACCTTTCTGGACATTTTCAGCATAGTCCCTTTTCCAAGCAAAAGCGCACCTTTTACACTCCCATGTTGTCCATGGACATGACCTTTCCTCATTTCTCGTGACTGCAATGCCTCAGTACAGCCAGGATCTTCCTAGTGCTCTAAAGTCCTTGCAGCATCAGAGCCAGAGTTGTGAAACAGTATGTTCTCTCTCTTTAGCTATAAGCAAGGTAAACAATGGTGGCTCCCACATATGACTGCTCAAGAAATCCTTTTACAGCAAATACAGCAAGAGCTTCAAGAAATAGCTTTGTTGGCATTTGTTCCATATAGCCTAATATCTCCTTAGGGGCTGTGGCTGCCATCCCAAACAGCATTTCTATGGCCTGTGTGGCTACATCCTTTTCCTGTGAATCAGCATTGGCATCTGCTCATCCAGAGCACTCAGGAGAAATATTTGCTGTTGCCTGGAGACTAAGACAGGAGAAAGAGTATCAGGAGTCCTAAATTATTTTTGCAGCTCTTCCTCTGATATTGTGCCACTCCCAGATGAGTCCCTTCACTTAACAGCTGTATATCTCAGGGATTTTCTAATCTGTGGAATAGGTAAGGCTATATTTGCCAAGTGGCCAAAATATCTGTAAAATCCTCCCAGACCCACACAAGAAAGGAATCACACAGAAGTACCCAGCACATTTACTACATGGACCAACAGGCTCTATCCATCTTTGTCAGCATCTTCATTACTTGCACTTTCCATCCTCACCAGGAGGGAGATAAACTCCAGAAAGACAGAATGACTACACTGAAAAATGTCCAACCAGCTCATTTGCCAAATGGTGGCCTCATAGCACCTAAGGCACTCCAAACATACCAAATCTATGGTTTTGCCTTTGCCAGGCCAGTGTGGCAGGACTTTAAACATAGAAATGTCAAATGCTGAAATGTTTCCACTGGCTCCAGTTGCACTTTTCACATAACGCTGACAACTGCTCTATATGTGGCGGGGACGGGAAAAACTTCCTTCCACCCAGAGGTGCAAGATGACCCTGGAGTTGGCACTCACGTGTTACATGCAGCCTTACAACCCAGAGGAACTTGCATGGAAAAATTTCACTTCCATGTGTTGACTAAGTTAATGTGGTGGGGATGGTGGGCGGACATAAAATGAAACTACGAAAAGAGATTAATTTGCAGCTGGAGCCCAGGCAGGGAGAACTCCAGGCTCTGTTTGCTCAGAAAATGGCAGTTTTGACTGAAACCCAGCTGAAAAGGAGAGGTTAAGGCAGTGGTAGTAAAAAATCAAAACCAGGAAAAAAAAAAAAAAGCAAAAGTTAAGAAAAACCTCTCTGGAAATTAAGATGTGGAATTCAAAACATTCGCAGTATAATAAACTCAACCAAGCCCATAAAGCTGCAGCAGCCAAAAGGAGTTCTGTTCTGCCTACAAGGAAACAAGAAACCGCGTCACGCCTGGCAGCAACCGCCCCATAGTCCCGTTTCCTCCCCGCTTTATTGCAGAATTTTGTTGCTCGGTGCCCTCGGCTATGTTTAAYGCGGCATCTGTTTCCACTCTAACCCCTTCAGTTTGTAGGGGGAGGATATAAATCAGCTGCGGAGCTGCCCACAGGGCTTAGTCACAGCAGGTATTGGTTTAGGGCGTCTTAGAGGAACTTTTTTCATTGGAAATATTCTAGGGAATAAGTATAGGCTTTGTGAGGAACAGGCATTGCTTAACGGGCCAGAGAGTCTCCAGACGAAGGACATTTTACATCACCAGGCAAAATCAGCTTCTAATATTTTGGGCTGAACTGGCCCCGAGCCCGGAGGGCAGTTCCACCATTTCCCAGCAGCCGCTTGCAGCCTCCCTGCTGAGCAGAGTCCTGTGGTCCCTCCTTGTGGTCCTGACTCTGGAGGAAATGGGGAACAGTGGCTGTTCCTCCTGCCTTCTCCCTCGCCTCAGGAGACCCTCTGCGTTGGGTGTTACCCCTTCCTCCCAGTTAAACTTCCATCTAGCGCTAGTTTTGCTGTTTTCCTCCTGTTCATTGCTCTGTTTTTACCCCTCAAACTGTTTCTGGTGTGGGCTCCTCCTGAACTCTCTTCTTTGGAGCCCAGGTAAGGCACTGTTCTTCCCTCTTAGTTATTTTTACCCGTTTTCATTTCACTCACCGCACTTTTGCCTATCACCAGAGCACTTGGCCAATCATTGCAGCAGCTCCCTGCACCAGTAACTAACCCCCCTGCACAAGACCATACGTGTTAATGTTTTTTTTTTCCACAGCTCCCATTACAAGGGGCATGAGGAGCCTCCCTCCAGTACAAGCCCACATCCCTCCCCCATGCAGTTATCAGCACCATGCTGTCAAGTCAGTGCCATCTCTGCACGTATCTGCAACCTCTAACCTCTGCAGCGCACCTTTAGCACTGGAGCCAGAAGCCTCCTCTGTTCATACACTGCTTGTTGCACCTGCTTCCTTTGCAGCCTCCCAAATCCTCTTTCTCCAGACTCAAGCACATGCCAGATTTTCCCAACACTGGCCACACAAATTGTAGCAATTAGCAGGTGTAAAGGGCATGCTGTGGTTTTCGCATGTATTACTGCATCTTAATACTCATATCCTTGAGCACAGTCATCAGATAATATCCAGCAGGCTACATTATCCAGATCTTCTCTGAGCACAGCTGCTCCTGAATCACGCTGGGGAGATGCAGTTCATTAGTGTTCTTGCATTCAACTTCCATTAGTTAAGAAGTCTTCAGACACAAGGCAGCATGACTTCTCTCTCACCTTTGCTAACTGAATGCAGTGGAGACTTATCTCCACCTCTTCCCTTGCTCTCCATCTCCCTAACAGTGACCCCTTCATTTCCCGTCATGCCATCATGACCTCTCTACTTTGCAAGGCCCTGCAGAGCCTGGTGTCCCCATGTGATTTGCGATAGCAGCTCTGAGTCCCATTCCCAGACCATGCCCTCCCTGCGCAGGGTCTTTAAAGAGAGAAAATTGAGGCCGGCTTTTACCTGTCTTCCAGATTTATTGCTATTGTTTTCAAACCTCCTGAGTTCTTTTCCTCTCTGCCTCCCAATCTCATGACTACGCTGATAGGGCAAAATAGTGTCAGGACCAGGAACCTTGAGCACTTTTTTTACATGGTTTTTTTTTGGTGCTTGCAATTCTGGGACACCATGCCTATGTACATATAGCTTTAAGCAAAGGCTGGCCGAAACTAAAGTAGAAGTAAAAGTAAAGGCAACCTGTTCTCATTTTCCTCAAAAACAACAACAGAACCCTAGTTCACTTTGCATGCCTCTTCTATAGAAAAGTTTGTGAAATAAGAAGGCTTTTTTTCCCCACAGCCCCCAACTGCCCTTCCCCAAGAAGTCAAGAAAGCATTGCTGCACTAAAGATGTCTCAGTACAAAAGCCACACCTGCTCTGTACCAAGGTGGTAGACGGTACAGTCACTTGGACACCTACAACTCTTGCAGAAATTAGAAAGGAAGGAGGAAAATACCAATGTGGGATCTGAGTCACTTGGAACTCTGCAGATCAATGTCATCACATTATTCCTTCCCGAGAGGCAACTGGCATAGGCAGCTGGAGACATTGACTGTAATTTCCAAAGACAGCTAGAAGTGTTGAAGGTGGATAGCATTAGAGTCACCTGACTTCAAAGTCAAAAAGATAAGTAACAACTAATGCCTGCAGCCTGAAGGCACGGACCCAACCTTCTTACAAGGAAGACATGGCGAGCAACCACCACTGTAACCAGTAGTACATGAGGAGCAGCAAGAGCCACTGTTGCCGTCCTCTGCCCCACAGTAAGAGCCAGAACAGCAATCTGCAAAGTGCACTGAGGCACACGCCACAGTCCAACAGGTGTCTCATCCTCGTGGGTGCTTCACTCTGCCCTGAGACACTGGGCACATCGGGAGCAACTGTGCCAGCAAATAGGCCTGCCCTTTCTTCCTTGGCACTCTGAAAGCCCCAAGAATAAGCCAGAGCATGGAAGAGCCCCTAAGTCACAGGAATGTGTACCTCAAAACTGTCCTTCCAGGAAAGCCTATTTACTCTCCTGAGCCTTCGCTAGGATATTAACAACATGTGGCCAGCTGCTAGGGAAGACAGATGATAAACCTACAAGAAACAGCATGGACAACTCATCCACTGCAGTTCGGAGGAAAGAGAAGCCCTCCAGACTAGCTTCTGCATATATCCAAGCCACAGTGAAAGTCAATGGTATCAGATCAGGCAAATCCCCGCATTGCTGGAGGCTCTTGCATGTGCTCTCTCTCTCTCTTTAAAGCTATTACGCAAAGTAAACTTTTGTTGCTGCCTATTCTGGTCTTCTCTAGCCCCTGTGTGACCTAGCTCAAGGTTAGTTTCACAAAGCAAAATAGCCAGTGATAGAGTATTTAGCATTAATAAACTCACAGAAGAAAAATACTGCTGGTCTCCCAGAGCTAGTGCACCAGAAAGACAAGGGAAGTACGCAAGCAGTGTGAGTGACAAGCTGCTTTTAACACAGCTTCCCAGTTGTTTGTCATACCAATAGCACCATGCGACTAATACAGCTATTTTCTTCATCAATTATTAACTGGGCAAAGCATATTTGTTTGAAGAGCTGTGCAGAAAGTCCAAAGAGGAAGCAAACAGTTTCAAGCTCCATGTGCACCCCCTGCGATAGGTTTGGGATCCTCTCCAGATCAGATAGCCCTTGCTCTTCAGGGGCTGAACGGCTACACTTCCAGCAAGCATTGAGGAGGCAGACTCGGGCAATTACTGCAGCTGCGCGCATGTCTTCCAGGTAGGAACTTCTCTCTCAGGCAGGGCCCCACCGCCTTTGAATGCAGGGGCAACGCTGCTGTTGGCAGAAGGTATTTGAAGGACACCGTCACTTGCTAGCAGCACTGGACTGTGCTTGAGGCTCTTCTCTCAGGCACCAGCATGCAGAACATACCACATGCCAGTTACGTGCACATCTGCCAAGCAAACTCCCCACGCAGCTTTTATACTGTTCATGGGAACCAACTTCAACCAGCAACACTCCTCTCCACCATCCTTCCTCCACCTAACTCTCCTTTATTGCCAGACCACACAAGAAAGCGAGTTGCAAAAAGCCAATAGCAGAGAAGGTATGTCGGTGTAAGCCCTAGGGTATCCTGCAGCTTTTGTTTTGCAGGAACTCTTCCAATATGAATTAGGAAATGTCTCTCTTTAATGTTGAAGCATGTCAAGACAACTGGATGATCAGTGGTTGGGCAGCAATATTCCACTCCTGATTTAGAAGAGAGCTGGAGCAGGTTCAGATGAAGAGTGCCAAACTTTCTCCAGAGGAGAGCTCAAAGGGGAAAACACAAGAATTACACCATAAGCAGCACTGGCAAAGAAGCATCCCTAAACAAAAACACTGGTTTCAGAAGTTTCTGGGATCGCTGACTGTTACATCAAGGTGCACAATGGCTTGATTGCAATTTCAGGATGATAAACATACCTAGAGACGCAACTGTGGGTCCATGTTCCTCTCCCTTGTAAAATGCCAAAACAGCCACTTTGACAAAGTCAATCAGGATCACTAACAAGCCAGGCCTGAGATTTAGAAAATTCATACTACTTCAAATCCCACAAGAGCCTCACTCAAAGTACAGCACAGGCTCTCCCCAAGGGGAGAGGGCCTGTTCCCTACAGCAGGAACAAAAGCCAAACTAAGGATTAGACCACAAGGATCAGAAAGAAGCTTGCAGGAACAGACTGAGCAACTCAAGATCAGAGGACTCCAGTAAGAGACAGAGAGGGTTAGAGTCCATGTGGGGAAGCCACCTCAGGATGACACAGAGCTGCGCATCCCTTTGCATGATGGGGCTAACTGGCTGCATCAGTGAGGAGTGTTGGCAGGTGCCAGAGCACCCAGTGGGCATCTTGGGGTCAAAAGGAAGAAGATATCTGCATTTGAGTGGTTATCTAAAACCAGCACCTCCATTTTTGCAATTAAAACCAGCTTCACTGTCAGTTTCTTGAAAAAACTTGGGGTTTATTGATTTAAACTGCAAACAGTCGTTACAAAAGAGATTCTCTTTTAAATAAACTCACACAGAGAGGAAGAAAAAGCAATGTAATGAACAGTAACAGGGAAAAAAATTACATTCATTATTCTCTTTGTGCCAGTCCCGTTCACCTCAGCAAGGAAAACTCCGAACTTGGAATACAGAAACACAAAGACAAACTGTATTTGGAATGTCTTCAGATAGGCACTTTAAGCCAAAGGCTTTTCTCCTTGAAGAATTTATACAAAAAGAGGAAGTAAAATGTCTTCCTTCCAAACTGTCTCACAACAGAGCTCAGGTATGTACATTCTAAAGCCCAGGTATGCAAGACCCAGGGAGAGGGGGAAGAGGAGGAGAAGAGGAAAGGCAAAGAAGCACATTAACTCAATTTGCAGTCCAACACAAAAAAAAAGAGGGGGATTCTAAAATAAATAATCCAAACACAGTTTTTGCATTTTTTTAAATTAATTTTTCATTTTTTAAAATAAAATAACCAAAAAAGTGTAAAGTTACAAAAAATGTCATTGTAGTATAATATATTAAACTGTGGGGAAAAAAAGGAAAAAAGACACTTCACAATCTTAAGATTAATATGGAAGATCATAATTTAAACATAAAAGAATATATTCTATGGATTCATCATCCCGATAAATATGAACAAAATTAACAAAAAAGCATAGGTTTCGGCAATAAATACGTTTTGATAAGTTAAATAAGCTTTTTTATATTGTTGTGCAGTGACAAGCAAAATTTGCTCTCCAATTTCTGAAAAGTTATACAAAATTAAAAACCCAGAAAAAAAATAATAAAAAGCTTGGCGTGAGTGCTCTAAGATAGGTCTAAAGTACTCTAGAGCAAAACCATTAAAGCTATGTCTACTGGAACTTTGTTTACACAAACTTGTGTGTGGAATGACTTCCGTCGGCCCCACCCCCTCTATTTCTTTATTTGTTTTAAGATGTCACATGAATACACGGGGAACTTTTAGCACCAAAATCAAGTCTCTCATAGTCCATCTGGTTTTTGTTTTCTCCTCCCAGTCAGAGTCCCACTCATGGTACAGTCTTTGTCCGTTCTCAGCTTTTCTTCCCGCAGACCTGAGCGGATCCAGGCAAGATTAGTCTTTAAGGGCGGGGGGGGGAAGAGAGAGAGGACTGGATGTTAACAGTTGTCCACATGCCTGAAGCCTAGCGGAAACTGGCCAGTCGGGAAGGGACTGGGAGAGGGCGATGCAGTACATGGCCAGTGGAGGGAGCTGAATCCGGACATTTCCTGCACATCTGGAAGTGCACAGAGTTGCTGGTGCCCTCTGCAGCTGGAGAGGTAAATACAGTCACAGTGAAAGTGTTAAAGGCACTAATTTTGTAAACGTTATTGCTTTTCATCGTAATTTGGCACTTAAGGTTTAAGCCAGTGGGTCTACGACAGGCAGGTGGACACGTTAACATCCAGCTCAGACTGGGGAACAGGGTGGGGGAGTTCAGCTTAACATTGTAATAGAGGTGGGGGGGAGCAAGAGGAAATCCCAGATTAGTCATCGGAGATGGAGAGTCTGCTGAAGATGGGAAGACGCCTTGAGGTGTCCAGGACAGGCGAATCCGAGCCACTGTGGCTGCTGCTGGAGCTGCTCAGATAGCCCTCCTGGTCGGAGAGGGAGTCCTGAGGACTGGGCGGCGAGTCAAACATGTTGGGGGACTCAGACATGGGCCTGAACAAGAAAGCGGTGGGGGAGCCCCCGCTGGGCACCTGCACCCCCATGCTGGGGGCGAAGAGACTGACCAGCTCCTGGCTGGAGAAGGTGAAGGGGTTGCTGGCGCAGTCAGGCAAGGTGGGGGAGCCCAGCAGGTCGTCGGCGCTCAGGATGGGCGGCGGGGTGATGGAAGTGGGGCTGTCCAGCAGCCCGCTGGCAGCAGTGCTGGGGAAGCCGGCGAAGCTGAAGCTGTGCTGAAGGCGGGGTCTGTCAGTGACGGCGGGCTCCCGGCTCCCCGCCACGGCGCGGCGCTCCTCCGCGTTGTGGATGAAGTGGCAGCGCGGSCCGTAGGGGCAGAAGCCGATGGTGTGGAA